>NW_026782050.1:0-375000 GCF_031769215.1 Ylistrum balloti
GTACATTGGTTCCTCAGTTTTCTGGGGTATCTCAACTCCTTGGCATATGTGGTCCCCCTAGGGAGGATTCACATCGGACCTCTCCAGATGTTCCTCCTGTCTGACTGGGTTCCGTCATCCAGGAGGCCTGGATCCCGCTTACCCAGTCGGTCAGGGAGTTCTCTTGCTGGTGGACCATTCAGGAGAACGTTTTCCACGGGGTACCTCTGACCAAGCCTATCCCCTCTATGATCCTGTTCATGGACGCGTTCATGACAGGAATGTGAGCTTACCTCGATGGGGGGTGTGGTCTGGCGAATAACTCTCGGAGCACATCAGTGTACTCGAGATGAGACTGTTCATTTGGCTCTGCAGTCCTTTAGGGGTATCCTGCAGTCCAAAGTGTGGCTACCGACAACAGTTGTCGCGTATCTGGAGAGACAGGGGCCACCAGGTCTCATGTCCTGTGTGCCCTCTCCATCCATATCCATCTTCTCTGCCAGGACATGCAGTTGACCATAGCGGTCAAGCATCTTTCTGGCAGGCTGAGTGTGTTGGTGGCCACTCTCCAGGCGCCACCAGCCGGTGTTGACGGAATGGCAGCTGTGTCCCTTGATTTTCAAGGGGAATTGTCAGGCGTGGGACAGACCTATTATAGACCTGTTTGCCACTTCCCTGAACAACCAGCTGCTAACCTTCGTCTCCCCGGTCCCAGACCGTAAGGCGTGGGCTGTGGACGCCCTTTCTCTGGAATAGGAAGGGACGTATGCATATGCATTCCCTCCCTTCAACCTGGTGGGCAGGGTTCTACAGAAGTTCTGGGAGCATCACTGCTCCTTACTTCTGAGAGCCCCTCTGTGGCCGAGGCAAGCTTGGTTTCAGGAGCTCTTGTCGTTTCTGGTGGAGGAGCCCTTGGCTCTCCCCACCAGACCGAATCTCCTTCGCCAGCCTTGGCCCAGAACGACGCACTCTTGACCAGAGATCCTCCACCTTCACGCGCTGAGGCTATCTCTGGAAGCCACGCCAAGGCAGGCTTTTCTCAAGAGGTGTCCGATTGCATTGAGCAATCAATCAGGGCTTCCTCTTCTGCCGTCTACCAGTCACGTTGGATGATCTTCTGTGATTGGTGTGTCGGCAAGGAAGCTTATTCATTCGAAGCCTCTGCATTTGATTGCGGAATTCCTAATCTCTCTGTTTAGGTACCGCTATCTGCCACCTGGCACTATTGCTGGCTATCGTACAGCTATTGCCAGAGTTCTTGCTTGTTATGGCAGGAAGGAGATCGGTTAGTCCTCCTCTCTTTCTGCCCTAATCAGAGGCTTTGCTATGAATAGAGTTGTTTTTAGCGAAGAATCAGGTTCCGGGGTTCTCGCACGATCCCATCAGGATCCTGGCTGTGACTAGCTCGGAGGAGCGAGATAGGTTGCTTTGTCCTTGTCGGGCTCTTAGGTTTTATCTTGATAAAACCAGGGGGGGGGGGGGGGGCGGGGCGCGCGATCCCGTCTGTTTTGCCCATTAAACAGGGGCAACGAGATATCTCCTCCCAGTCGGTTTCCAGGTGGGTTTGCCAGGTGATTTAGTATGCTTACGAGCATTTTGATGATCTGGCTCGGGCGAGAGTGAAAGCGCGGTCTCACGAGGTCAGGGCCCTTGCTTCATCCTGGGCCCTTCTCTCAATGAGTCCTCCTTTCAGGAGGTCATGTCTGCAGTATTCTGGCAGGGCAGGGATACCTTAACAGATTTTTATCTGTGATCCCTAGCTTCCCACTCAGAAGGCCTGTATCATTGGGACCTTTGGTGGTGGCATAGTCAGTGGCTGGGCCTCCTCGTTAGCCCCGGGCCATGTCTTTCCGTACGGCGGCATGTGGGTACACCTGCTCTTTCACAGAGAGGTCCCTTCCTTCACTTTAGCACTCTGTTCTCCCTCCCTACTACTTTGGTTGTGCTGAAGGGGCTGCCTGGCTTCTAGTCACCACTACGGTAAGACGAATTCGCATACTAAAGTTATGGTAATTATTACTGAAATGAAATTGAGGTTTTTTAATGTAAAACCAATTTTCATGATGTAATACTTACCATAACTTTATGGAGTCCCACCCTATCCTCCCCTCTTCCTTATCTGCCTGGCTGCCCCTCTGTGGGGTTTACGCCATAAAGGTTATTAGAGGAAGGGAGATCACTCTGCGTTCCTGCCGTGATGGCTCATGGATCGTAGGGAGGGCGGGATTGTTTTTATTTTGAATCTTTTGTTGTTGGGATACAAAGATGGGTGTAGGTACTGTATTTGCATACTAAAGTTATGGTAAGTATTACATCATGAAAATTGGTTTTACATTAAAAAACCTCAATATTATATGAAACTTAATCTTGAAATTACACGTCTGATTTGTGACGAGATCTAGTATCAAAGCGGCCAGGAATTAACCTCTGACAACATCTATAAAATCTATAGAACAAACAGGGCACCATGACAAACAACAGATTTAAAAACTTATTTGATCAGTGTAAGGTTAAGGCTGTAAACGGTATTTCTTCTAATTTAGAACAGTTCTGTCATAATGAAATGTCACTTAACGAAATTAAAATGGTAAAAGCTTTAAGAAGCAGGAGATGTTTATCCTTCCCGAACATCAAAAGGTCACCGTGTAAATTCTTTTTTCTTTATATTTTTGTGATAGCTTCACCGAATTAGGGTTTGATTCTGTTGACATTTCCATAGTTTCTTTATTGTTGTTTGAAAACAGAAATAAAAAGATATGTAAATTAATGTTTAAATAGAACGCTTTGTATCGTTCAAAGCTTCATGCTAATCAACTGTTTCTAAGAATGCTTGCTATTTCCAACGATTGACACGTCCAACCTCTCAGGACATGCATTACTTAATACCTATTCTTTCAAGGACTTTTAAAGTGTAGCTTTATGCTACTATACTATAATGATGAATAAGAATTGAACTACATTCTAACTTTGTTTAATTTGGTAGCAAGCTCCTCCAACAGAACTCACCATGGGAAATTGAGGTTCTATCTTGACTGATACGAGGCGTTCCGAATGAATGACTTTGCCAGGCATTTCAGTTTCACTTTTAGATACAATCACATGTAGCATATTTTACCTGTAAGTAGCATGACATTTACTGACAATATCAGATAGATATATATATTCTGAACACGCAACCCACAACACTTCATTAACCTTAGAGTGCTTTCAATTTCTCTTTTACGTTCTACAAAGTAACAATCCTGTTTCGCTAACCCGTGGTGTTTTCATGTTGAAGTTGATTCAATATGCAAGTTGTTTTTCTTTTCAAATATAACGATTACCACGATACATGATACATGTAGGTGTCAGTTGTGGACAGACAAACTTACAATAATTTTTGAGTGATCTTTTTGAGCGATGTACATCAAGTTACAGTAGTGTCCTATGGTCGACATAGTGATCTGTTTGGGCGATGTACATTAAGTTACAGTAGTGTCCTATGGTCGACAAAGTGATATTTTTGAGCGATGTACATTAAGTTACAGGAGTGTCCTATGGTGGACATAGTGATCTTTTTGAGCGATGTACATTAAGTTACAGGAGTGTCCTATGGTGGACATAGTGATCTTTTTAGGAGGTGTACATAAGTTACAGGAGTGTCCTATGGTGGACATAGTGATCTTTTTGAGCGATGTACATTAAGTTACAGGAGTGTCCTATGTTGGACATAGTGATCTTTTTGAGAGGTGCACATTAAGTTACAGGAGTGTCCTATGGTGGACATAGTGATCTTTTTGAGAGGTGTACATTGATTAAGTTACAGGACTGTCCTATGGTGGACATAGTGATCTTTTTGAGAGGTGCACATTAAGTTACAGGAGTGTCCTATGGTGGACATAGTGATCTTTTTGAGAGGTGTACATTGATTAAGTTACAGGACTGTCCTATGGTGGACATAGTGATCTTTTTGAGAGGTGCACATTAAGTTACAGGACTGTCCTTTGGTCGACATAGTGATCTTTTTGGACGATGTACATTAAGTTCTAGATTGTATTATAGAAGTACCAGATCTAGATTGTATTATAGATACCAGATCTAGATTGTATTATAGATACCAGATCTAGATTGTATTATAGATACCAGATCTAGATTGTATTATAGAAGTACCAGATCTAGATTGTATTATAGAAGTACCAGATCTAGATTGTATTATAGAAGTACCAGATCTAGATTGTATTATAGATACCAGATCTAGATTGTATTATAGATACCAGATCTAGATTGTATTATAGATACCAGATCTAGATTGTATTATAGATACCAGATCTAGATTGTATTATAGATACCAGATCTAGATTGTATTATAGATACCAGATCTAGATTGTATTATAGAATACCAGATCTAGATTGTATTATAGATACCAGATCTAGATTGTATTATAGATACCAGATCTAGATTGTATTATAGATACCAGATCTAGATTGTATTATAGATACCAGATCTAGATTGTATTATAGATACCAGATCTAGATTGTATTATTGTAAGATACCAGATCTAGATTGTATTATAGATACCAGATCTAGATTGTATTATAGATACCAGATCTAGATTGTATTATAGATACCAGATCTAGATTGTATTATAGAGTACCAGATCTAGATTGTATTATAGAAGTACCAGATCTAGATTGTATTATAGATACCAGATCTAGATTGTATTATAGATACCAGATCTAGATTGTATTATAGATACCAGATCTAGATTGTATTATAGATACCAGATCTAGATTGTATTATAGATACCAGATCTAGATTGTATTATTATAGATTGTATTATAGATACCAGATCTAGATTGTATTATAGAGTACCAGATCTAGATTGTATTATAGATACCAGATCTAGATTGTATTATAGATACCAGATCTAGATTGTATTATAGATACCAGATCTAGATTGTATTATAGATACCAGATCTAGATTGTATTATAGATACCAGATCTAGATTGTATTATAGAAGTACCAGATCTAGATTGTATTATAGATACCAGATCTAGATTGTATTATAGATACCAGATCTAGATTGTATTATAGATACCAGATCTAGATTGTATTATAGATACCAGATCTAGATTGTATTATAGATACCAGATCTAGATTGTATTATAGATACCAGATCTAGATTGTATTATAGATACCAGATCTAGATTGTATTATAGATACCAGATCTAGATTGTATTATAGAAGTACCAGATCTAGATTGGATTAGAGAAGAACCAGATCTAGATTGTATTATAGATACCAGATCTAGATTGTATTATAGAAGTACCAGATCTAGATTGTATTATAGATACCAGATCTAGATTGTATTATAGAATACCAGATCTAGATTGTATTATAGATTGTATTATAGAGTACCAGATCTAGATTGTATTATAGATACCAGATCTAGATTGTATTATAGATACCAGATCTAGATTGTATTATAGATACCAGATCTAGATTGTATTATAGATACCAGATCTAGATTCTATTATAGAAGTACGAGATCTAGATTGTATTATAGAAGTACCAGATCTAGATTACCAGATCTAGATTGTATTATAGATACCAGATCTAGATTGTATTCTACCAGATCTAGATTGTATTATAGATACCAGATCTAGATTGTATTATAGATACCAGATCTAGATTGTATTATAGATACCAGATATAGATTGTATTATAGATAACAGATATAGATTGTATTATAGATACCAGATCTAGATTGTATTATAGATACCAGATCTAGATTGTATTATAGCACTACCATATATAGTTTATATTATAGATACCAGATCTAGATTGTATTATAGATACCAGATCTAGATTGTATTATAGATACCAGATCTAGATTGTATTATAGATACCAGATCTAGATTGTATTATATTATAGTACCAGATCTAGATTGTATTATAGATACCAGATCTAGATTGTATTATAGATACCAGATCTAGATTGTATTATAGATACCAGATCTAGATTGTATTATTATAGATTGTATTATAGATACCAGATCTAGATTGTATTATTATCTAGATTGTATTATAGATACCAGATCTAGATTGTATTATTGTATTATAGATACCAGATCTAGATTATTATTATATTGTATTATAGATACCAGATCTAGATTGTATTATATACCAGATCTAGATTGTATTATAGAATACCAGATCTAGATTGTATTATAGATACCAGATCTAGATTGTATTATAGATACCAGATCTAGATTGTATTATAGAAGTACCCATTGTATTATAGATACCAGATCTAGATTGTATTATAGATTGTATTATAGATACCAGATCTAGATTGTATTATAGATACCAGATCTAGATTGTATTATTACCAGATCTAGATTGTATTATAGATACCAGATCTAGATTGTATTATAGAAGTACCAGATCTAGATTGTAGATTGTATTATAGATACCAGATCTAGATTGTATTATAGATACCAGATCTAGATTGTATTATAGAGTACCAGATCTAGATTGTATTATAGATACCAGATCTAGATATACCAGATCTAGATTGTATTATAGATACCAGATCTAGATTGTATTATAGATACCAGATCTAGATTCTATTATAGAAGTACCAGACCTAGATTGTATTATAGATACCAGATCTAGATTGTATTATAGATACCAGATCTAGATTGTATTATAGATACCAGATCTAGATTGTATTATAGATACCAGATCTAGATTGTATTATAGAAGTACCAGATCTAGATTGTATTATAGATACCAGATCTAGATTGTATTATAGATACCAGATCTAGATTGTATTATAGAAGTACCAGATCTAGATTGTATTATAGAAGTACCAGATCTAGATTGTATTATAGAATACCAGATCTAGATTGTATTATAGATACCAGATCTAGATTGTATTATAGAAGTACCAGATCTAGATTGTATTATAGATAACAGATCTAGATTATGTATCTAGATATTATAGATACCAGATCTAGATTGTATTATAGATACCAGATCTAGATTGTATTATAGATACCAGATCTAGATTGTATTATAGATACCAGATCTAGATTGTATTATAGAAGTACCAGATCTAGATTGTATTATAGAAGTACCAGATCTAGATTGTATTATAGATACCAGATCTAGATTGTATTATATTGTATTATAGATACCAGATCTAGATTGTATTATAGATACCAGATCTAGATTGTATTATAGATACCAGATCTAGATTGTATTATATACCAGATCTAGATTGTATTATAGATACCAGATCTAGATTGTATTATAGATACCAGATCTAGATTGTATTATAGATACCAGATCTAGATTGTATTATAGATACCAGATCTAGATTGTATTATAGATACCAGATCTAGATTGTATTATAGATACCAGATCTAGATTGTATTATATACCATATCTAGATTGTATTATAGATACCAGATCTAGATTGTATTATAGAAGTACCAGATCTAGATTGTATTATAGATACCAGATCTAGATTGTATTATAGAAGAACCAGATCTAGATTGTATTATAGAAGAACCAAATCTAGATTGTATTATAGATACCAGATCTAGATTGTATTATAGATACCAGATCTAGATTGTATTATATACCAGATCTAGATTGTATTATAGTACCAGATCTAGATTGTATTATAGATACCAGATCTAGATTGTATTATTATAGATTGTATTATACCAGATCTAGATTGTATTATAGATACCAGATCTAGATTGAATTATAGATACCAGATCTAGATTGTATTATAGAAGTACCAGATCTAGATTGTATTACAGATACCAGATATAGATTGTATTATAGATACCAGATCTAGATTGTATTATAGATACCAGATCTAGATTGTATTATAGATACCAGATCTAGATTGTATTATAGAGACCACATCTTGATTGTATTATAGAGACCAGATCTAGATTGTATTATAGAAGTACCAGATCTAGATTGTATTATATTGTATTATAGATACCAGATCTAGATTGTATTATATAGATCTAGATACCAGATCTAGATTGTATTATAGAATACCAGATCTAGATTGTATTATAGATACCAGATCTAGATTGTATTATAGATACCAGATCTAGATTGTATTATAGATCTAGATTGTATTATATTGTATTATAGATACCAGATCTAGATTGTATTATAAGATACCAGATCTAGATTGTATTATAGAAGTACCAGATCTAGATTGTATTATTATAGATTGTATTATAGATACCAGATCTAGATTGTATTATTATCTAGATTGTATTATAGATACCAGATCTAGATTGTATTATAGATACCAGATCTAGATTGTATTATAGATACCAGATCTAGATTGTATTATAGATACCAGATCTAGATTGTATTATAGATACCAGATCTAGATTGTATTATAGAAGATACCAGATCTAGATTGTATTATAGATTGTATTATAGATACCAGATCTAGATTGTATTATAGAAGTACCAGATCTAGATTGTATTATAGATACCAGATCTAGATTGTATTATAGATACCAGATCTAGATTGTATTATAGATACCAGATCTAGATTGTATTATAGATACCAGATCTAGATTGTATTATAGATACCAGATCTAGATTGTATTATAGATACCAGATCTAGATTGTATTATAGATATCTAGATTGTATTATATACCAGATCTAGATTGTATTATAGAAGTACCAGATCTAGATTGTATTATACCAGATCTAGATTGTATTATAGATACCAGATCTAGATTGTATTATAGATTTACCAGATCTAGATTGTATTATAGATACCAGATCTAGATTGTATTATAGATACCAGATCTAGATTGTATTATAGATACCAGATCTAGATTGTATTATAGATACCAGATCTAGATTGTATTATAGATACCAGATCTAGATTGTAATATAGATACCAGATCTAGATTGTATTATAGATACCAGATCTAGATTGTATTATAGAAGTACCAGATCTAGATTGTATTATAGATACCAGATCTAGATTGTATTATAGATACCAGATCTAGATTGTATTATAGATACCAGATCTAGATTGTATTATAGATACCAGATCTAGATTGTATTATATTAGTACCAGATCTAGATTGTATTATAGATACCAGATCTAGATTGTATTATAGATACCAGATCTAGATTGTATTATAGATACCAGATCTAGATTGTATTATAGATACCAGATCTAGATTGTATTATAGATACCAGATCTAGATTGTATTATAGATACCAGATCTAGATTGTATTATAGATACCAGATCTAGATTGTATTATAGATACCAGATCTAGATTGTATTATAGATACCAGATCTAGATTGTATTATACCAGATCTAGATTGTATTATAGATACCAGATCTAGATTGTATTATAGATACCAGATCTAGATTGTATTATAGATACTAGATTGTATTATAGATACCAGATCTAGATTGTATTATAGATACCAGATCTAGATTGTATTATAGAAGTACCAGATCTAGATTGTATCTAGATTGTATTATAGATACCAGATCTAGATTGTATTATAGATACCAGATCTAGATTGTATTATAGATACCAGATCTAGATTGTATTATAGATACCAGATCTAGATTGTATTATATTGTATTAAGTACCAGATCTAGATTGTATTATAGATACCAGATCTAGATTGTATTATCTACCAGATCTAGATTGTATTATAGATACCAGATCTAGATTGTATTATAGATCTAGATTGTACCAGAGATCTAGATTGTATTATAGATACCAGATCTAGATTAGATTGTATTATAGATACCAGATCTAGATTGTATTATAGATACCAGATCTAGATTGTATTATAGATACCAGATCTAGATTGTATTATAGATACCAGATCTAGATTGTATTATAGATACCAGATCTAGATTGTATGTATTATAGAGTACCAGATCTAGATTGTATTATAGATACCAGATCTAGATTGTATTATAGAGTACCAGATCTAGATTGTATTATAGATACCAGATCTAGATTGTATTATATACCAGATCTAGATTGTATTATAGATACCAGATCTAGATTGTATTATAGTAGTACCAGATATAGATTGTATTATAGATACCAGATCTAGATTGTATTATAGAAGTACCGGATCTAGATTGTATTATAGATACCAGATCTAGATTGATATAGATTGTATTATAGATACCAGATCTAGATTGTATTATAGATACCAGATCTAGATTGTATTATAGATACCAGATCTAGATTGTATTATAGATACCAGATCTAGATTGATTGTATTATAGATACCAGATCTAGATTGTATTATAGATACCAGATCTAGATTGTATTATAGATACCAGATCTAGATTGTATTATAGATACCAGATCTAGATTGTATTATAGATACCAGATCTAGATTGTATTATAGATACCAGATCTAGATTGTATTATAGAAGTACCAGATCTAGATTGTATTATAGATACCAGATCTAGATTGAATTATAGATACCAGATCTAGATTGTATTATAGAAGTACCAGATCTAGATTGTATTATAGATACCAGATCTAGATTGTATTATAGATACCAGATCTAGATTGTATTATAGATACCAGATCTAGATTGTATTATAGATACCAGATCTAGATTGTATTATAGATACCAGATCTAGATTGTATTATAGAGTACCAGATCTAGATTGTATTATAGATACCAGATCTAGATTGTATTATAGAGTACCAGATCTAGATTGTATTATAGATACCAGATCTAGATTGTATTATAGATCTAGATTGTATTATAGATACCAGATCTAGATTGTATTATAGATACCAGATATAGATTGTATTATAGAAGTACCAGATCTAGATTGTATTATAGATACCAGATCTAGATTGTATTATAGATACCAGATCTAGATTGTATTATAGAGTACCAGATCTAGATTGTATTATTACCAGATCTAGATTGTATTATAGATACCAGATCTAGATTGTATTATAGATACCAGATCTAGATTGTATTATTATATTGTATTATAGATACCAGATCTAGATTGTATTATAGATACCAGATCTAGATTGTATTATAGATACCAGATCTAGATTGTATTATAGATACCAGATCTAGATTGTATTGTATTATAGATACCAGATCTAGATTGTATTATAGATACCAGATCTAGATTGTATTATAGATACCAGATCTAGATTGTATTATAGATACCAGATCTAGATTGTATTATAGAAGATACCAGATCTAGATTGTATTATTACCAGATCTAGATTGTATTATAGATACCAGATCTAGATTGTATTATATACCAGATCTAGATTGTATTATAGATACCAGATCTAGATTGTATTATAGATATCTAGATTGTATTAGATTGTATTATAGATACCAGATCTAGATTGTATTATAGATACCAGATCTATTGTATTGTATTATAGAGTACCAGATCTAGATTGTATACCAGATCTAGATTGTATTATCTAGATTGTATTATAGATACCAGATCTAGATTGTATTATAGATACCAGATCTAGATTGTATTATAGATACCAGATCTAGATTGTATTATAGATCTACCAGATATAGATTGTATTATATATACCAGATCTATTTTGTTTTATAGATACCAGATCTAGATTGTATTATAGATACCAGATCTAGATTGTATTGTATTAGATTGTATTATAGATACCAGATCTAGATTGTATTATAGATACCAGATCTAGATTGTATTATAGATACCAGATCTAGATTGTATTATAGATACCAGATCTAGATTGTATATGTATTAGATTGTATTATATACCAGATCTAGATTGTATTATAGATACCAGATCTAGATTGTATTATTACCAGATCTAGATTGTATTATAGATACCAGATCTAGATTGTATTATAGAAGTACCAGATCTAGATTGTATTATAGAAGTACCAGATCTAGATTGTATTATAGAAGTACCAGATCTTGGTTGTATTATAGATACCAGATCTAGATTGTATTATAGAAGTACCAGATCTAGATTGTATTATAGATACCAGATCTAGATTGTATTATAGATACCAGATCTAGATTGTATTATTATCTAGATTGTATTATAGATACCAGATCTAGATTGTATTATAGATACCAGATCTAGATTGTATTATAGATACCAGATCTAGATTGTATTATTACCAGATCTAGATTGTATTATAGATACCAGATCTAGATTGTATTATATACCAGATCTAGATTGTATTATAGATACTAGATTGTAGATCTAGATTGTATTATAGATACCAGATCTAGATTGTATTATAGATACCAGATCTAGATTGTATTATAGAAGTACCAGATATAGATTGTATTATATATACAAGATCTATATTGTATTATAGATACCAGATCTAGATTGTATTATATACCAGATCTAGATTGTATTATAGATACCAGATCTAGATTGTATTATAGATACCAGATCTAGATTGTATTATAGATACCAGATCTAGATTGTATTATATAGATCTAGATATCTAGATTGTATTATACCAGATCTAGATTGTATTATAGATACCAGATCTAGATTGTATTATAGATACCAGATCTAGATTGTATTATAGATACCAGATCTAGATTGTATTATAGATACCAGATCTAGATTGTATTATAGATACCAGATCTAGATTGTATTATAGATACCAGATCTAGATTGTATTATAGAAGTACCAGATCTAGATTGTATTATAGATACCAGATCTAGATTGTATTATAGATACCAGATCTAGATTGTATTATAGAAGTACCAGATCTAGATTGTATTATAGATACCAGATCTAGATTGTATTATAGATACCAGATCTAGATTGTATTATTATCTAGATTGTATTATAGATACCAGATCTAGATTGTATTATAGATGTACCAGATCTAGATTGTATTATAGATACCAGATCTAGATTGTATTATAGAAGTACCAGATCTAGATTGTATTATAGATACCAGATCTAGATTGTATTATAGATACCAGATCTAGATTGTATTATAGATACCAGATCTAGATTGTATTATAGATACCAGATCTAGATTGTATTATAGATACCAGATCTAGATTGTATTATAGATACCAGATCTAGATTGTATTATAGATACCAGATCTAGATTGTATTATAGATACCAGATCTAGATTGTATTATAGATACCAGATCTAGATTGTATTATAGAGAAACCATATCTAGATTATTATAGAGTTACCAGATCTAGATTGTATTATAGATACCAGATCTAGATTGTATTATAGATACCAGATCTAGATTGTATTATAGAAGAAACAGATCTAGATTGTATTATAGAAGTACCAGATATAGATTGTATTATAGATACCTGATCTAGATTGTATTATAGAAGTACCAGATCTAGATTGTATTATCATCCTCAGTGTTTCAACTTGTGGTTACACGTAGAAGAGACAATACTTTCTATTTCAATTCTACAGACAAAATCCTCAGTTTGCCAGTTGAAAGAATTCTTCCTTACCTTATGAAATAGCAGTAATAATTCCTGTCAAATCCAACAAGGTCACCGGTCAACCATTTTGCTTTCTCAATCAGTCTCAAAATCGAATTGGCACAACTACGGACAATGGGGGATCATAAATATGAAATATGAGAAAGTGTCCTGCGATATACTTCTCGATATAACAAACTTTTAATGTCAAATTTAAAGATGGCCGGTTGTTTTTTTCTGACTGGTCTCAAACAGAAACACGGACCAACGAGAACCTAGATATGAAATCCGAGACAGATCCACCCACTGCTTCTCAAAAAATAGCGATAACAAACTTTCATTGTCAAAATTCAACATGGCTGAGCTTGCCTATCAGATATTTTGTTTTTCTTATCAGTCCCAAAGTCAAAAGACCGCAATAAGGGACCAAGGGTAACATACAAATGAAATATGGAGAAAGATTCGGCCAGTACATGTCAAGTATGGCATGACTTATCAAAATATAGCGACAATAATTATTGTTTACGAAGAAACGACAGGCGACAAACGATAAGCATTTATGTAAGGCGATTTGAATAGCCTTCCATAGTAGTGGCTGATATACTTCAAAGGCATGTTTAATTGTTTATTGAACAGGTTTTATATTCAGCCTTTCACCGGAGTGTTGAGCGGCTTCATATTGACAAAAGCATCTTGAAAATCAATTCCGTTGTAAATATTTCCAGTGGTCGGGTGTGTTGTACAATGTACATGTACTCCCAGTAACACATAAGAAAATCAGTCTGATTGTTATAAGGGACATATTGTTAACAAGATCTCATAATTCCAAGTCAAAATTATGCTATTATAACAACGAATAGCGTAATAAGTGTTAAACGGTATATATACGGGGTAGTTAAAATTTCCATCACATCATAGAGCTGGGACTATTAAAATATTTCACGGGTTTTACGTCCACTATTACGACCTCACTGTGGACGTACAGAGCTGGGACTATTAACCTATTTCACGGGTTTTACTTCCACTATTACGGCCTTTCTGTGGACGTACAGAGCTGGGACTATTTACTTATTTAACGGGTTTTACGTCCACTATTACGACCTCACTGTGGACGTACAGAGCTGGGACTATTAACCTATTTCACGGGTTTTACGTCCACTATTACGACCGTTTCTGTGGACGTACAAATCTGGGACTGTTTACATATTTAACGGGTTTTACGTCCACTATTACGACCGTTTCTGTGGACGTACAAATCTGGGACTGTTTACATATTTAACGGGTTTTACGTCCACTATTACGGCCTTTCTGTGGACGTACAGAGCTGGGACTATTTACTTATTTAACGGGTTTTACGTCCACTATTACGACCTTTCTGTGGACGTACAGAGCTGGGACTATTTACTTATTTAACGGGTTTTACGTCCACTATTACGACCTTTCTGTGTACTTACAGAGCTGGGACTATTTACTTATTTAACGGGTTTTACGTCCACTATTACGACCGTTTCTGTGGACGTACAAATCTGGGACTGTTTACATATTTAACGGGTTTTACGTCCACTATTACGACCTTTCTGTGTACTTACAGAGCTGGGACTATTTCGGGGTTTTACGTCCACTATTACGGCCTCACTGTGGACGTACAGAGCCGAGACGTACAGAGCCGAGCCGAGACGTACAGAGCCGAGACGTAGGGTCACGAACTAAGATACAGGGCTGAACTAATTAACTTTAAACTCCCATACTAATGAAAGTTTGATTAGAATTATAGGATCACAACACATTGTAATTAATGTAGATGACAAATTGTATGGAAAACCTTAAGGATCAGACGTTTCATGTCCGAAATATATCCACATGATTATTCGTAGAGTGAGTTTTTCCACTCATCTATTGTCTGTTTCGATGGAGTATTTAGTATGCTAGATGTTTTTATTTGATGGTCATGAATAATTCATCTCACTAAATTCCCCCAACATTATATATACTTAGCCACATGTGGCTTAAATGTTCAGTGTATATCCATAAATTAATATATAGATATCAATTACTTTCCCTCCACTTTGGCGTCGCAAACTACTAAAAAAGCCGGAATTATATATGTGTGTGTGTGTGTGTGTGTGTGTGTGTGTGTGTGTGTGTGTGTGTGTGTGTGTGTGTGTGTGTGTGTGTGTGTGTGATCTAGTAAGTAATATCGACGGTATGGCTAATGTTACTTACCAGAATATTTGACAACTCGCTTGTCCGCACTGTTGCTATTACTTCATTGATCATACATATATTTAAAAGGGGGAAACTTTGGTCATCACTCGAAACTTGAAAAAATTATTCCAGACATTTTTACTTGCTTGTGAAATGCTCTGACGACATTATAGCTCGTGTGTGTGTTTTTATTGCTATATATCAGAGACATATATGTGATATATACGTCTCTGTACATATATAAATATGAACTCTGCTATTTTAGTATCGTAGCAGCTGCAGTTTACATATCCCGTAAAGAACGACCGATTCCTGTGGTCAGAATTCCCATTCCATACTGCATTCAAATTAAAGACCAAGTATACGTGAAGAATTTGTCGCCAAATGGAATCTCAGAAAATTGATTTCTAATGATATCTTCCTTTTCTGACAGCCCAACAACTAGGTGTTGCCTCACAATATACTAAGATGATTTAAGGATGCAAGGGAGGTAACTTGTACTTTATGGGGTACAAAATTAACATTTTTTGTGTACAACATTTAAACTGAAGTTACGAACAAATCCCGGTAAAAGTAAATTATAAGTATAAAGTCAAAGATTTCTTAACAAGATCAATAGACGGAGACTGTAATCGCGCCAATCTTGGAGATTTGTTTCTTACAGGAAAAGGCAGGAATGTCTCTGAGCGAAAAGCGTTCCAAAGATCTTGATTTCTCCTGTTATGGAGTCACATGCATGCTAATGTTTGTAAACACACATACAGTGAGGAAGCGAGGCAATTCAGAGTGAACTTTTCATTGAAGTCTAATATCAATCATGTAGCTTTCGTCTGACAGTCTATCAAATCAATTCATCGTATATTAAAGTTGCAGGTTTGTACCAATGAGAAAGCATGATTTAACAAACGCGGATGCTGTATTGTAACCGTTCAGAGTGTCAAGTGTGTGTGTCAGACTCCATGCTTATCAGCTGACGATGAGCAACAGACCATATCTAACACCCTTGTGATTACTTTGTGATTGCATTGACCCCATGTTCTTGACACGGTACTGCATGTCAGTCTGCAGTATCTAATTATTTGTGCATTTTCTACGTTGATTGGCGAGTTTACTAGTGTTTCCATTATTCAGATATGTGGTTCTGTCTGTCAGTGAAGGGTACGATCATTGCCAGGTAACCACTTTTGGAATCTCGGTTTTAATTGTGCATTCATTTCTTTGAAGGAATGCCTTCATACAGCTACCTCTATACGTCTGTGCATGTTTCGTTTCGCTAGAGGCAATGTATCGATCTATGTACATTACTGTTTGTAACTCATTTGGTACAGTGTGTAGATTGTTAGATTTTTGTGAGGTTTAAAATCTTTGAAACATCCAGACTATTATGAGGATGATTAAGCGAGGGGTCACACATATAGTCATCAGTTTCACCGTGGTTGAGATACATGTGTAGAAATATAAGATTGGGGTGCTTCGTTAGAGCTACATAACCTGGATTGATGGACAATAAACATAGTATTCAGAGTTGAACACATTTATTAAAAGCTGGACAAGTGTGGCCTGGTTCAATTGTACACCGGAATATGGTCACATTTTATCTTTACATTAAATCAGAAGAAATAAAGGATTTACCATTTAGATTGATGGGTAGCTTTAAGTACAGGTAGTCAGTGAAGCTCATGGTCTGGGGTTTGATCCCAGGTGAGGTATACTGTCTTTCCTGTTACACCACTAATATAAAATATGTAGCACTACCTAATGTACAATTTACTTCGTAAGGATTGGAAGATGACATTTGAATGCATTAAGGTATAAACTTCATACAAGAACAGAGGACAGGGTTATGAAGAGCTTTAGTTACCTTTGATTTGGAGTTTCCTATGTCATGAAAGGAGCAAATGCTGACAGTTTCAAGATAAAGACTGCAATTACTATGAAATAGAATTTCTTTACTGGCACCTTAAATAGTTTGAACTATTGTTTTGTTTACTGTTGATTTACTCGTTACATGGCTTGGAAACTTCATTCTCTCTAGCTGTGATGTAGAAAACTCCATTCTCTCTGGCTGTGATGTAGAAAACTTCATTCTCTCCAGTTGTGATGTAGGAAACTTCATTCTCTCCAGCTGTAATGTAGGAAACTTCATTCTCTCCAGTTGTGATGTAGAAAACTTCATTCTCTCCAGTTGTGATGTAGAAAACTTCATTCTCTCCAGTTGTGATGTAATTCATTTGTTTTTTAACAGTTCCCCTACAGAGATATATAATTCATAATAAAGCTAGTTATTTAATTGCTGGAGACAATATTTCCAAATTAATTATATCATCCCTTTCCTCTGCAGGTTATAAGTTCAATGTGAAGACACCATAGTCGAAGGAGAATAGTTGGTGAGAAATCAAGATGAAGCCCCGTTTTGACTTGCTGGCATTTACAGCCCTCTTCTGTTTAGTAAGCGTGCTGCTGTACTTCAACTTTTCCATAGTTCTGCATTTACAACTAGTTTTCCTCAATAACTTGGAAAACGATCAGCAACAGTTCAAAGGAAAGCTTTTCCAAGGAGGCAGCTACAATATTGATAAGGCAGGCCCATTTGTAATCACATCTCAGTTGTTAAACAAAGGCAGTACTGACGATCTTGTGGAAGCAGATCTGGAACAGAACCTTACAGATAAAAAGAAAGGTTTAAAGCCTGGACTGAGAGTCAATGATAACTGTAACAACTTTAAGGATAGTGAGAAATTTGACTGTTACCCTGAAGGACTTGTGACAGAGGACAGGTGTCAGAAAAGGGGATGTTGTTGGCACCCAGTGTTGAATGCTTCTAATCCTGTCAGAGGCCTTCCACTCGGTGTTCCTTGGTGCTTCTACCCAGATGGTTATCCAGGCTACATAGTAGACAGTGTAAACTACCACCCCACTGGGGTCAGAGTTCAGATCTCCAGAAAAACTAACTCTTACTATTCCAATGACATCATGACGGCAGTGGTGGATGTGACGTATAGAACAGACTACACACTTAGGATAAAGGTAGGGAGGAGTATCCGGAAAGTAATACTGAAGAATATGTAGTGGAATTCTCAGTCTTTTTGAGATAACTGTCCCAAAAATGAGAGATGTAATTTTAATTTCACAAATTACCGAAAAACACATGATATTACTCGATATCTTCATAAAAAACATGGAAAACTATATACCACACAAATGTATGGTTGAAAGTGATTAACAGATTAATGGTTGAGGATGACTGTAGTGATAACAGATTAATGGTTGAGGATGACTGTAGTGATAACTGATTAATGGTTGAGGATGACTGTAGTGATAACAGATTAATGGTTGAGGATGACTGTAGTGATAACTGATTAATGGTTGAGGATGACTGTAATGATAACAGATTAATGGTTGAGGATGACTGTAGTGATAACAGATTAATGGTTGAGGATGACTGTAGTGATAACAGATTAATGGTTGAGGATGACTGTAGTGATAACTGATTAATGGTTGAGGATGACTGTAATGATAACAGATTAATGGTTGAAGATGACTGTAGTGATAACTGATTAATGGTTGAGGATGACTGTAGTGATAACAGATTAATGGTTGAAGATGACTGTAGTGATAACAGATTAATGGTTGAGGATGACTGTAATGATAACAGATTAATGGTTGAGGATGACTGTAATGATAACAGATTAATGGTTGAGGATGACTGTAGTGATAACAGATTAATGGTTGAGGATGACTGTAGTGATAACAGATTAATGGTTGAGGATGACTGTAGTGATAACAGATTAATGGTTGAGGATGACTGTAGTGATAACAGATTAATGGTAGTGATAACAGATTAATGGTTGAGGATGACTGTAGTGATAACAGATTAATGGTTGAGGATGACTGTAGTGATAACAGATTAATGGTTGAGGATGACTGTAGTGATAACAGATTAATGGTTGAGGATGACTGTAGTGATAACAGATTAATGGTTGAGGATGACTGTAGTGATAACAGATTAATGGTTGAGATGACTGTGATAACAGATTAATGGTGAGGATGACAGTGATAACAGATTAATGGTTGAGGATGACTAGTGATAACAGATTAATGGTTGAGGATGACTGTAGTGATAACAGATTAATGGTTGAGGATGACTGTAGTGATAACAGATTAATGGTTGAGGATGACTGTAATGATAACAGATTAATGGTTGAGGATGACTGTAGTGATAACAGATTAATGGTTGAGGATGACTGTAGTGATAACAGATTAATGGTGGAGGATGACTGTAATGATAACAGATTAATGGTGGAGGATGACTGTAGTGATAACAGATTAATGGTTGAGGATGACTGTAGTGATAACAGATTAATGGTTGAGGATGACTGTAGTGATAACAGATTAATGGTTCAGGATGACTGTAGTGATAACAGATTAATGGTTGAGGATGACTAGTGATAACAGATTAATGGTGGAGGATGACTGTAATGATAACAGATTAATGGTTGAGGATGACTGGTAACAGATATCATTATAATCTTGTCTCACTTTACAGATATATGACCCCCAGAAGAAAAGGTTTGAAGTTCCTTTATATGGCCCTTCATCATCTCAGACTACGGATAAAACTATGTACAGTTTCTCTGTGAGCAAAGTGGGAGAACCATTTAACTTTCAGTTAGTCAGGAAAACCATCACCGGCCAAGTTCCTGTCATCATGTAGGTATCATAAGTAGGACTAAAAATATTTTCACCCAGATAAAACTTATCTTGTTATCTCAGTAGGCTAAGATAGATCTGCTGAGTTTATGATACAACGATAAGAAAGGTCTTTTACATTTTATCTTTTTTATTCCAGTGTATTGAATGTGAAGAAGTGCAGATATACACATCTTATTTACATCTATATTTGATCATAAATGTTTCATATTGATGATGAACATTCTGCTTTCTTCATTTAAAATTAAATAAGACTGAGTTTTCACCATAAATGCCATTGTAAACAAAATATCACTTATAAAACTTGATTCAAGAGTAGAATTTACTGATCTCTGTTTATTGATGACATGGAACTTTGATAAAGTGGCTTTTGTTATTCAGATGTTATACTGTTGACCTATTCACAATGTTTATGGTTAGGGTAGAGGTCTTTCTAGAGTGAGTGACCCTACCATACCTGTGATGTTACAGACTGAGAACCAACCGTACAGCACCATTCTTGTTTACGGACCAGTACATCCAGCTGGCCTCATTCTTACCCTCCTACTACATATATGGCCTTGGAGAGCACCGTGGCAGTCTCCTTCATGATATAAATTGGAAGCAGTTCACTATGTGGAACAAGGACCAACCTCCAAAGGTATATCAAATGTGTCAGCAACATCATTCTCAATACAAAATACATGTAAGTGACTAATTGAGTGATTTGATTTGTTGCTGATGCAGGAAGAATTTCCTTTTAGCCACCAGTAGAGTATGTGTTAGACTCATAATTGGTAGTGCTGGATTATTTACAGTATGCTTGGTTCACTTGATTCTGTTGATTCTGAGAGTTTGTTTGAAATATCTGAAGCAATGTCCAGATATATATATTTATTACCTTATTTTTCATTGGTTGTTCAGGAGATGCTTCAAAATTTCAATGATTGACTTGTAGGAAAACACCAACCTATATGGTTCACATCCTTTTTACTTGTAGGAAAACACCAACCTGTACGGTTCACATCCATTTTACTTGTTGATGGAAGACAGGGGTGGAAGTTGTCATGGTGTCTTCTTAGCCAACAGCAATGCTATGGGTAATGTGTTCTTAGAGTTAAAATTGAACCTTGTCTAGAAATTAATGGTACATTGTTAGTCAGTTTATCATGAAACCCAGACACACCAGCATACAGCTGTAATGTATAAAGGAAACTGTTGACAGTAACCAAACAGGTAGAGATACCCGTAATATGATGTACGCTTGTGTTGACATTATACATTTCTGTTGTTATTATTGAGATTTCTGATGACAGATGTGATTCTCCAGCCGGCACCAGCTATAACCTGGCGTACTATCGGGGGTATCATTGATATGTATGTCTTCCTGGGCCCAAGTCCATCTGCTGTTATCCAGCAGTACACCGAGGTCATAGGCCGATCATTCATGCCACCCTATTGGAGTCTGGGATACCACCTGTGTAGGTGGGGCTATTCAACAGCAAACGGAACGCTTGCTGTGACGGACAGGGTCCGAGCAGCTGGCATTCCTCAGGTAGGCATATAACAATTCTAAATAAACAAAAGTGATTAAAATCCAGTTATAATCCAGCTAATGACAATATCATTACATTGATCTGTGTTCTTGTCTAGTCACAACCTTCCAGTACATATTAAGTTCTTGTCTAGTCACAACCTTCCGGTACTGTTAAGTTCTTGTCATGCTTATATTAGATTTGACTCAGTCCTTGTCCTGTGAGGATAGTCTAAAACCCATTATAATGGTTAGTAAGATCACCACAGTGCTTAGCTGTACATCACTATCTGTGACCTTCAGAAGGAAAATGTAACAGGATGTACAGTGCCTAGCTGTATGTAACTATCTGTGACCTTCAGAAGGATGTACAGTGCCTAGCTGTACGTAACTATATGTGACCTTCAGAAGGAAAATGTTACAGTATGTACAGTGCCTAGCTGTATGTAACTATCTGTGACCTTCAGAAGGATGTACAGTGCCTATCTGTACGTAACTACCTGTGACCTTCAGATGGATGTACAGTGCCTAGCTGTATGTAACTATCTGTGACCTTCAGAAGGAATATGTTACAGGATGTACAGTGCCTATCTGTATGTAACTATCTGTGACCTTCAGAAGGAATGTTACAGGATGTACAGTGCTAGCTGTATGTAACTATCTGTGACCTTCAGAAGGATGTACAATGCCTAGCTGTACGTAACTATCTGTGACCTTCAGAAGGAATATGTTACAGGATGTACAGTGCCTATCTGTATGTAACTATCTGTGACCTTCAGAAGGAATGTTACAGGATGTACAGTGCTAGCTGTATGTAACTATCTGTGACCTTCAGAAGGATGTACAATGCCTATCTGTACGTAACTATCTGTGACCTTCAGAAGGAATATGTTACAGGATGTACAGGATGTACAATGCCTAGCTGTACGTAACTATCTGTGACCTTCAGAAGGATGTACAGTGCCTAGCTGTACGTAACTATCTGTGACCTTCAGAAGGAATATGTTACAGGATGTACAGTGCCTAGCTGTATGTAACTATCTGTGACCTTCAGAAGGAAAATGTTACAGTATGTACAGTGCCTATCTGTACGTAACTATCTGTGACCTTCAGAAGGTAAATGTTACAGGATGTACAGGATGTACAATGCCTAGCTGTACGTAACTATCTGTGACCTTCAGAAGGATGTACAGTGCCTAGCTGTACGTAACTATCTGTGACCTTCAGAAGGATGTACAGTGCCTAGCTGTATGTAACTTTCTGTGACATTCAGAAGGATGTACAGTGCTAGCTGTACGTAGCTATCTGTGACCTTCAGAAGGATGTACAGTGCCTAGCTGTACGTAACTATCTGTGACCTTCAGAAGGATGTACAGTGCTAGCTGTACGTAGCTATCTGTGACCTTCAGATGGATGTACAGTGCCTAGCTGTATGTAACTATCTGTGACCTTCAGAAGGATGTACAGTGCTAGCTGTACGTAGCTATCTGTGACCTTCAGATGGATGTACAGTGCCTAGCTGTATGTAACTATCTGTGACCTTCAGAAGGAAAATGTTACAGGATGTACAGTGCCTAGCTGTACGTAACTATCTGTGACCTTCAGAAGGATGTACAGTGCTAGCTGTACCTAGCTATCTGTGACCTTCAGATGGATGTACAGTGCCTAGCTGTATGTAACTATCTATGACCTTCAGAAGGAAAATGTTACAGGATGTACAGTGCCTAGCTGTACGTAACTATCTGTGACCTTCAGAAGGATGTACAGTGCCTAGCTGTATGTAACTATCTGTGACCTTCAGAAGGATGTACAGTGCCTAGCTGTACTTAACTATCTGTGACCTACAGAAGGAAAATGTTACAGGATGTACAGTGCCTAGCTGTATGTAACTATCTGTGACCTTCAGAAGGATGTACAGTGCCTAGCTGTACGTAACTATCTGTGACCTTCAGAAGGATGTACAGTGCCTAGCTGTACGTAACTAACTGTGACCTTCAGAAGGAAAATGTTACAGTATGTACAGTGCCTAGCTGTACGTAACTATCTGTGACCTTCAGAAGGTAAATGTTACAGGATGTACAGTGCCTAGCTGTACGTAACTATCTGTGACCTTCAGAAGGATGTACAGTGCCTAGCTGTATGTAACTATCTGTGACCTTCAGAAGGATGTACAGTGCCTATCTGTACATAACTATCTGTGACCTTCAGAAGGAATATGTTACAGGATGTACAGTGCCTATCTGTATGTAACTATCTGTGACCTTCAGTCAGAAGGAATGTGTTTCAGGATGTACAGTGGAATGACATTGACTACATGGACAAGAAGCTTGACTTTACCACAGGAGCAAAGTTTGGTGACCAGGGAGCTATGGTGGATAAACTTCACCAGCGAGGAATGCATTACATCATGATATTGGTAAGTATGATGTAAATTTGTCTTAGGGTACAAGTAATGATGTACAGTAGATATATACACTATGTCATAATTACAGTAGATATATACACTATGCCATAATTACAGTAGATATATACACAATGCCATACTTACAGTAGATATATACACAATGTCATAATTACAGTAGATATATACACAATGCCATACTTACAGTAGATATATACACAATGCCAAAATTACAATAGATATATACACAATGCCATACTTACAGTAGATATATACACAATGTCATAATTACAGTAGATATATACACAATGTCATAATTACAGTAGATATATACACAATGCCATAATTACAATAGATATATACACAATGTCATAATTACAGTAGATATATACACAATGCCATAATTACAGTAGATATATACACTATGTCATAATTACAATAGATATATACACTATGTCATAATTACAATAGATATATACACAATGCCATAATTTCAATAGATATTTACACTATGTCATAATTACAGTAGATATATACACAATGCCATAATTTCAATAGATATTTACACTATGTCATAATTACAATAGATATATACACAATGCCATAATTACAGTAGATATATACACTATGTTTCTTTAAATTTGCTAGCTCTTACATTCTTCAGCACTTATTTTGTTTATAAACAGTTACGGCTTCTGAGCATTGGTTATGATTGTTTTCTATACTTGCCAAGTTGCCCTGTCCTTGATACTCAGGGGGTTACAATAACTTTCCCTCTCTACACCCCTGGAACATGTCATGGTAAAATTGAAGGTTCCATGAGTGACACCTTGTGGACAAGACAGAAAGACTAGTTTGATCCTTTGGTGTACATCAAGCAAATCTCAAGGTAGCATAACGGTATATTGTAATGGCTTTGAAGTTGGGCATCACTCCTCTGTAATCTTCAAAAGGAGCGTATCAGTCTGTGATTGGTCAGTTGATTTTTTACCTGGAACCAATCAAATTACTTGGCTTTGTGCCTTGGATTTTGGTATGACATGTTCCAGGGGTGCAGAGAGCAAAAGTGATCATAACCAGTGGAGCATCGAGGATGTTCTGCCATATTAGATGGCCAATCCAGTGTAGATTTTATAATAAGAATGATAGACATGTCATAAAATTGTGTTACCTGTTTAATAGGACCCAGGAATAAGTGACACACAGAAGCCTGGCTCTTACATGCCATATGACCTTGGAACGAAAATGGACATCTTTATCAAGGACAGTTCTGGAAAACCCCTGGTTGGTAAGGTAAGCTGTTATAAGACCTTGTGGCTATTCACTACTGTGTCCTTTCAAGTTTTCCTTGTGATTGAACCTTACTGATAATGAAGTTAGTGAAGTAAATATATATTGATAATTCTTCTGAAACTCTGTTTTATGATTTTGATCAAAACATTTGTTAAAAACTTTGATGTTATACTTGTTCATATGCTATAGCAGGACTCTTTGTAAAATGATTAAATCCCTTCATTCATAAAGTGGTATGTTTTATAAATGATAATAATTTTGTAAAATAATTAAATCCCTTGGTTCACAAACCTGTACTTGTAGGTATGGCCAGGCAACACCTTATTTCCAGATTTCACCCATCCCTTAGCATCTGAGTACTGGACAGAGGTGGTCAAGGAATTCCATGACAAAGTTGCGTTTGATGGGATATGGATTGTAAGTAAATTAGATTTTTGATACAAATATTTTTGTGATGTTTCACAATATAGATATATCATTATGTTGATCAAGTGCTGTTATCAGCAGGTATATGTACGATCAGACAATAACAGAGTGAAAACACACCTGTTTCTATAGCTTGACCATCAGACTATAACAGAGTGAAAACACGCCTGTTTCTATAGCTTGACCATCAGATTTTAACAGAGTGAAAACACACCTGTTTCTATAGCTTGACCATCAGACTATAACAGAGTGAAAACACGCCTGTTTCTATAGCTTGACCATCAGACTATAACAGAGTGAAAACACACCTGTTTCTATAGCTTGACCATCAGACTATAACAGAGTGAAAACACACCTGTTTCTATAGCTTGACCAATGAACACTATGGTGAGTGATATACTGTTGCTCATCACCTTTTGAATAAGTTGATATGATCCAGTTTATAAAACATGTTAGTACGCCGTTTATATTCACAAAATATCATCAATATTATACAGTTACAGCACTATGATAACCAATATCAACGTCAGTACCATAACTATTACATTATAGTATCAACACCAGAGTCAATTAAATTGCATCTTATTCCATTATATTCACCAAAGCATCATAATTACCACACCTTTGATAAAACGTTGTATTACTTGACATTTAGGGGACATGTGTCAGACAAATCTGATTGGCTGAAATTACATGATGTCACAGAACACTTGCACGAGCACACAATGTTTTATGATTGTCACAGAATGCAGTTTGATGTTTGTGATTAACATGTGATCAGGTGTAGACCAATCAGCATCCAATACAAAACTAACAATATAATAAATATACCTACATATAAGTCTATACATTACATGTACTCTGAGTGTGTGTTTAAGTGTGTGTAGAGTAAAAAGGGACGGGTAAATGTCTAAAATACTTAAATCTTTCTCTTTTTTCAGGATATGAATGAGATATCCAATTTTGTAGCTGGTTCCCTTTCTGGATGTCCCTCAAACTCTTTGGAAAATCCCCCTTATCTGCCAGGTAAGTCATTGTAAATACGAACAGATTTACATATCTAAGCCGCGGATGATTTTACAACTTAGTAGCTGTGGCTGGTTTTGATTACACAGGCTGTCAACTACTAGTAGCTGTGGCTGGTTTTGATTACACAGGCTGTCAACTACTAGTAGCTGTGGCTGGTTTTGATTACACAGGCTGTCAACTACTAGTAGCTGTGGCTGGTTTTGATTACACAGGCTGTCAACTACTAGTAGCTGTGGCTGGTTTTGATTACACAGGCTGTCAACTACTAGTAGCTGTGGCTGGTTTTGATTACACAGGCTGTCAACTACTAGTAGCTGTGGCTGGTTTTGATTACACAGGCTGTCAACTACTAGTAGCTGTGGCTGGTTTTGATTACACAGGCTGTCAACTACTAGTAGCTGTGGCTGGTTTTAATTACACAGGCTGTATGTGCAAGGTTTATATTTAATTATATTATGATTGTCCAGAGGTAAAATAGCATCAAGTTAGCCTGTGTTACCAAACATGTCCTTAGTAACTGGAATGTTTCTCAACATTTAGAAATCCAAGAAAGTTTACGTTACAATATAGTAGTATTACATTCAGAGTATTTTTGAGTTGTATTAATTTTTGGGGTATTTGTTATTTAGCTGTTGATGGAGGATCTCTGAGATTCAGCACTGTTTGTGCCTCATCCCGACAGAACCTATCAGTGTCATACAACACTCACAATCTGTATGGCCTCACAGAAACCATAGCAACATTCAAGTAAGTTCTACTTATACCATAGAAGGATACATGTAAGTGTTACAGATACCACAGTAGTATACAGGTAAGTCTGGCAGATATCATAGCAACATACAGGTAATTCTTACAGAAACCATAGCAACATTCAAGTAAGTTCTACTGATACCATAGCAGCATACATGTACAGGCAATTCATACAGACACCATGGCAACATGCATGGAAGTGTTACAAATACCATGGCAATGAAGGTGAAGTCTTTAAAAATGGTCTCTGAAGTTATCAAAACCTTGACATACACTCTCGTCTAATTGTGCTGTTTTAATGCGTATATATCTGTAAATTAACTCCGCTCTTTTATATAAAATAAGAAATTTTCATGTTTAAGATATTTTGATCAATAAAACTTTTACAGAGCTCTGCAAAATGTGCGAGGAAACAGGAGACCTTTTATTATATCTCGATCAACCTTCCCTGGTCAAGGTCAGTTTGGAGGTCATTGGTCAGGAGACAATGATGCTACTTACAGTGACATGTACTTCTCTATACCAGGTGAGGGGTCTTACAGACAGCGATTTAAAGATTTAAAAAAAATATTGATTCATATATCCTTAAACATATTCATGGTCTTCCTCTGTTTCATTTTAAAACTAAAAATGAAAACAGTCACTGTGAAGGTGTGATAGGTGATTAATTAATGTGTGGCTGTTATTTTCCTGCTCACAAGTCTTAATGTCAAGTTTATGTGGTACAGAGCTGCAGTGCAAGATACCAGAGACATAATAGTAGGTGGTCACTAGACAGATAACTATAGGACCAATGTCTTTTTCTTTTGATAGAAATCTTGAACTTTAACATGTTTGGGATTTCCATGATTGGTGCTGATATCTGTGGTTTCCGGTCGGAGACAAATGAACAGTTATGTGTCCGTTGGCATCAGCTTGGGGCTTTCTATCCATTTTCCAGAAATCACAACACTCTTGGAATGAAGGTAAGAGTGAGATGTATAGTGGTATAGAAAGGTCTATGTTAAGTTTGACTGCTTTGACCTGTTCTATCCATGAAAAAGATTGTAGTCCAATACTGAGGGTAAGTAGACAGAGACAGCAAATATGACAAAAAAAAATTAAAGAACACTGGATAGTGTGTGTATTTTTGAACAATATCAAAACTCACCTTAGATCTCACTGATGTAAACCAATATACCAAATTTTGTTAAAAAGTGAAAATGAAAGTTAATTGAAGGAAATAAAAGAACACATTTATCTTAAGGGTTTAACTCTATATATCAATATCAAAATCCTCTGATGTCTTTCCGATATAAAACAATATACCAAATTTGGTTCAGATCTTTATGGTGAAAGTATTTTACAGAAACCAAGAAACAATGTTTTTAAAGTTTCGAAACTCTGCAAAAATGTTGATAGATTTGGGCCAATGTCCAAGATCTTATTGATAAAAAGCAACATACCAAGTTTGGTTAAATCTGACAGTGAAAAATGAAGTTATTTGACAGAACAAAAATTGATCTTTATTGATTTTTAAAGTCCTGTAACTGTGGCTAATGTTGAAAGTTTTTGACCAATATCATACTTATCCTAGATTTTATGAATAAAAGTAACATACAAGATTTTATTCAAATCTGAGGGAAAAACTCAAATTATTGGATAGAAACCCTTAAACAGACAAACAAAAATTATCATTTGCTGTAAATTGTTGTGTATATGCCTTGAGATTTATATGAAATAAAATGTCATTTTTCAGTTAAAGAATGTTACTGCTATCTCTCAGGGTGAACTTGAAGGATTAATTCTTGTCTTAATTACATACATTGACACAATCCTTCTAACTTTACTGTTTCATGTATTTGACTGTTGTACTATAACACATATTTATGATAGGACCAGGATCCCGGTGCCTTCAGCTATGATGCCATGATTGCCATTAAAGAGGTGTACCTAGTGCGATACTCCCTACTCCCCTATCTCTACACACTATTTCACAAAAGTCACCAGATGGGTCACACTGTCGTCAGACCTCTCTTCTTTGAGTGAGTACACTTTTAGACCACCAACCCCCCTTTATCTGTCGTCTGTCCTTAAACAATTCTTGTTAATTGCTGTTGCTAGAAAAGCACTGGATGGATCATTTTAAAATTTCATATGTAGGTGTGCCTTATTCTCTATTTTAGGACTAATTGGAAAGAAAAAGAAAATGGCTGACAGGTGGCCATCTTGATTTTTGCCAGTCATACTTTGTAATTACTGTATCTGGAGAAATATTAGACTAATCTTTACCAATTTCAGATGTAAGTTCCCTTTTGTCCCTAGTTGTACCCTTTAGATTTTAGATCAGAAGAACAAAACTAGCGGACAGGTGGGCAACATGGATTTTGGCAATGAAAGTTTATCACTATTTCTTGAGAAATGGAGAGTGAATCTTTCTAAAAAAAATTATGTAGGTACCCCTTGGTTTCTTGTTGTGCCCTGCTGATTTTAGGACTGATGAGAACGACCAAATGGCAGACAGGAGTCCATGTTAAATTTTGACAAGGAATGTTTGTTATCACAATTTTTTGAGAAGTACTGAGTGGAACTTTCTCCAATTTCATTTGTAGGTTACCCTAAATCATTAATTGTTCTCTTTTGACTTTGGATTTGATCAGAAAACAATCTTAAACTTGACTGTTAAAGATCATGATCGCAATTTTCATGATTCGTAGAATTAAGAAGAAAAAATCCAAGGCTTATCGATGATTATCATTTGATATCATCAATAGGTGAGCTTTGCTGTCCCCAAGCAGCTCTTGTTTTTACTAAATACATATTCATGTTATATACATGTTTACAAGTACAGAGGATCATCAGACTATAACAAAAAAGACATGAACTAGTCCAGGAGGTCTTCATGACTGTCTATCATGGTGTTTGATGGGATGGAATATTTCGTAATTATCACATTTTAACAGATATACAACTTATCATAAATTTTTACACAATCATTTTACAGACATTCAGTTAGCTGGTATATATTAAAGTTTTTATAATTCTGTTTTGTAAACCATCAAAACATGATACATAATGACAAAGTAATATAGTAAAATGTTTATTTAGAGTTTTATGTATTTGGAGTAATGGTTGACAAGTGATTAAGACATCTGATTTTCTCTATTACTTTCCACCTCAGGGTCTCAATTCAACCCTGAACTAGGTACTGGCTACAGGCGAATGGTCTCTATCAGAGAAACCTGTCTGTCCTCCAACACCCAAACCTGTATTTCCTTTAATGACACTGGCTGTTAGTAGTACATAAAACAACAATAAACCAAACATATTGTAAGAAAGTTGAATTAACGTGTCATTTTTCTATCTCCCCTATACTATGTGTCAGGTTTCCTGATGATGAGATAACCTTCAGTATTGATCGCCAGTTTCTGTGGGGTGAGGCATTGATGATTTCACCAGTCCTTACAAAGGTAAGCAGTCAAAATGGAAGTCCTCATTACATCTGATATTGTTAAACATTATAGTAAACACCTGATATTGTTAAACATCATAGTAAACAGCTGATATTATTAAGCATCATAGTAAACAGCTGATATTGTTTAACATTAAAGTAACCGGCAGATAATGTTAAACATTGTAGTAAACAGCTGATATTGTTAAACATTATAGTAAACAGCTGATATTGTTAAACATTATAGTAAACAGCTGACATTGTTAAACATCAAAGTAAACATCTGATATTGATAAACGTCATAGTAAACAGCTGATATTGTTAAACATTATAGTATCAAAAGGAGGTCACTCTGACCTTCATATTGACCTTGACCTACTTCAAAAAAAAAGTTTTCTGTGCCCTATCTCCTACACTACCAGTCTCAGTCTTCATACTTGGGATATTATCTATCTCATTGTATTATAGATGATACATATTTTTCATCAATAAATTATTACTAACTTCTCCAAATGTACACAGTCTCTGCTAATTTAATTAATTCAGGATACTACAGCTGTTGATGTATATTTCCCGAGGTGTCGATGGTATGACCTTTACAATGGCCAGCATAATTTTGTGATGGGTGGTGTACAAAATTTACCTGCTCCCATTGATCACATTAACCTACATGTGCGTGGAGGGTACATCTTACCGATGCAGGAACCTGCCTTGACAACAACAGACAGGTATGTGACCTTTGACCTTAGCCAACTATGTAATACATTGTGTAGCATTGATCTGTAGTTTGAATGTTTCTGAAGACAAGTAAATAATGTATATTTATTGATGTCTGTAAGTTATTTGGATTACTGATCCCTTTGTTCAATTGTATTTTTACAGCCGTAAAAACCCTTTAAGTCTTCTTGTGGCTCTGAATGAAACGGGAATGGCTCACGGAAGTTTGTTCTGGGACGATGGAGACACGATAGGTGAGTATGCTATAGTAAATAAGTATGGACTGATTTCTTAATGTAAAACTCAATAATTAAGAAACAAGTTTATAAATATCTCAATACTGCATTGGGCTCTATGCAGTTAATGTGTGTTAAAGTGAGCTCTATATTGGAAATGAATGTTGATGTGTTTTTTTACTGAGCTCTACACAGATTTTGTGTGTTTGATTGAGCTCTACTTAGATTTTGTGTGTTTGAGTTCTACACAGATTTTGTGTGTTTGAGTTCTACACAGATTTTGTGTGTTTGAGTTCTACACAGATTTTGTGTGTTTGAGTTCTACACAGATTTTGTGTGTTTGATTGAGCTCTACTTAGATTTTGTGTGTTTGAGTTCTACACAGATTTTGTGTGTTTGAGTTCTACACAGATTTTGTGTGTTTGAGTTCTACACAGATTTCGTGTGTTTGATTGAGCTCTATACAGGTATTGCGTTTATCGCTGGAATTTGTTTTTGATTGAGATCTATACAGGCAATGTGTATATATTGTTTTCAATTTATGGAAACCATGCACCCTACCATTTTCTGTTACCGTTGTAGTTAACATTTATACATAGTCTTTACTCATTTTACACAACAGGGACTCATGCTTCTGGCAAATATATCATGATGGAGTTCCATGTGGCAGAGGTATGTAAATCACAGGATACTGTAGATATCTTAGGGGTAATCTCAATAAACTGTTACCGTTCATTCAGAACGTACAACATGGCACTATTCACTTTGAACGTACAACATAACACTTTTCTTGTGCTGTACATACAATACAGTGCATTCCCTGTGCTGAATGTACATGTATTGTGCTGAATTATGTTTGCACCAGTTACAGTTTCTGAATGATATCTATATAGCAATCAATGTGGATGTGTGAAAGCAGTGATAATATGCCTAAATTTGATTTTGCCCAATTAAATATATTCACTATATATTCACTCATAAATTGTATACTGATTTTTATGACATGGAATGTGCATTTCTGAAAAACTAACAAATGGCTTCAAGATGTGTTATATAAAAGATAAGATCAATTTCATACAAAGTCCGTTGGTAAAAAACAGGTACCATAAGCTCTGACTTATTTGATGTAGCAAACAGGATTTCAACTTCTGTAACATCTATTTACAATGATGACATATATTTGTGATTTCAGCAAGTGTTACAGAGTCAGATATTACAGAATAATTACACCACCTCTGTGACCTGGGGTAACATAACAGTTTACGGTGTGGAACAAAGACCAGCATCAGTTACAGTGAATGGACAGGCAGTGAAAAATATGTATGATGACAATTTCAAGGTCAGTCCAGAACCAAAGAGATATGTGTAAAATATGTTTTTGGTTAGTTATTGCACAAAAAAAAAAAAATGAAATTGTGATAAAGAGGATGTGTGATGATATCTTTAAGTCAGCTTTAGCACAAACTCAGATTCTTTATTACTGTAATCTAGATAGATTATCTGTATACATATACAAACAACTTGACAACACACGCACCCTAACACACGCACCCTACTATATGACACACATAAACACACACTCAAATATCAGCCAGTCGCAGCTCAGAATAGTGTAGAGAGATATCTCACAAACATTATTCATCTGAGGACTTACAAAAATGTTTCTGCATGGTGGAAACACGTTTCTTTGTGTGAAGCAAATCCTATTTTTTCTCCATCATATTTTCACCAGGATGATTTCAGTCCTGTTCTGATGTCATGGATACTAATTTCAGTACTATTTTAGGCATTTCAGCAAAACCTAATGAAAACATGCAGTACAAATAACGATCCTGATGACGTGTTCATTACTTTTCAGGCTGATCAAACATTCAGAATCGTTAATTTTTCAACTTTAACTACAGTTGACATGTCTATTCTAACATAAAAGACCATAAATTGGCTTCCTGTTTTATGTCCGAAGTTAACCGGAGTTAAAACTTGTGTTATATATCACCGATGTTTCTTTACAGGTTCTTAAAGTCACCAACCTGACTCTGGAATTAGCTCAAGTCTTTAAGATGGTGTGGAAATAGGAGACAGATTTCCACCTGAATAATGATGGTGGAAAACACTGAATTGCTGCTGGGTTTTATTTTGTAATCAAAACAAATATTCTCTACAGCTTTTGTTAGGTCACCTGAGACAAATTCCTAGGGTGACCTATTGCATTCCCTTTCATCCTACATCGTGCTTTATGCATCTTAAACTTTTTGACATTTTCAACGTCTGGAAAATTCCTGAACCATTGAAATTTCTTTTCATTCAGACTTGGTTAGAAGTCTTAGCATGGTACAGCAGTTTATGTATACACAATATTACATGGTACAGCAGTTTATGTATACACAATATTACATGGTACAGCAGTTTATGTATACACAATATTACATGGTACAGCAGTTTATGTATACACAATATTACATGGTACAGCAGTTTATGTATACACAATATTACATGGTACAGCAGTTTATGTATACACAATATTACATGGTACAGCAGTTTATGTATACACAATATTACCATGGTATTGTGTCTACCATATTGTTAAAGTTATATTATTTTTTTTAACAAAATCATTTCTCTGACATATTACAAGAAGCATTGTGACTCGGGTGACAGTTAAGGCCCATGGGCCTCTTGTTGAGTCTTAAATGTATATATCACAAAGGGTTTAAAGTATGTAACTACATGACATTTTAGTACTGAATCGGTTTTAGAAGCCACACTAGGTGAGCTGTATTCACTTTTAGTACTGAATCGGTTTTAGAAGCCACACTAGGTGAGCTGTATTCACTTTTAGTACTGAATCGGTTTTAGAAGCCACACTAGGTGAGCTGTATTCACTTTTAGTACTGAATCGGTTTTAGAAGCCACACTAGGTGAGCTGTATTAACTCTCTAAGCTGTTAAATTGCGTTTTCAGTTGAGATTGATGTGAGTTTTAGTTTCGCTTTTTATTGCTTTATTTTTGTTTTGTTGATTTGACTTTTTAAATATGTGAGTCTCACCAAAGACAGGGTTAAAGGTCATCCTCCCTCGAGTCAGCTGAACACAGAATACATCATCTAACCAACCAATTCATTAATCAACATTCAACACTTGTACCATTTGTTCAACAAGATGGCATTTTGAAAAGAATTCACCTCAGTTTCTCCTACTTTATAACTACCAGATTCAATCAAACATTTTTACAAGTGCTGGAAAACATGTCAGTTGATCATGTTTACTATTATAAGTGGTACTAAATACTGACCCTATAATCATAGTTCTGTACCACTATGTTATATTTATTGTCCTCCATTTTCCTCTACGTTTGTGTGTTATTTCAAGACAATTCCATCAAGTTATGTAGGTCATATTAGAAAGGTATATTCACATTTCATTTTCCTCGTTGTTATATACTGTTACCGTGAATACTGCCACATTACTTCTTTGTCAAGGTTCCTACTATCATTTATATTGTATCTAAGGTTACCACCAAACTGTACACTGTAACCTAGGTTACCAACATACTGTACACTGTAACCTAGGTTACCACCATACTGTACACTGTAATCTAGGTTACCACCAAACTGTACACTGTAACCTAGGTTACCACCAAACTGTACACTGTAACCTAGGTTACCACCAAACTGTACACTATAACCTAGGTTACCACCATACTGTACACTGTAACCTAGGTTACCACCAAACTGTACACTGTAACCTAGGTTACCACCATACTGCACACTGTAACCTAGGTTACCACCAAACTGTACACTGTAACCTAGGTTACCACCATACTGCACACTGTAACCGAGGTTACCACCATACTGCACACTGTAACCGAGGTTACCACCATATTATCCCTTAGGTTTCTCTGGAATAATTTTTTATCCTTTTCATTGCTGTTATATGTAAAATGTATAATGATGGAAGTATGTTGATTGGTAGCTTGGAATGTGGAACATTAATTTCTTACAGTACAATATTGTCCTGGACCAGCTAGATATGATTAAGTATATCGGTGCTGTTTTATATGGACTGTGATAATGTCAAGTGTCTAATTGCTTATCTGGCTGTTTTAAATCTTACATAACAGTGATGTATGTATATGGAAATACTGAATACAAGTGACTGTGTGATAAAGTGGGTATATCATGTATACCAAGGATATAGTTACATGTTAATGATGAATAGAATATATAACTAGTATGGCATGGTGTGTATGAAGGAAGTAATGTATACCAAGTGTGTTATGTTTAGTGTTGCTTAAATTCAGGGTATGACAGAAAGAAAATTTAAGAATGGGTGATACCTTATGTTGAAGTGTCAACAATACGAACAATAAAATATTGTTAATGATAAATATGGTATGTTGTTCTTATATATACAGGTGGGGAAGTCACGTGATGTTAGAGTGTATACACAGTAGGGTATCTGTTATATCTACAGGTGGGGAAGTCACATGATGTTAGAGTGTATACACAGTAGGGTATCTGTTATATCTACAGGTGGGGAAGTCACATGATGTTAGAGTGTATACACAGTAGGGTATCTGTTATATATACAGGTGGGGAAGTCACGTGATGTTAGAGTGTATACACAGTAGGGTATCTGTTATATATACAGGTGGTGAAGTCACGTAATGTTAGAGTGTATACACAGTAGGGTATCTGTTATATATACAGGTGGGGAAGTCACATGATGTTGGAGTGTATACACAGTAGGGTATCTGTTATATATACAGGTGGGGAAGTCACATGATGTTAGAGTGTATACACAGTAGGGTATCTGTTATATATACAGGTGGGGAAGTCACGTAATGTTAGAGTGTATACACAGTAGGGTATCTGTTATATATACAGGTGGGGAAGTCACATGATGTTAGAGTGTATACACAGTAGGGTATCTGTTATATATACAGGTGGGGAAGTCACATGATGTTAGAGTGTATACACAGTAGGGTATCTGTTATATATACAGGTGGGGAAGTCACATGATGTTAGAGTGTATACACAGTAGGGTATCTGTTATATATACAGGTGGGGAAGTCACATGATGTTAGAGTGTATACACAGTAGGGTATCTGTTATATATACAGGTGGGGAAGTCACATGATGTTAGAGTGTATACACAGTAGGGTATCTGTTATATATACAGGTGGGGAAGTCACGTGATGTTAGAGTGTATACACAGTAGGGTATCTGTTATATATACAGGTGGGGAAGTCACATGATGTTAGAGTGTATACACAGTAGGGTATCTGTTATATATACAGGTGGGGAAGTCACATGATGTTAGAGTGTATACACAGTAGGGTATCTGTTATATATACAGGTGGGGAAGTCACATGATGTTAGAGTGTATACACAGTAGGGTATCTGTTATATATACAGGTGGTGAAGTCACGTGATGTTAGAGTGTATACACAGTAGGGTATCTGTTATATATACAGGTGGGGAAGTCACATGATGATAGAGTGTATACACAGTAGAGTATCTGTTATATATACAGGTGGTGAAGTCACGTGATGTTAGAGTGTATACACAGTAGGGTATCTGTTATATATACAGGTGGTGAAGTCACGTGATGTTAGAGTGTATACACAGTAGGGTATCTGTTATATATACAGGTGGGGAAGTCACATGATGTTAGAGTGTATACACAGTAGGGTATCTGTTATATATACAGGTGGGGAAGTCACATGATGTTAGAGTGTATACACAGTAGGGTATCTGTTATATATACAGGTGGGGAAGTCACGTGATGTTAGAGTGTATACACAGTAGGGTATCTGTTATATATACAGGTGGGGAAGTCACATGATGTTAGAGTGTATACACAGTAGGGTATCTGTTATATATACAGGTGGGGAAGTCACGTGATGTTAGAGTGTATACACAGTAGGGTATCTGTTATATCTACAGGTGGGGAAGTCACATGATGTTAGAGTGTATACACAGTAGGGTATCTGTTATATATACAGGTGGGGAAGTCACATGATGTTAGAGTGTATACACAGTAGGGTATCTGTTATATATACAGGTGGGGAAGTCATGTGATGTTAGAGTGTATACACAGTAGGGTATCTGTTATATATACAGGTGGGGAAGTCACATGATGTTAGAGTGTATACACAGTAGGGTATCTGTTATATATACAGGTGGTGAAGTCACATGATGATAGAGTGTATACACAGTAGAGTATCTGTTATATATACAGGTGGAGAAGTCACATGATGTTAGAGTGTATACACAGTAGGGTATCTGTTATATCTACAGGTGGGGAAGTCATGTGATTTTAGAGTGTATACACAGTAGGGTATCTGTTATATATACAGGTGGTGAAGTCACATGATGTTAGAGTGTATACACAGTAGGGTATCTGTTATATCTACAGGTGGTGAAGTCACATGATGTTAGAGTGTATACACAGTAGGGTATCTGTTATATATACAGGTGGGGAAGTCACATGATGATAGAGTGTATACACAGTGTATCTGTTATATATACAGGTGGGGAAGTCACATGATGTTAGAGTGTATACACAGTAGGGTATCTGTTATATCTACAGGTGGGGAAGTCACATGATGTTAGAGTGTATACACAGTAGGGTATCTGTTATATATACAGGTGGGGAAGTCACATGATAATAGAGTGTATACACAGTAGAGTATCTGTTATATATACAGGTGGGGAAGTCACATGATGTTAGAGTGTATACACAGTAGAGTATCTGTTATATATACAGGTGGTGAAGTCACATGATGATAGAGTGTATACACAGTAGAGTATCTGTTATATATACAGGTGGAGAAGTCACATGATGTTAGAGTGTATACACAGTAGGGTATCTGTTATATATACAGGTGGAGAAGTCACGTGATGTTAGAGTGTATACACAGTAGGGTATCTGTTATATATACAGGTGGTGAAGTCACGTGATGTTAGAGTGTATACACAGTAGGGTATCTGTTATATATACAGGTGGTGAAGTCACATGATGTTAGAGTGTATACACAGTAGGGTATCTGTTATATATACAGGTGGGGAAGTCACATGATGATAGAGTGTATACACAGTAGAGTATCTGTTATATATACAGGTGGTGAAGTCACGTAATGTTAGAGTGTATACACAGTAGGGTATCTGTTATATCTACAGGTGGTGAAGTCACATGATGTTAGAGTGTATACACAGTAGGGTATCTGTTATATATACAGGTGGGGAAGTCACATGATGTTAGAGTGTATACACAGTAGGGTATCTGTTATATATACAGGTGGGGAAGTCACGTGATGTTAGAGTGTATACACAGTAGGGTATCTGTTATATATACAGGTGGTGAAGTCACGTGATGTTAGAGTGTATACACAGTAGGGTATCTGTTATATATACAGGTGGTGAAGTCACGTAATGTTAGAGTGTATACACAGTAGGGTATCTGTTATATCTACAGGTGGGGAAGTCACATGATGTTAGAGTGTATACACAGTAGGGTATCTGTTATATATACAGGTGGGGAAGTCACATGATGTTAGAGTGTATACACAGTAGGGTATCTGTTATATATACAGGTGGGGAAGTCACATGATGTTAGAGTGTATACACAGTAGGGTATCTGTTATATATACAGGTGGTGAAGTCACGTAATGTTAGAGTGTATACACAGTAGGGTATCTGTTATATATACAGGTGGGGAAGTCACATGATGTTAGCGTGTATACACAGTAGGGTATCTGTTATATATACAGGTGGGGAAGTCACATGATGTTAGAGTGTATACACAGTAGGGTATCTGTTATATATACAGGTGGGGAAGTCACATGATGTTAGAGTGTATACACAGTAGGGTATCTGTTATATATACAGGTGGTGAAGTCACGTAATGTTAGAGTGTATACACAGTAGGGTATCTGTTATATATACAGGTGGAGAAGTCACATGATGTTAGAGTGTATACACAGTAGGGTATCTGTTATATATACAGGTGGGGAAGTCACATGATGTTAGAGTGTATACACAGTAGGGTATCTGTTATATATACAGGTGGTGAAGTCACGTAATGTTAGAGTGTATACACAGTAGGGTATCTGTTATATCTACAGGTGGGGAAGTCATGTGATTTTAGAGTGTATACACAGTAGGGTATCTGTTATATATACAGGTGGAGAAGTCACATGATGTTAGAGTGTATACACAGTAGGGTATCTGTTATATATACAGGTGGAGAAGTCACATGATGTTAGAGTGTATACACAGTAGGGTATCTGTTATATATACAGGTGGGGAAGTCACATGATATTAGAGTGTATACACAGTAGGGTATCTGTTATATATACAGGTGGAACACGTGATGTTAGAGTGTATACACAGTAGGGTATCTGTTATATATACAGGTGGGGAAGTCACGTGATGTTAGAGTGTATACACAGTAGGGTATCTGTTATATATACAGTGGGGTAGTTATATATACAGGTGGGGAAGTGATGTTAGAGTGTATACACAGTAGGGTATCTGTTATATATACAGGTGGGGAAGTCACATGATGTTAGAGTGTATACACAGTATCTGGGTGGGGAAGTCACATGATGTTAGAGTGTATACACAGTAGGATATCTGTTATATCTACAGGTGGGGAAGTCACATGATGTTAGAGTGTATACACAGTAGGGTATCTGTTATATATACAGGTGGGGAAGTCACATGATGTTAGAGTGTATACACAGTAGAGTATCTGTTATATATACAGGTGGGGAAGTGTGATGTTAGAGTGTATACACGTAGGGTATCTGTTATATATACAGGTGGGGTGATGTTAGAGTGTATACACAGTAGGGTATCTGTTATATATACAGGTGGGGAAGTCACATGATGTGAGTGTATACACAGTAGGGTATCTGTTATATATACAGGTGGGGAAGTCACATGATGTTAGAGTGTATACACAGTAGGGTATCTGTTATATATACAGGTGGGGAAGTCACATGATGTTAGAGTGTATACACAGTAGGGTATCTGTTATATATACAGGTGGAGAAGTCACATGATGTTAGAGTGTATACACAGTAGGGTATCTGTTATATCTACAGGTGGGGAAGTCACATGATGTTAGAGTGTATACACAGTAGGGTATCTGTTATATCTAAAGGTGGGGAAGTCACGTGATGTTAGAGTGTATACACAGTAAGTATCTGTTATATATACAGGTGGTGAAGTCACATGATGTTAGAGTGTATACACAGTAGGGTATCTGTTATATCTACAGGTGGAAGTCACATGATGTTAGAGTGAAGTCACATGATGTTAGAGTGTATACACAGTAGGGTATCTGTTATATATACAGGTGGGGAAGTCACGTAATGTTAGAGTGTATACACAGTAGGGTATCTGTTATATATACAGGTGGGGAAGTCACATGATGTTAGAGTGTATACACAGTAGGGTATCTGTTATATATACAGGTGGGGAAGTCACATGATGATAGAGTGTATACACAGTAGAGTATCTGTTATATATACAGGTGGTGAAGTCACGTAATGTTAGAGTGTATACACAGTAGGGTATCTGTTATATATACAGGTGGGGAAGTCACATGATGTTGGAGTGTATACACAGTAGGGTATCTGTTATATCTACAGGTGGGGAAGTCACATGATGTTAGAGTGTATACACAGTAGGGTATCTGTTATATATACAGGTGGGGAAGTCACATGATGTTAGAGTGTATACACAGTAGGGTATCTGTTATATATACAGGTGGTGAAGTCACGTAATGTTAGAGTGTATACACAGTAGGGTATCTGTTATATATACAGGTGGGGAAGTCACATGATGTTAGAGTGTATACACAGTAGGGTATCTGTTATATATACAGGTGGGGAAGTCACATGATGTTAGAGTGTATACACAGTAGGGTATCTGTTATATATACAGGTGGTGAAGTCACGTAATGTTAGAGTGTATACACAGTAGGGTATCTGTTATATATAGGGTATCTGTTATATATACAGGTGGGGAAGTCATGTGATTTTAGAGTGTATACACAGTAGGGTATCTGTTATATATACAGGTGGAGAAGTCACATGATGTTAGAGTGTATACACAGTAGGGTATCTGTTATATATACAGGTGGAGAAGTCACATGATGTTAGAGTGTATACACAGTAGGGTATCTGTTATATATACAGGTGGGGAAGTCACATGATATTAGAGTGTATACACAGTAGGGTATCTGTTATATCTACAGGTGGGGAAGTCACGTGATGTTAGAGTGTATACACAGTAGGGTATCTGTTATATCTACAGGTGGGGAAGTCACGTGATGTTAGAGTGTATACACAGTAGGGTATCTGTTATATCTACAGGTGGGGAAGTCACGTGATGTTAGAGTGTATACACAGTAGGGTATCTGTTATATCTACAGGTGGGGAAGTCACATGATGTTAGAGTGTATACACAGTAGGATATCTGTTATATCTACAGGTGGGGAAGTCACATGATGTTAGAGTGTATACACAGTAGGGTATCTGTTATATCTACAGGTGGGGAAGTCACATGATGTTAGAGTGTATACACAGTAGGGTATCTGTTATATCTACAGGTGGGGAAGTCACGTGATGTTAGAGTGTATACACAGTAGGATATCTGTTATATCTACAGGTGGGGAAGTCACGTGATGTTAGAGTGTATACACAGTAGGGTATCTGTTATATATACAGGTGGGGAAGTCACGTGATGTTAGAGTGTATACACAGTAGGATATCTGTCATATCTACAGGTGGGGTAGTCACGTGATGTTAGAGTGTATACACAGTAGGGTATCTGTTATATCTACAGGTGGGGAAGTGACATTATGTTAGAGTGTATACACAGTAGGGTATCTGTTATATCTACAGGTGGGGAAGTCACGTGATGTTAGAGTGTATACACAGTAGGATATCTGTCATATCTACAGGTGGGGTAGTCACGTGATGTTAGAGTGTATACACAGTAGGGTATCTGTTATATCTACAGGTGGGGAAGTGACATTATGTTAGAGTGTATACACAGTAGGGTATCTGTTATATCTACAGGTGGAGAAGTCACGTGATGTTAGAGTGTATACACAGTAGGGTATCTGTTATATCTACAGGTGGGGAAGTCACATGATGTTAGAGTGTATACACAGTAGGGTATCTGTTATATCTACAGGTGGGAAAGTCACATGATGTTAGACCTGGAGTGTCGTTGATTTTTATCATTATGGCAAATCTAGGCATGATTCTGAAGGGAAGATGTCATACGTGTTCCCGATCATAAGTGGAATTATTTGGTTGATTATCATATTCAAATGTCTACTTGTAGATCACTTTGGATGGTATAAAAACATTTAATGGAAAATAACTGAATTTTCAAACAGATATCATGTCAAAATGTGTTCTGATTGGATACTTCACAGCTATGACCTTATGTTGTAGTTCCTGTATCAGATTCTCAGTAAGTTCAGTGTGAGGAATACAGTTGTGCCTTCAGCAGTAGCAGAAATGATCAATTCTGTTATCGAGGAACTTAACCTGTAATGAACGAAATTGCCTAACAATCTTTCTGTAATCTGCATACTCATCTTTTTAAATTATATATTCATTGATTTTACATACCCACTTCGACGTGACAAGGTGCATGGCAGATGAACAGGATGTGTGATACAGGCGAGGTCTTTTGTGTCTGTTTTAGATCAAAATATTTGTCATTGAAATGATCTCGTTTACAGAAATTTGAAAAGATCAATCGAAGAATTGATATATGTAAATATAAGTTCTTCGATTTTTCCAATTCCTTTTTTTCAAATTAACATTTTCCTTAAAAGAAGTCTGGGTATGATGGTCAGGTCTGAAAATGAAATTATTTGTATGATAGACATTTCCACTGAGATACATGTAGTCCCCTGTGGTAGGAACTTGTTCTAGTTTTCGATTGTAAATGGTTAAGTGCATAGAGTTCGGAAAGAAAGTCGGACAATATAAAATCGTATATAGATAGTCAGACAAAATAGAATCGTGTACAGATAGTCGGACAATATAAAATTGTGGGAAAGAAAGTCGGACAATATAAAATTGTGGGAAAGAAAGTCGGACAAAATAAAATCGTGTACAGAAAGTCTGACAAAATAAAATCGTGTACAGATAGTCGGACAATATAAAACCGTGTATAGATAGTCGGACAAAATAAAATCGTGTACAGATAGTCGGATAAAATAAAATTGTGGAAAAGAAAGTCTGACAAAATAAAATCGTGTACAGAAAGTCTGACAAAATAAAATCGTGTATAGATAGTCGGACAAAATAAAATTGTGGAAAAGAAAGTCGGACAAAATAAAATCGTGTACAGAAAGTCTGACAAAATAAAATCGTGTACAGATAGTCGGACAAAATAAAATCGTGTACAGATAGTCGGACAAAATAAAATTGTGGAAAAGAAAGTCGGACAAAATAAAATTGTGGGAAAGAAAGTCGGATAAAATAAAATCGTGTATAGATAGTCGGACAAAAATAAAATCGTGTATAGATAGACAAAATAGAATCGTGTATAGATAGTCGGACAAAATAAAATCGTGTACAGATAGTCGGACAAAATAGAATCGTGTACAGATAGTCAGACAAAATAGAATCGTGTACAGATAGTCGGACATTATAAAATCGTGTATAGATAGTCGGACAAAATAAAATCGTGTATAGATAGTCGGACAAAATAGAATCGTGTATAGAAAGTCGGACAAAATAGAATCGTGTACAGATAGTCGGACAATATAAAATCGTGTATAGATAGTCGGACAAAATAGAATCGTGTATAGATAGTCGGACAAAATAGAATCGTGTATAGAAAGTCGGACAAAATAGAATCGTGTACAGATAGTCGGACAATATAAAATCGTGTATAGATAGTCGGACAAAATAGAATCCTGTATAGAGAGTCGGACAAAATAGAATCGTGTATAGATAGACAAAATAGAATCGTGTATAGATAGTCGGACAAAATAAAATCGTGTATAGATAGTCGGACAAAATAGAATCGTGTATAGATAGTCAGACAAAATAAAATCGTGTATAGATAGTCGGACAAAATAGAATCGTGTATAGAGATAGTCTGACAAAATAGAATCGTGTACAGATAGTCGGACATTATAAAATCGTGTACAGATAGTCGGACAAAATAAAATCGTGTATAGATAGTCGGACAAAATAGAATCGTGTATAGAAAGTCGGACAAAATAGAATCGTGTATAGATAGTCGGACAAAATAAAATCGTGTATAGATAGTCGGACAATATAAAATCGTGTACAGATAGTCGGACAAAATAAAATCGTGTATAGATAGTCGGACAAAATAGAATCGTGTATAGAAAGTCGGACAAAATAGAATCGTGTACAGATAGTCGGACAATATAAAATCGTGTATAGATAGACAAAATAGAATCGTGTATAGATAGTCAGACAAAATAGAATCGTGTATAGAGAGTCGGACAAAATAAAATCGTGTATAGATAGTCGGACAAAATAAAATCGTGTATAGAGAGTCGGACAAAATAAAATCGTGTATAGATAGACAAAATAGAATCGTGTATAGATAGACAAAATAGAATCGTGTATAGATAGTCGGACAAAATAAAATCGTGTATAGATAGTCGGACAAAATGAAATCGCGTATAGATAGTCGGACAAAATAGAATCCTGTATAGAGAGTCGGACAAAATAAAATCGCGTATAGATAGTCGGACAAAATAGAATCCTGTATAGAGAGTCGGACAAAATAAAATCGTGTATAGAGAGTCGGACAAAATAAAATCGTGTATAGATAGACAAAATAGAATCGTGTATAGATAGACAAAATAGAATCGTGTATAGATAGACAAAATAAAATCGTGTATAGATAGTCGGACAAAATAAAATCGTGTACAGATAGTCGGACAAAATAAAATCGTGTATAGATAGTCGGACAAAATGAAATCGCGTATAGATAGTCGGACAAAATAGAATCCTGTATAGAGAGTCGGACAAAATAAAATCGTGTATAGATAGTCGGACAAAATAGAATCGTGTATAGATAGTCAGACAAAATAAAATCGTGTATAGATAGTCGGACAAAATAGAATCGTGTATAGATAGTCGGACAAATAAAATCGTGTATAGATAGTCGGACAAAATAAAATCGTGTATAGATAGACAAAATAGAATCGTGTATAGATAGTCGGACAAAATAAAATCGTGTATAGAGAGTCGGACAAAATAAAATCGTGTATAGATAGACAAAATAGAATCGTGTATAGATAGTCGGACAAAATAAAATCGTGTACAGATAGTCGGACAAAATAAAATCGTGCATAGAGAATCGGACAAAATAAAATCGTGTATAGAGAATCGGACAAAATAAAATCGTGTATAGATAGTCGGACAAAATAAAATTTAGGAAAATAAAAAAAAGAATGTTTGATAGATTGTCAGACTAGACTAAGTCGTTGATAGAGGAAAATAAAAAGTCAGAACCCTTCGCACTAAGAATTGATGTGTTAGAAACTGTTATGTTAAAAACCGTTACTCAAATCATTTAGTTTAAACGTAGACCTATTTTGGAATACTCTGACGTAGTTTGGGAGAATTTAACAAATTATTTATGTCAGATGTAGAAAAGATCCAAATAGAAGCTGCAAGAATAGTTACAGGTGCTACAAAATTGTCAAGTGTTAATTTATTGCAGAAAAGTTGGGGAAAACTTTCTAAAAGACGGAAGAATCATACAATTTTACAGTTTCATAAAATGTATCATGAAAAAACTCCATTTGACCTGTCCAATCTAATTCCAAGTAAGGTATCAGATATCCATAGACATGATACCAGAAATTCAAATAACTTCCTTTTAATCAATATCATGACTCAGTTTTATAAAACATCATTTTAAAATTATTTAGTACATTTATAGAATTCGCTACCAATCGATATTCGCGAAAATCCGTCTGTCGGGATAATTAAAGGCTTTTTAATAAGAGGCAATGCAATGATCCCTAATTATTTTAACACTGGAAGTAGAAACCTTCAAATTTTACATACAAGATTGAGGCTCAAATGTAGTAATCTTTAACAACATTTTCATTATGTTCATGCGGGTTAGTAGAAAGTACCCACCATTTCTTATTGTCTTGTGCTGATTATAACAATTCGACAAAGTACTTTATTTCAGCTAGATATTACTTTAACCGAAAAAAACTCTTCTACGGGGAAACGACACTTACTAAAAACAGAAAAAATGAACAAATATTCTTGACAGTATAATATTATATCAAGCTTAGTAAACGATTTAGTTAATAATCTTGTACCTATTGTTCTATTTATAAAACTGTACATCATGTATTGTTACATAGATTAGAAAGTAGCTCTAAAAGGTAACCATTTTTACAGACCGATAAGTTAAGGCGTCACTACTTTTGTTAGAAATTGCATTTTGTTATTCTATTCACCACATGTGCGTTTGTTTATAGATGTTGCTGTTATGTGTAAGTATTACTTTTTCATTCAGTGTCGATGTTGGGTGTTCCAGTCCCGAAGATTTATATTTGCCTTTGTATATACACGGTAAAGGAATTAATGTAAGCTCTAAGCTTGTATCTGTCAAATTGCTGGTCGTTGAATACAATATTGTTTAAACTAAACGCAGCTTTAAAATAGAGAAGGAATCCATTTGAGTATCTGACTTTAATCAACTCTCCCTTTCTCAGACCTGAGAAAATTCTGTTAAAAACACCTGTATTTTTTACAGGTATGCACCACTGCTAGTATAATGAACAAAACTATGAACTCTATATTGATACAAAGGAGAAGAAAGGACTTGTATGTAGTCTAGAGAAATGTATTATTTACATTCGAACTGAATACGGAAACCTAGTTCAGAGTAAATACGTTATGATGTTTACTAGGCCAATTGTTTTCTTTCCTTCGCTGTCGATCTCTATTATTTAGACATAAAATGCGGTGATATCTACACAGACTTATCGATAATCAATTTGTTATTTAACAACTGGGCGACAGTATTTACAAACTATCTCCTACTTTTATTTGTTATTAATATTAAACGCTTTGGCTGTTTGAGGATAAAAACTCAGTTGAGTTCGGATATATTAAGACATTGCTTACTACAGTGTATTGTCTCTGGTGTAATGAATCAATCGATTAAAAATACATATAGATTTATTTTTTATACAGAATGTTGTTAATTAACTACTATACATGACCGTAAATAAGAAATGTCATTGTTTCTAGGACGGATCAATACTTGTTCTCTTACGAAACGACTTTATTTAGTCCGTTCATTCCTATCCATTCACACCTATATGCTCAGAAATGATTTCAATATAGATTTTTTTTACTTCAATAACTAAACCATTTTTCCATGTCGTCTGAAATTTTCACGTTTTGTTTGATTTCATCCCTTCTTGTTGCAAAATGTGAACTTTTGAAAATTTTTGAAAATCGTTCGAGAATTTCTTAAAAAAAAGAGTAAATAATAACTTGTAAGCAGAATTTTAATTCAAACTCAAAATCGAGGAAAGGACAAATGAAAGATATGAACAAAGAGATATTTGCGTCAAAAAATACAAGGAGAACTAGACCAGGTTTTGCGGACGGTAAGCGTCTTCTGCTTCAAACAAATGTACACACGAACGATTCACGTGTAAAACCGCGTCAAATATAAAAAAAGGAACAACTCACTTGTAAAACCCCTTCAAATGTACACAGGAACGATTCACGTGTAAAACCCCTTCATATATACACCGAAACAGCTCACGTGTAAACCCCTTCAAATATACACAGGAACGATTAACGTGTAAATCCCTTCAAATGTACACACAAACGATTCACTTGTAAAACCCCTTCAAATATACATCGGAACGATTCACGTGTAAATCCCTTCAAATGTACATCGGAACGATTCACGTGTAAATCCCTTCAAATGTACACAGGAACGATTCACGTGTAAAACCCCTTCAAATATACACCGGAACAGCTCACGTGTAAAACCTCTTCAAATGTACACAGGAACGATTCACGTGTAAAACCCCTTCAAATATACATCGGAACGATTCACGGGTAAAACCGCTTCAAATGTACATCGGAACGATTCACGTGTAAAACCCCTTCAAATATACACAGGAACGATTCACGGGTAAAACCGCTTCAAATGTACATCGGAACGATTCACGTGTAAAACCCCTTCAAATATACACCGGAACAGCTCACGTGTAAAACCCTTTCAAATGTACATCGGAACAGCTCACGTGTAAAACCCTTTCAAATATACACAGGGACGATACACGTGTAAAACCCCTTCAAATATACATCGGAACAGTTCACGTGTAAAACCCTTTCAAATGTACACAGGAACTTTTCACGGGTAAAACCCCTTCATATATACATCGGAACAGTTCACGTGTAAATTCCCTTCAAATGTACACACGAACGATTCACGTGTAAAACCCCTTCAAATATACATCGGGACTGCTCACGTGTAAAACCCCTTCAATTATACATCGGAACGATTCACGTGTAAAACCTCTTCAAATGAACACAGGAACGATTCGTGTAAAACCCCTTCATATATACACCGAAACAGCTCACGTGTAAAACCCTTTCAAATGTACACACGAACGATTCACGTGTAAAACCCCTTCAAATGTACACAGGAACGATTCACGTGTAAAACCCCTTCAAATGTACACACGAACGATTCACGTGTAAAACCCCTTCAAATGTACACACGAACGATTCACGTGTAAAACCCCTTCAAATGTACACACGAACGATTCACGTGTAAAACCCCTTCAAATGTACACACGAACGATTCACGTGTAAAACCCCTTCAAATGTACACACGAACGATTCACGTGTAAAACCCTTTCAAATGTACACAGGAACGATTCACGGGTAAAACCCCTTCAAATATACATCGGGACTGCTCACGTGTAAAACCCCTTCAATTATACATCGGAACGATTCACGTGTAAAACCTCTTCAAATGTACACAGGAACGATTCGTGTAAAACCCCTTCATATATACACCGAAACAGCTCACGTGTAAAACCCTTTCAAATGTACACAGGAACGATTCACGTGTAAAACCCTTTCAAATGTACACAGGAACGATTCACGTGTAAAACCCCTTCAAATGTACACAGGAACGATTCACGTGTAAAACCCTTTCAAATGTACACAGGAACGATTCACGTGTAAAACCCTTTCAAATGTACACACGAACGATTCACGTGTAAAACCCTTTCAAATGTACACAGGAACGATACACGTGTAAAACCCCTTCAAATGTACACAGGAACGATTCACGTGTAAAACCCCTTCAAATGTACACACGAACGATACACGTGTAAAACCCCTTCAAATGTACACACGAACGATTCACGTGTAAATCCCTTCAAATGTACACAGGAACGATACACGTGTAAAACCCCTTCAAATGTACACACGAACGATTCACGGGTAAAACCCCTTCAAATATACACAGGAACAATTCACGGGTAAAACCCCTTCAAATGTACATCGGAACGATTCACGTGTAAAACCCCTTCAAATATACACCGGAACAGCTCACGTGTAAATTCCCTTCAAATGTACACAGGAACGATTCACGTGTAAAACCCCTTCAAATATACATCGGAACAGCTCACGTGTAAAACCCCTTCAAATATACATCGGAACGATTCACGTGTAAAACCCCTTCAAATATACACAGGGACGATACACGTGTAAAACCCCTTCAAATGTACATCGGAACGATTCACGTGTAAAACCCCTTCAAATATACATCGGAACGATTCACGGGTAAAACCCCTTCAAATGTACACAGGAACGACACATAGAAAATATTGCCGATCCAACTGATTAGGTACAATAATATTCAATGAAATTTTTGAATGGTTTCTAATAGAGAGTACAACATACAAATAATGTACGTACATGATATGTACAGTTTGTTTATAGCAGTAAGGTGCAGGCCACAGTTTCATGAAACTTGAAACTGTCTATAGGAAAACATCACATACATTTAGCAAACTTCCTTTTTCTAATTTGTTTTTATCTTACGTAATGTTGTTGTAAGTGAGTTAAGGTTTTAAGTTAAGGAAGATTCGTGAAACCAGGGCCTGTTTGCTAACTTTACACATGTTTCTCTCAGCTTTCTTACATTAGTACAATTCATTAAAGAAACAAATTCAAAATATTCATTCTTTAACATTACTATTCACTATCTAGATTTTTCCTTTGAACATTGTTTTCTGGGTATTCTAAATTCTAATAAATTTTGTCGCCATATCTTTTCTTTTCTACGTGACGTACCTATCCTGTCTATATTTTTCCGTCTTCATTTCATTTGTAAAGACAACACTTAATTGTCGAGAGAACCCAAGTTCTACTAAAACCAGGTATGTCGGTCATTTTTCTGTACTTTGGTAATGCTGGTGTTTGTTTGAGACCTCCGTATTGGTATAAGGAACTTCAAGTCGAGTGAGAAGTGTTCTCTTTAAACAGTTATTAAAATCATTAGACAGCGTTTGTTACTGGTTCGCCAGGTATTGAGTTTTACAGTGTTAGTTTGTTTGTGTATTAAAAGTCGGTCAATACCTTAATGAATTTTGAGGGGATACATAATACTATGTACATTGTTTAAGACCAGTGTATATACTGTAGACGAGTGTTACAACATGATCGGTAGTGATGAACTCCTTCACTAACGGGTATACAGGCATCTTTATCTGTCTCTTATTGGGTGAGTAGTCAACAGATAATGTACACAACTACTGGTCTTAAATTCTTTCTTTCATTACTTTGATCACAAATTTTAGAAATAATACTTTACCTGACATACCTGTAGGGACTGTCGTTATCTTTTAAGGCTAACCTGACATACCTGTAGGGACTGTCGTTATCTTTTAAGGCTAACCTGACATACCTGTAGGGACTGTCGTTATATTATAAGGCTAACCTGACATACCTGTAGGGACTGTCGTTATCTTTTAAGGCTAACCTGACATACCTGTAGGGACTGTCGTTATCTTTTAAGGCTAACCTGACATACCTGTAGGGACTGTCGTTATCTTTTAAGGCTAACCTGACATACCTGTAGGGACTGTCGTTATCTTATAGGACTAACCTGACATACCTGTAGGGAATGTCGTTATCTTATAGGACTAACCTGACATACCTGTAGGGACTGTCGTTATCTTTTAAGGCTAACCTGACATACCTGTAGGGACTGTCGTTATCTTTTAAGGCTAACCTGACATACCTGTAGGGACTGTCGTTATCTTATAGGGCTAACCTGACATACCTGTAGGGACTGTCGTTATCTTTTAAGGCTAACCTGACATACCTGTAGGGACTGTCGTTATCTTTTAAGGCTAACCTGACATACCTGTAGGGACTGTCGTTATCTTTTAAGGCTAACCTGACATACCTGTAGGGACTGTCGTTATCTTTTAAGGCTAACCTGACATACCTGTAGGGACTGTCGTTATCTTATAGGACTAACCTGACATACCTGTAGGGAATGTCGTTATCTTATAGGACAAACCTGACATACCTGTAGGGACTGTCGTTATCTTTTAAGGCTAACCTGACATACCTGTAGGGACTGTCGTTATCTTATAGGACTAACCTGACATACCTGTAGGGACTGTCGTTATCTTTAGGCTAACCTTACCTGTAAGGCTAACCTGACATACCTGTAGGGACTGTCGTTATCTTTTAAGGCTAACCTGACATACCTGTAGGGACTGTCGTTATCTTTTAAGGCTAACCTGACATACTTGTAGGGACTGTCGTTATCTTATAGGGCTAACCTGACATACCTGTAGGGACTGTCGTTATCTTATAGGACTAACCTGACATACCTGTAGGGACTGTCGTTATCTTATACTAACCTGACATACCTGTAGGGACTGTCGTTATCTTTTAAGGCTAACCTGACATACCTGTAGGGAATGTCGTTATCTTTTAAGGCTAACCTGACATACCTGTAGGGACTGTCGTTATCTTTTAAGGCTAACCTGACATACCTGTAGGGACTGTCGTTATCTTATACTAACCTGACATACCTGTAGGGACTGTCGTTATCTTATATGACTAACCTGACATACCTGTAGGGACTGTCGTTATCTTATAAGGCTAACCTGACATACCTGTAGGGACTGTCGTTATCTTTTAAGGCTAACCTGACATACCTGTAGGGACTGACGTTATCTTTTAAGGCTAACCTGACATACCTGTAGGGACTGTCGTTATCTTTTAAGGCTAACCTGACATACCTGTAGGGACTGTCGTTATCTTATAGGGCTAAACTGACATACCTGTAGGGACTGTCGTTATCTTTTAAGGCTAACCTGACATACCTGTAGGGACTGTCGTTATCTTTTAAGGCTAACCTGACATACCTGTAGGGACTGTCGTTATCTTTTAAGGCTAACCTGACATACCTGTAGGGACTGTCGTTATCTTATAGGACTAACCTGACATACCTGTAGGGACTGTCGTTATCTTATAGGACTAACCTGACATACCTGTAGGGACTGTCGTTATCTTATAGGACTAACCTGACATACCTGTAGGGAATGTCGTTATCTTTTAAGGCTAACCTGACATACCTGTAGGGACTGTCGTTATCTTTTAAGGCTAACCTGACATACCTGTAGGGACTGTCGTTATCTTTTAAGGCTAACCTGACATACCTGTAGGGACTGTCGTTATCTTTTAAGGCTAACCTGACATACCTGTAGGGACTGTCGTTATCTTTTAAGGCTAACCTGACATACCTGTAGGGACTGTCGTTATCTTTTAAGGCTAACCTGACATACCTGTAGGGACTGTCGTTATCTTTTAAGGCTAACCTGACATACTTGTAGGGACTGTCGTTATCTTATAGGACTAACCTGACATACCTGTAGGGACTGTCGTTATCTTCTAGGAATAACCTGACATACCTGTAGGGACTGTCGTTATCTTATAGGACTAACCTGACATACCTGTAGGGACTGTCGTTATCTTTTAAGGCTAACCTGACATACCTGTAGGGAATGTCGTTATCTTTTAAGGCTAACCTGACATACCTGTAGGGAGTCGTTATCTTATAGGACTAACCTGACATACCTGTAGGGACTGTCGTTATCTTTTAAGGCTAACCTGACATACCTGTAGGGACTGTCGTTATCTTTTAAGGCTAACCTGACATACCTGTAGGGACTGTCGTTATCTTTTAAGGCTAACCTGACATACCTGTAGGGACTGTCGTTATCTTATAGGGCTAACCTGACATACCTGTAGGGAATGTCGTTATCTTTTAAGGCTAACCTGACATACCTGTAGGGACTGTCGTTATCTTATAGGATTAACCTGACATACCTGTAGGGACTGTAGGGACTGTCGTTATCTTTTAAGGCTAACCTGACATACCTGTAGGGACTGTCGTTATCTTTTAAGGCTAACCTGACATACCTGTAGGGACTGTCGTTATCTTATAGGACTAACCTGACATACCTGTAGGGACTGTCGTTATCTTTTAAGGCTAACCTGACATACCTGTAGGGACTGTCGTTATCTTTTAAGGCTAACCTGACATACCTGTAGGGACTGTCGTTATCTTATAGGGCTAACCTGACATACCTGTAGGGACTGTCTTTTAAGGAAAACCTTACTGACATACCTGTAGGGACTGTCGTTATCTTTTAAGGCTAACCTGACATACCTGTAGGGACTGTCGTTATCTTATAGGGCTAACCTGACATACCTGTAGGGACTGTCGTTATCTTTTAAGGCTAACCTGACATACCTGTAGGGACTGTCGTCGTTATCTTATAGGACTAACCTGACATACCTGTAGGTTATCTTTTAAGGCTAACCTGTTATCTTTTAAGGCTAACCTGACATACCTGTAGGGAGGCTGTAGGGACTGTCGTTATCTTATAAGGCTAACCTGACATACCTGTAGGGACTGTCGTTATCTTTTAGGGCTAACCTGACATACCTGTAGGGACTGTCGTTATCTTTTAAGGCTAACCTGACATACCTGTAGGGACTGTCGTTATCTTTTAAGGCTAACCTGACATACCTGTAGGGACTGTCGTTATCTTATAAGGCTAACCTGACATACCTGTAGGGACTGTCGTTATCGTTATCTTAGGCTAACCTGACATACCTGTAGGGAGGGCTAACCTGACATACCTGTAGGGACTGTCGTTATCTTTTAAGGCTAACCTGACATACCTGTAGGGACTGTCGTTATCTTTTATAGGCTAACCTGACATACCTGTGTACTGGACTAAGGCTAACCGACATACCTTATCTTTTAAGGCTAACCTGACATACCTGTAGGGACTGTCGTTATCTTTTAAGGCTAACCTGACATACCTGTAGGGACTGTCGTTATCTTTTAAGGCTAACCTGACATACCTGTAGGGACTGTCGTTATCTTATAGGGCTAACCTGACATACCTGTAGGGACTGTCGTTATCTTATAGGACTTACCTGACATACCTGTAGGGACTGTCGTTATCTTTTAAAGCTAACCTGACATACCTGTAGGGACTGTCGTTATCTTATAGGGCTAACCTGACATACCTGTAGGGACTGTCGTTATCTTTTAAGGCTAACCTGACATACCTGTAGGGACTGTCGTTATCTTATAGGACTAACCTGACATACCTGTAGGGACTGTCGTTATCTTATAGGACTAACCTGACATACCTGTAGGGACTGTCGTTATCTTATAGGGCTAACCTGACATACCTGTAGGGACTGTCGTTATCTTTTAAGGCTAACCTGACATACCTGTAGGGACTGTCGTTATCTTATAGGGCTAACCTGACATACCTGTAGGGACTGTCGTTATCTTATAGGGCTAACCTGACATACCTGTAGGGACTGTCGTTATCTTTTAAGGCTAACCTGACATACCTGTAGGGACTGTCGTTATCTACCTGTACTGTCGTTATCTTTTAAGGCTAACCTGACATACCTTTAGGGACTGTCGTCATCTTTTACGCTAACCTGACATACCTGTAGGGACTGTCGTTATCTTATAGGACTAACCTGACATACCTGTAGGGACTGTCGTTATCTTTTAAGGCTAACCTGACATACCTGTAGGGACTGTCGTTATCTTATAGGGCTAACCTGACATACCTGTAGGGACTGTCGTTATCTTTTAAGGCTAACCTGACATACCTGTAGGGACTGTCGTTATCTTTTAAGGCTAACCTGACATACCTGTAGGGACTGTCGTTATCTTTTAAGGCTAACCTGACATACCTGTAGGGACTGTCGTTATCTTTTAAGGCTAACCTGACATACCTGTAGGGACTGTCGTTATCTTATAGGGCTAACCTGACATACCTGTAGGGACTGTCGTTATCTTTTTATCTTTTAGGGCTAACCTGACATACCTGTAGGGACTGTCGTTATCTTTTAAGGCTAACCTGACATACCTGTAGGGACTGTCGTTATCTTTTAAGGCTAACCTGACATACCTGTAGGGACTGTCGTTATCTTTTAAGGCTAACCTGACATACCTGTAGGGACTGTCGTTATCTTTTAAGGCTAACCTGACATACTTGAAGGGACTGTCGTTATCTCCTAGGACTAACCTGACATACCTGTAGGGACTGTCGTTATCTTATAGGACTAACCTGACATACCTGTAGGGACTGTCGTTATCTTTTAAGGCTAACCTGACATACCTGTAGGGACTGTCGTTATCTTTTAAGGCTAACCTGACATACCTGTAGGGACTGTCGTTATCTTTTAAGGCTAACCTGACATACCTGTAGGGACTGTCGTTATCTTTTAAGGCTAACCTGACATACCTGTAGGGACTGTCGTTATCTTATAGGGCTAACCTGACATACCTGTAGGGACTGTCGTTATCTTTTAAGGCTAACCTGACATACCTGTAGGGACTGTCGTTATTTTTTATGGCTAACCTGACATACTTGTATGGACTGCCGTTATCTTTTAAGGCTAACCTGACATACCGTTAGTAAATATCAGAAATGAAACGAATTATTAAAAACGAAAATGATCACACCTAAACGTACTTAGTTAGGACTCAATTTTTGGTTTTTAACTTTTGATAACTGCTACGGCCTGAGTTCATCAGAGGTCGATGTAAAAGTAAGGTACTAGGCTTAATTATAGGGATTCTAGCGCTAATCACACTACAATACAGTCACAAAACGTCATGGTCACTATACCATACAGTAACAAAACGTCATGATCACTACACCATACAGTCACAAAACGTCATGATCACTACACCATACAGTAACAAAACGTCATGGTCACTACACCATACAGTCACAAAACGTCATGATCACTACACCATACAGTAACAAAACGTCATGGTCACTACACCATACAGGCACAAAACGTCATGGTCACTACACCATACAGGCACAAAACGTCATGGTCACTATACCATACAGTAACAAAACGTCATGGTCACTACACCATACAGTCACAAAACGTCATGGTCACTACACCATACAGTCACAAAACGTCATGGTCACTACACCATACAGTCACAAAACGTCATGATCACTACACCATACAGTAACAAAACGTCATGGTCACTACACCATACAGGCACAAAACGTCATGGTCACTACACCATACAGGCACAAAACGTCATGGTCACTACACCATACAGTAACAAAACGTCATGGTCACTACACCATACAGTAACGAAACGTCATTGTCACAGTACCATATAATGACGGGACGTCGTAATGTAATGAAAATTGGTTTGTTCTAATCCCCATCCTTGACGAAAAATTTCGTTATGTATGTTTTGTTGAATGTGTTCGGAAATAATTAAAAAATTTCAAGATTGTTTTGTATGTCAATTTCCTGACATCACCCTTTATTTCAGTAAACGGCAAACTTTGTTTCACAATGGGTCTGTGTTGTTGTCGATCAGTATGATTTGTCCTTATGGACGTTTTGGCCCTCTCTATTATCTCATTCCCATCCATAAGGTATAATATGTGTCGATGTAGGACAATTTTTACACTTCTAGTGTCAATTGTCCCCACAAGTAGATAATTTGACAAATGAACATACAATATAATATGCGTATTTCGGCGAAAGGTGGTGCCTCCGCTTGGACCCAGTATGGAGACCAGTTATTGTTGACTAATCAGACTGCCGGTAACCATAGTGATGCAGAAAGCCAATGTGGGGCCCTGGGAGGATTGGTGGTCAGTCCTGTTTGGGCCAGTATACACGCAGCCGTTATAGACGCGGCCATTACACTGTACCCTGGTGAGCAAACCTTGTAACTAGCGATCGAAAGTAATTGAAATTAGTAATGAACTGATATCGAACTATATTTGAAGAACAATACGACTTTTTGAAAATGCTGATAGAACGATAAGATTAATGTATTGAATAAACAAACAAGAGAACAGTAGTGATTAATTAAATAAACAAAATTCTGTTTGTCAAGATCAAGTCTTCTGGACTGGTTTCAAGCGGAAGACAAACGAGACGTGGACAAGCGCGTTCTACCATGCATCCATGAACATGTTACCATGGGGATATGGGGTTTCTTCTGCTGACCCAGGGGACTGTCTGGCAATGGAGGTCCTACCCACGGGAATCACTTTTCATCCGGATGATTGTACCACCAGCCTTGGTGTCATTTGTCACCTCATCGCCGGTAAGGTCTTCCTTCCTTACATGCCTTTAGCACGATCCTCTTGTCAAAATATCGTTTTTGGTGTCCTATCAGTCGCGTGATTATCTGATAGTGTCCTAACTGTTACATAATCGCTACATAACGTCATGTCTGTCACGTGACCATGTTTAGTCACTTTGTCAATTCACAGTACTCGGTACGTACCAAGATCAGTCCTTGGTATCATGTCTGTCACGTGACCATGTTTAGTCGCTTTGGTGTTCCCTACCTGTCACGTGGTCAGTATATGTGATTTATCACTTTCTGTTTCAACGACACATGTCCGCCGTTTAAATGACTACACAATTCTGCTGTTATGTTTTGTTTTCTAGGAAACCATTTTGAAACAAATCAGACGGAGTACTTTTTTCCCTACCACGCCAACCTCACTGGGAAGTCTGTGGTGAATGAAGACGAGTGTAGAGGGAATTGTCTGACGGACATGGGTTGTATAGGGTATAACTATACTTCAGTGACGAGTCAATGTACAACTTTTACATCTCTCCCGACATTCGACATCACCGACTTCACCCTGTACAGCGGGGGTATTAATGATACCTTATGCTGTACGCCTGATGGAATCGTCGTGTTGGAATGCTGCATGTTTAATGGTACTGCCCGGGACCCGGACTGTGACACACCCTATGTAGCATCAATGGACAATGTAACCCAGTGTTTGTCGTTATCCACGGACGTTATAATACCCCATTGGAGTTTTGTTGTTACCGAGAGAAAAGGTACATCAGTAGACAGATTGTGCACCAGCTCTACCAGCCTTTTCTAAACACATGTATTTGTAGGTTTTTTGAGAGTGAGGTGGAAGAATACATAGTTGGCTTGAAAACAAAATGACATGTTCAATATATTGATAATTACGGCGGGTTCGTTTTAAACACTTGATAACTCGTGTTTATCTTACAAGGTTTCTTACAAATACGTTGTCAACAACACTCACAACTCTTTTCTGTCATTCTTTGCTTTTTCTTGATTTTGACTTCGTTGTTTTTGTACGTACGTCCGTCTGACATTTCTGATGCTTGAATAGTTAACATTTTCTTTTATAGTTGTCAGTTAAGGTGTCAGTTAAATGGACAATTCATTGATGTTGGTATTGTTTATCACATGACAAACTTCTCCATAAAAAGCAGCCATTTTCTTGACGTGTAAATGTTATAACGAAGATAATTCTTATTTCTACAAACAGTGCACTTTAATATATTGACATGTAAATGGGAGATTTTCTAACACATACATATTGCAGGGCAGTAGTTCTTTATCCTTAATATATAACAAATTGTAGTCAATGACACAGACAAGTGAGGTATCTGATGTTTCACAATGCTGTAGTTCTAGATCGACTTCAACGTCCCTGATAATTTCCTTGTTTACGTCCGACTCTCACACGTATGAAGCCATGTTTTTCATTGAAGTCGATTCTATACACAGGAAGAAATCATTTTTTTCTTGTAAGAAAATAATTCTAATTATTAATCATTTCTGTATCCCCCCTCACGTTGAGGTGTCAATGATATAAAGGGTATGTTATAACTGTATCAAACAATGTCCTCGCTCTATTATGAAACTTCCTACATCCATCATCCGTGTTTAATTCACTTATTTATTTATACTTATTAATTGTCAGTTCTTTGTTCATTTTTATCACTAAAATATTCCGATGGCATTCCCATTCAAATCTATCCACTCTTAAACAATTCTGTTCCAAAATTAGTCTGCCATGCGAGCTTCCCCAATGATAAGTCTGAAAATATAAATGCTTTGTAGAGTTATACATTGTTGGTGAAAATATAAACGGTTTGTAGAGTAATACATTGTTGGTGAAAATATAAACGGTTTGTAGAGTTATACATTGTTGGTGAAAATATAAACGGTTTGTAGAGTTATACATTGTTGGTGAAAATATAAACGGTTTGTAGAGTTATACATTGTTGGTGAAAATATAAACGGTTTGTAGAGTAATACATTGTTGGTGAAAATATAAACGGTTTGTAAAGTTATACATTGTTGGTGAAAATATAAACGGTTTGTAGAGTAATACATTGTTGGTGAAAATATAAACGGTTTGTAGAGTAATACATTGTTGGTGAAAATATAAACGGTTTGTAGAGTAATACATTGTTGGTGAAAATCTAAACGGCTTGTAGAGTAATACATTGTTGGTGAAAATATAAACGGTTTGTAGAGTAATACATTGTTGGTGAAAATATAAACGGTTTGTAGAGTAATACATTGTTGGTGAAAATCTAAACGGCTTGTAGAGTAATACATTGTTGGTGAAAATATAAACGGTTTGTAGAGTAATACATTGTTGGTGAAAATATAAACGGTTTGTAGAGTAATACATTGTTGGTGAAAATATAAACGGTTTGTAGAGTAATACATTGTTGGTGAAAATCTAAACGGCTTGTAGAGTAATACATTGTTGGTGAAAATATAAACGGTTTGTAGAGTAATACATTGTTGGTGAAAATATAAACGGTTTGTAGAGTAATACATGGTAATGAATATATTAATGGTCTGTAGAAGTATTAATTGTTAGTTAGAAATAATAACGGTAATACAATGTAGTACATTTGTATGGTGTTTAAAATTTTGATTGTCATAGTGTATCAGCAATAAGATATAAACAACATGTATGTATCATGAAGTGTATGAAGTAAAAAAACACTTGCGATAATTGATCAAATTTATGACGTAAGAATAAACTTTGGCATATAAGTGAAATCATAATGAAAGTATGATATATGAATTAATATGTAATAAAAATATGTTATGTGAATAAACTTATAATAAAATCATTATATATGAATAAACTTATGATAGAAACTATGATATGTGAATTTAGCTATTAGAAAAATTATGATATTTGAATTTATTTATAATGAACAGTAGGACCTTATTAAATCCTGATTTACTGTATGATATATAAATAATGTATGTCGTGATTTACAATAAGTTGTATATATATGATGTAAGTAACTTTACTGTTTCAGTAGGTTGTCTTGTCCCTGAAGATCCAGCTAACGGAACGATTACAGCACCCAGCAGTACCGGTGTAAATGCCACAATTTACGATTTTGATTGTGATTCTGACTTCAGTCGCAGTACTTACATGAACTATACTTGTGGTGCTGATTTCCGGTGGTCAGGGACACCATTTTGTGAACATAAAGGTAATTCTTCATCACAACCAATTCCATGTATTGACAGTGGATATGGGGTTATCATTAAGTATTAGGTCAGGATTTCCAGGTCAACGATAAATTGATAGATTTATCAAATTTTAAGATAATGAAATTTATTGACTGACACGACCTTTTCACCTCTCCAGCTAGATTTTGACATCTCTTTCGATCACTTTAGGTTTCAAAATTTAGGTCCCTTGCGTCACTGTCGAGCCCTAAAAGGACGAGACATATGTAAGGTTACCTGGCACTACTAAAGTAGATATTAAAGATAGAAATCACAGCTGAGAATAACAAAACCGGTGTCATACGACTAGTGGCATGGTTCAGATTATACACATGCACTTGAAGTTCTTCTAAATTTACCAGATATTTCCATTAAATTACTGAATTATGGGGCTATTTCACCTCCCCATCTATATTTTTACATTTCTTTCTATTATTGGAAATTCCTAAGTCGCCTCCTAGGTTCAAACATTATGGCCATTTGCATCACTGACGAGTCCTAGAAGCTGGTTAATTTCTCCTCAGTTATGTGTTTTTTGTACAATCTTTAATATCCAAACAATTAGTTTTATGGTAACCTGGTTTTATGCCAGTTCATGAAACAGTGCAACACCTTGGTCAAAATATCTCTCTTGATCTTGGTATCTTTATTCGACCGAGTCTGGAATAAGGAATTACAGTAAACAAAAAGATGAAAGCAACCTCACTCAGCAGCCATCAGGTGTCCGGAATCTACAGCGTAATTGAGAAGAACAATGGTACACCTGCCTATCCACTTGTAATGATATTTGATCTAGGAATGAATTCATTTCACAGATTAATACATATACTCAACAAAAAAAGAAAGGTTAACATGTTTCCTTGGTGAATACCTGTAAATGAGTGAAAACAAAATGACGTTTGTGCAATATTAGAAAATGGTAATGTTTTACATTACAAAATCCAAGGGGGTTACCAAAATCATTCAAGCGTGAAAGTCTGTATTAGCGAAAGAGCTGCACGAGGTTTTCTGCGACTAACTTTTATCTTCGCTTGAGTTTCATAAACATTCAAACTGACAACTGTTCCTTAGATCCTTAGGGCTTAGAAATCACCGAATCTTGTTATCTATCAACTTTATCATTATGCCCCGGCTGTCACTAGTGCAGAGAGAAAGTGCTGGAAGCATGATCCAGACTGGTGAGTCTCGCCGTCGAGTTGCATGGCATTTTAGTTGCAGTGTTAAGACAATTTGCCAGTTGGTAAGTTGTTTAAACCAAACTGGGTCAACATCCGATCGTCCTCGAAGCGGCCGACCCCGTAAAACGACCGCCAGGCATGACCGTCGTATACGATTGATACACTTGCGCAATCGATTCGTAACCGCAGTAGAGACTACAAGGACATTGTTTGGGCGTCGTGTGTCTCCCCAAACAGTCCGCAGCAGGTTGAAGGCCTACCAATTGAAAGCGCGGCGTCGGCCTACACTGGACCCAATTTGTTGCGATGTCACCGTACTAATCGGCGTAACTGGACCCGTGTTCACCGTCGTTGGGCCTTAAGACAATGGAACAATGTTCTGTTTTCAAGATTTTTATTACTCAAGATGAGTCCAGGTTTTGTCTGCAACACGGTGACGGAAGGTGCATAGTGTGAAGGCGACGAGGGGAGCGTTTTGCGAACTGCTGCGTCGCAGAACGGGACCGCTTTGGCGGCGGAAGTGTAATGGTTTGGGGTGGTATTTGTGGGGGGACTCGTACCAGGCTTGTTGTGTTAAATGGCAATTTAACCGGCATTCGATATCAGGACGAAATTTTAAGACCAGTGGTTCTGCCATTCTTAAAACGCCATGGCGTTGGCGCCATTTTTCAACAGGATAACGCACCAGCGCACACCAGTCGCGTCAGCAGAACTTTCTTGCAGCAGAAATCTAAATCACCTGATTTGTCACCGATTGAGCATGTCTGTGACGTTCTTGGGCGACGCGTGAGAGAACGTCAAAATCAGCCGTCAAACTTGCAGGAGCTGGCCCAAGCCTTGATCGCTGAATGGAACAACGTCTCTCCTCGAATTATCCGCCGGTTAACGAGTCCATACGACGACGCTGCAATCCTGTTTACTTCGCAAACAGTGGCCATACCCGTTACTAATGGTGTTACCTTTGAAATTGACCCCAACGTCCTTTACAGTCGAATAAATTCAACTGAACGCAAAGTTTTATAATGAACCATGACTGCAGTTTTATCAGAATTGATCAATTACTTTATTCCAGAGACGTATATAACACTGCGAATCTCTGTGTTATATACCTCTCTATTTATTCGTGCATGATTGGTAAGGATTTATGAAGGGGTTAATTAATTAATCACGGAATAAAGTAATGTTACCTTTCTTTTTTTGTTTAGTATATGTATGATGAGTGACCGATGGAATTCCCCGTGTGCCAGGACAACTGTACTTCTATTTATTATGGTGTTGAGGAATAAATGATCTGGACCTAAAGCCATGACAGAAAAAAAGTACAAAATAAAACACCATGAGCAGTGATTTTCTCAGACAATAACTTAAGAAACAATACATTTAAGGTAGCTGTTGTTATATGAGTTACGAGGTTGGCCTGTACATCACAATTATTACATTTTAGACATATATTTGTCTCTAATTCATTAAGAATGCTTACTGCTGCACGGATGAACTTAACCATGTTCTCAGTTTTCAGGTTGGGTTTCAAGCTGTACACACAGGTGATTGATTGTGGTACCTGTATTACACAGGTGTGTACGCTTGGACGTGTCCTAATAAGGAATTATTAAAAACACCCTGCCACCGCTGGAGTTCGAACTATCGACCCTCTACCGCTCGACCAGCTCAGGCTGGTTAGGCGACCCACACTATTAACTTCTAAATAAAAGCAGTTAGTGTCGTTCTAAACATATTTTTGTACCTTTCATATAACGCATGGACCACAGAGATGTTTTCAGGTTCTTTTCAGCGCCAACAAGTCAAATGTGAAAAAATCCAACAGTTAATGTTACTAAACAGCATCATGTACAACTTTAATCGGTCGTAAAATAATGTCTTCATTTCTACTTCAAATTTTATCAAGAAAATCGTTATAATAATGTACTATGTGAAGAATCATTAAAATTCTAACCATTCTTTTCATCGATAAAAACAGAGATACATGTGTGATTATGATTGAATTTTAACAGTCTAGACAACATTGTCTCCTTAACCTGATCAAATGTCGGTGTCTTTCAGCGGAGCGCTGTCCCGCTGGCTGGGCACAGTACGGTTTCTACTGTTACCTAGTAACGGAGGAACCTCTAGTTTGGGATGATCAGCTCACAGCCTGTCGTCAACACAACGCATTCCCACTGTACATGGAATCTGACAAGGAAGTAGATTTCATGAATAGGCTGTTAACATTCCAAGCCAATCAAACCTTCTGGACAGGCGTTACCAACACTGAAGGGGTAAATAAAATAACCGTACAGTTGTCACAAAATACGATGTTAACTGAAGCGTAGCGTAGGTTATAACCTAGTGTTACGGAAAGAAAAGTGGGAACTGTAACATTATAACTCAAAGTAACTCAGAGGTACAGGGTTGTTGTTACTCAGAGGTACAGTAAAGGATGTAGTTGTGACTCAGTGGTACAGGGTTGTTGTGACTCAGAGGTACAGGGTTGTTGTTACTCAGAGGTACAGGGTTGTTGTTACTCAGAGGTACAAGGTTGTTGTAACTCAGAGGTACAGGGTTGTTGTTACTCAGAGGTACAGTAAAGGATGTAGTTGTGACTCAGTGGTACAGGGTTGTTGTGACTCAGAGGTACAGGGTTGTTGTTACTCAGAGGTACAAGGTTGTTGTAACTCAGAGGTACAGGGTTGTTGTTACTCAGAGGTACAGTAAAGGATGTAGTTGTGACTCAGTGGTACAGGGTTGTTGTTACTCAGAGGTACAGTAAAGGATGTAGTTGTGACTCAGAGGTACAGGGTTGTTGTTACTCAGAGGTACAGTAAAGGATGTAGTTGTGACTCAGTGGTACAGGGTTGTTGTTACTCAGAGGTACAATTAGTGATGTGGGTACATGTAGCTGTGACTCTGAAGTACAGTAATGGGTAGGGGTGGTTATGCCCTGAAGGAACTCGTAGGTACACTGAGCAATGTTTACTCGGAAGTATGGTAACATAAGGGGTACAATAAGGGATGTGGGTAGTTCTGACTCAGAGGTACATTAAGGGATGTGGGTAGTTCTGACTCAGAGGTACATTAAGGGATATGGGTAGTTCTGACTCAGAGGTACATTAAGGGATGTGGGTAGTTCTGACTCAGAGGTACAGTAAGGGATGTGGGTAGTTCTGACTCAGAGGTACAGTAAAGGATGTGGGTAGTTGTGACTCAGAGGTACAGTAAGGGATGTGAGTTGTTGTGACTCAGAGGTACATTAAGGGATGTGAGTAATTGTGACTCAGAGGTACAGTAAAGGATGTGGGTAGTTGTGACTCAGAGGTACAGTAAGGAATGTGGATATTTGTAACTCAGAGGTACAGTAAAGGATGTGGGTAGTTGTGACTTAGAGGTACAGTAAGGGATGTGAGTAGTTGTGACTCAGAGGTACAGTAAGGGATGTGAGTAGTTGTGACTCAGAGGTACAGTAAGGAATTGGGGTATTTGTGACTCAGAGGTACAGTAAGGGATGTGTTTAGTTGTGACTCAGAGGTACAGTAAAGGATGTGGGTAGTTGTGACTCAGAGGTACAGTAATGGATGTGGGAAGCTGTGACTCAGAGGTACATTAAGGTATGTGTGTAGTTGTGACTTAGAGGTACAGTAAAGGATGTGGGAAGCTGTGACTCAGTGGTATAGTAAAGGATGTGTTTAGTTGTGACTCAGAGGAACAGTAAGGAATGTGGGTAGTCACATGACTCGAGAAGTTAGTGATGCTCTACACCCTACCTTTTATTCAGAACAGAAAATTAGAGAATGTCCATTTGATCACTAGATCTCAATGATTTTGTTGTAGAATGGAGTGTTGATTATAGTCACTGTGTTTTGTTTTGTTTGTTAAGAAGGTCTGTTTTAATTAAAGTGACTATTTTCTGTTTTAGTATTTCAGATTCGCCCATAACCATGACATAGCTGAAGATCTTCGTTGGTTTGAAGAGAAAAGTGATGATAGGGGCTGCATAACATTGCAGAGGACAGTTGAGGGTAATGATCTTGGAGAGTTTTACAACAATGTGACCTTATGTAACGACAGCCTGCCTTATATCTGTAAGATGGGAAGTAAGTATATATAAACTTATTCAACATCTAAAATGGTATACCTGTGATATAACAGCTAATCTACAATGTAATGTTGTGTCACCTTTCATACGGATAGAGGAGTCAGGTCCTTTATAGTTAAAAGAGATTGCCAAAGGCTCCAAGATTGATAGACGTCAGGAATATATCTACCTCTAGTATTGAACAACACACTTTATTCCAGGTGACCTATTGCAAGAGGTCAAGTTAGCTGAACCATGGCAGTTTTCTTATTTGTTAACACAGATAATAGAGGCAAATCATCTTTATTTCTGTAATCAGTGAATGAGATATTTATAGAACAGAACACAACCAGTAGAAGATTTGCGTGTGATGTCAGTAGAAAAGAAGTTCTTATAAACAGACTTTAGCACGTCTATGACCAAGTGTTAAACAGAGCCTAGCCAAATTGACTACAGAACCACCTTTGAAGGCTCCTTGCATGAAGCCTGCCAACATTTGCAACAAGAAAATACCTTTACCCATATTCAAGGTCACAGGGGTCAAATTTGTTTAAACTTTCAAACAACATCTGAATGGAGTCCTATAATCTTGATATTTTGTTGATAGCCTTAGATGAAGTCCTTCAAACTTTGTGTAAAGAAATTACTTCAAACCATATTCAATGTCAACAAGATCAATTTGTTGAAACCTTCAAATGACTTGATCTAATTAAAGAAGAATTTGAATGCCATTGATGAGAGGTGGTCTTGTATTTGTGAAAATCCTTGAATATTCGGTGAGCAATGCAGGCCCATCAGGCCTCTTGTTGTATGAGTGTGATACTGTCTGTTACATTAGGATTGTATTATATATGACTTTTTGTGGTACACAAAAGAGTTCCTGAGTGTTAGAATAAACCTTGAATTCTTGTGTTTATGACATGTTACAACAATGAAGATTTAAGAAGCCAGGTTACTGGTAGGGCACTTATGCTTTCTGTATTCATCTAATTATACTGTATCAACATTTCATCTTACATCTTCATGTTCCTTTTAATATAAAAATCTGACTTACAGGTTCCACAGTGGGTGGAAAGTGTGACCGCTCTGTAGCTTGTCGAGGCTTTGCTAGATGCAGTTCTTATTGGGGTGTATGCAGGTGTCAGACAGACTTTCATTCTCAAATTGTAGGAGACCCAGGAGATAACATGACCTACTGTTCAACACGTAAGTTGTGTCACATAATGGTCTTCATCATAATCACCGAACAAATTCTATCTGTTTTCAGACAAAGTAATAATATTTTTTCTTTCTTTATCTAGAATTGTTTCAGACAATTTAAGAAAGATTTGTTTTATAACAGTTAGAATCATATGAGAGTGTCACCTGTATCTACCTTGTAATGATCATGATCATAATCAAGTGACTGTGATCCAGACAAACTGAGGTAGGTGTCTACATTATATACCTGATAGTACCCTGGGTGTGATCCAGACAAACTGAGGTGTCTACATTATATACCTGATAGTGTCCTGGGTGTGATCCAGACAAACTGAGGTAGGTGTCTACATTATATACCTGATAGTACCCTGGGTGTGATCCAGACAAACTGAGGTGTCTACATTATATACCTGATAGTGTCCTGGGTGTGATCCAGACAAACTGAGGTAGGTGTCTACATTATATACCTGATAGTACCCTGGGTGTGATCCAGACAATACTGAGTGTGATCCAGACATTATATACCTGATAGTGTCCTGGGTGTGATCCAGACAAACTGAGATGTCTACATTATATACCTGATAGTGTCCTGGGTGTGATCCAGACAAACTGAGGTGTCTACATTATATACCTGATAGTACCCTGGGTGTGATCCAGACAAACTGAGGTAGGTGTCTACATTATATACCTGATAGTGTCCTGGGTGTGATCCAGACAAACTGAGGTAGGTGTCTACATTATATACCTGATAGTGTCCTGGGTGTGACCCAGACAAACTGAGTTGTCTACATTATATACCTGATAGTGTCCTGGGTGTGATCCAGACAAACTGTGGTAGGAGTCTACATTATATACCTGATAGTGTCCTGGGTGTGATCCAGACAAACTGTGGTAGGAGTCTACATTATATACCTGATAGTGTCCTGGGTGTGATCCAGACAAACTGAGGTGTCTACATTATATACCTGATAGTGTCCTGGGTGTGATCCAGACAACCTGAGGTAGGTGTCTACATTATATACCTGATAGTACCCTGGGTGTGATCCAGACAAACTGAGGTAGTTGTCTACATTATATACCAGGGTGTGATCCAGACAAACTGAGGTAGGTGTCTACATTATATACCTGATAGTGTCCTGGGTGGGATCCAGATGATTTCATTAAAGGAGATTGGTGTAAATATTTGGTGTTTTATTTAGGTTGGAAGGGGAATGGTGACTATCTGGTCCTGGAGACTGAAATCTCTGTGCCATGGCCTGTAGCTGTGTCACTGTGTATGGACAATGGTGGCAGTCTTTACACCCCTGTCACCTCAGATCTACAGCAAGTTGGATTAGACAGGATATGGACAATGGGATCAGGTTTGTTGAAATGCTCATCTGCATGATAGGCAAGAGAACTAATACCATGGTGTTGTATAAATAATCTGTCTGTCTGAATGTCTGTATGTAATACAGTTAGCATAATATTCTATCTTACCTGACTCAAAGGGCGAAATGACCTTATGCTGTGGTGTGACATATGTCATTTGTCTGTCCATCTTCAACTTATTCATTCAAACTCAAATAACTTCTATTAAAGCAATTAAAAAACTTCTATTAAAACATTACAGAAATATGAAATATGATTTCATTACAGAAATATGAAATATGATTTCACTTCAGAAATATGAGAAATGATTTCATTACAGAAATATGAAATACGATTTCATCACAGAAATATGAAATATGATTTCACTTCAGAAATATGAGAAATGATTTCATTACAGAAATATGAAATATGATTTCACTTCAGAAATATGAAATATGATTTCTTTACAGAAATATGAAATATGATTTTACTTCAGAAATATGAAATATGATTTCATTACAGAAATATGAAATATGATTTCACTTCAGAAATATGAAATATGAGAAATGATTTCATTACAGAAATATGAAATATGATTTCATTACAGAAATATGAAATATGATTTCATTACAGAAATATGAAATATGATTTCACTTCAGAAATATGAAATATGATTTCACTTCAGAAATATGAAATATGATTTCACTTCAGAAATATGAAATATGACTTCATTACAGAAATATGAAATATGATTTCACTTCAGAAATATGAAATATGAGAAATGATTTCATTACAGAAATATGAAATATGATTTCACTTCAGAAATATGAGAAATTATTTCATTACAGAAATATGAAATATGATTTCATTACAGAAATATGAGAAATGATTTCATTACAGAAATATGAAATGTGATTTCACTTCAGAAATATGAAAAATGATTTCACTTCAGAAATATGAAATATGATTTCACTTCAGAAATATGAGAAATGATTTCATTACAGAAATATGAGATTTCATTACAGAAATATGAAATATGATTTCATCACAGAAATATGAAATATGATTTCACTTCAGAAATATGAGAAATGATTTCATTACAGAAATATGAAATATGATTTCACTTCAGAAATATGAAATATGATTTCACTTCAGAAATATGAAATATGATTTCACTTCAGAAATATGAAATATGATTTCATTACAGAAATATGAAATATGATTTCACTTCAGAAATATGAAATATGAGAAATGATTTCATTACAGAAATATGAAATATGATTTCATCACAGAAATATGAAATATGATTTCACTTCAGAAATATGAGAAATTATTTCATTACAGAAATATGAAATATGAGAAATGATTTCATTACAGAAATATGAAATATGATTTCATTACAGAAATATGAAATATGATTTCATTACAGAAATATGAAATATGATTTCACTTCAGAAATATGAAATATGATTTCACTTCAGAAATATGAAATATGATTTCACTTCAGAAATATGAAATATGATTTCATTACAGAAATATGAAATATGATTTCACTTCAGAAATATGAAATATGAGAAATGATTTCATTACAGAAATATGAAATATGATTTCACTTCAGAAATATGAGAAATTATTTCATTACAGAAATATGAAATATGATTTCATTACAGAAATATGAGAAATGATTTCATTACAGAAATATGAAATGTGATTTCACTTCAGAAATATGAAAAATGATTTCACTTCAGAAATATGAAATATGATTTCACTTCAGAAATATGAGAAATGATTTCATTACAGAAATATGAGATTTCATTACAGAAATATGAAATATGATTTCATCACAGAAATATGAAATATGATTTCACTTCAGAAATATGAGAAATGATTTCATTACAGAAATATGAAATATGATTTCACTTCAGAAATATGAAATATGATTTCACTTCAGAAATATGAAATATGATTTCACTTCAGAAATATGAAATATGATTTCATTACAGAAATATGAAATATGATTTCACTTCAGAAATATGAAATATGAGAAATGATTTCATTACAGAAATATGAAATATGATTTCATCACAGAAATATGAAATATGATTTCACTTCAGAAATATGAGAAATTATTTCATTACAGAAATATGAAATATGATTTCATTACAGAAATATGAAATGTGATTTCACTTCAGAAATATGAAAAATGATTTCACTTCAGAAATATGAAATATGATTTCACTTCAGAAATATGAGAAATGATTTCATTACAGAAATATGAGATTTCATTACAGAAATATGAAATATGATTTCACTTCAGAAATATGAAATATGATTTCACTTCAGAAATATGAAATATGATTTCACTTCAGAAATATGAGAAATGATTTCATTACAGAAATATGAAATATGATTTCACTTCAGAAATATGAAATATGATTTCATTACAGAAATATGAGAAATGATTTCATTACAGAAATATGAAATATGATTTCACTTCAGAAATATGAAATATGATTTCACTTCAGAAATATGAAATATGATTTCACTTCAGAAATATGAGAAATGATTTCACTTCAGAAATATGAGAAATGATTTCATTACAGAAATATGAGAAATGATTTCATTACAGAAAAATGAAATATGATTTCACTTCAGAAATATGAAATATGATTTCACTTCAGAAATATCAGAAAGAAATGATTTCACTTCAGAAATAGAGAAATGATTTCACTTCAGAAATATGAGAAATGATTTCATTACAGAAATATGAGAAATGATTTCATTACAGAAATATGAGATTTCATTACAGAAATATGAAATATGATTTCACTTCAGAAATATGAAATATGATTTCACTTCAGAAATATGAGAAATGATTTCATTACAGAAATATGAAATATGATTTCACTTCAGAAATATGAAATATGATTTCATTACAGAAATATGAGAAATGATTTCATTACAGAAATATGAAATATGATTTCACTTCAGAAATATGAAATATGATTTCACTTCAGAAATATGAAATATGATTTCACTTCAGAAATATGAGAAATGATTTCACTTCAGAAATATGAGAAATGATTTCATTACAGAAATATGAGAAATGATTTCATTACAGAAAAATGAAATATGATTTCACTTCAGAAATATGAAATATGATTTCACTTCAGAAATATGAGAAATTATTTCATTACAGAAATATGAAATATGATTTCACTTCAGAAATATGAAATATGATTTCACTTCAGAAATATGAAATATGATTTCATTACAGAAATATGAGAAATGATTTCATTACAGAAATATGAAATATGATTTCACTTCAGAAATATGAAATATGATTTCACTTCAGAAATATGAGAAATGATTTCACTTCAGAAATATGAAATATGATTTCACTTCAGAAATATGAGAAATGATTTCACTTCAGAAATATGAAATATGATTTCACTTCAGAAATATGAAATATGATTTCACTTCAGAAATATGAGAAATGATTTCATTACAGAAATATGAAATATGATTTCACTTCAGAAATATGAAATATGATTTCACTTCAGAAATATGAGAAATTATTTCATTACAGAAATATGAAATATGATTTCACTTCAGAAATATGAAATATGATTTCACTTCAGAAATATGAAATATGAGAAATGATTTCATTACAGAAATATGAAATATGATTTCACTTCAGAAATATGAAATATGATTTCACTTCAGAAATATGAAATATGATTTCACTTCAGAAATATGATTTCACTTCAGAAATATGAGAAATGATTTCATTACAGAAATATGAAATATGATTTCACTTCAGAAATATGAAATATGATTTCACTTCAGAAATATGAGAAATGATTTCATTACAGAAATATGAGAAATGATTTCATTACAGAAATATGAGAAATGATTTCATTACAGAAATATGAAATATGATTTCACTTCAGAAATATGAGAAATGATTTCATTACAGAAATATGAGAAATGCTTTCATTACAGAAATATGAGAAATGATTTCATTACAGAAATATGAGAAATGATTTCACTTCAGAAATATGAAATATGATTTCACTTCAGAAATATGAGAAATGATTTCATTACAGAAATATGAGAAATGATTTCATTACAGAAATATGAGAAATGATTTCATTACAGAAATATGAAATATGATTTCACTTCAGAAATATGAAATACGATTTCAGGACATAAAATAGAAGTGATTGTTAAATAGATAAGGTAAATTCTATGTAAAGATGTGTTGGTGTTGTAGGTAAAACGTCTTGGACGGCACTAAGCACAGTTGCTGGTGAGGACAGTAGGATCCTCGCCACAGGATTTGTTCCGTATGATGTTGTGGAGTATGAATCTTTAGCCTGGAGATTACCTCCAGAGTTTGGACAAAATGGTACCGCCAGCTGTATAGCCACCGAAATCACAGAATTGGGAGCCCGTCTGTTCGCTTTTCCATGCAAAAGACGTTACATGGCGACCTGTTTTAAGTATAATGGTAAGAAATAATGGAAGGATCAGTACTACACTTGTGTGAACAGAGACAGTACTACACTTGTGTGAACAGAGACAGTACTACACTTGTGTGAACAGAGACAGTACTACACTTGTGTGAACAGAGACAGTACTACACTTGTGTGAACAGAGACAGTACTACACTTGTGTGAACAGAGACAGTACTACACTTGTGTGAACAGAGACAGTACTACACTCGTGTGAACAGAGACAGTACTACACTTGTGTGAACAGAGACAGTACTACACTTGTGTGAACAGAGACAGTGCTACACTTGTGTGAACAGAGACAGTACTACACTTGTTTGAACAGAGACAGTGCTACACTTGTGTGAACAGAGACAGTACTACACTTGTTTGAACAGAGACAGTACTACACTTGTGTGAACAGAGACAGTACTACACTTGTGTGAACAGAGACAGTACTACACTTGTGTGAACAGAGACAGTACTACACTTGTGTGAACAGAGACAGTACTACACTTGTGTGAACAGAGACAGTACTACACTTGTGTGAACAGAGACAGTACTACACTTGTGTGAACAGAGACAGTACTACACTCGTGTGAACAGAGACAGTACTACACTCGTGTGAACAGAGACAGTACTACACTTGTGTGAACAGAGACAGTACTACACTTGTGTGAACAGAGACAGTGCTACACTTGTGTGAACAGAGACAGTACTACACTTGTTTGAACAGAGACAGTGCTACACTTGTGTGAACAGAGACAGTACTACACTTGTTTGAACAGAGACAGTACTACACTTGTGTGAACAGAGACAGTACTACACTTGTGTGAACAGAGACAGTACTACACTTGTGTGAACAGAGACAGTACTACACTTGTGTGAACAGAGACAGTACTACACTCGTGTGAACAGAGACAGTACTACACTCGTGTGAACAGAGACAGTACTACACTTGTTTGAACAGAGACAGTACTACACTTGTGTGAACAGAGACAGTACTACACTCGTGTGAACAGAGACAGTACTACACTTGTTTGAACAGAGACAGTACTACACTTGTGTGAACAGAGACAGTACTACACTTGTGTGAACAGAGACAGTACTACATTTGTTTGAACAGAGACAGTACTACACTTGTGTGAACAGAGACAGTACTACACTCGTGTGAACAGAGACAGTACTACACTTGTTTGAACAGAGACAGTACTACACTTGTGTGAACAGAGACAGTACTACACTTGTGTGAACAGAGACAGTACTACACTTGTGTGAACAGAGACAGTACTACACTTGTGTGAACAGAGACAGTACTACACTTGTGTGAACAGAGACAGTACTACACTCGTGTGAACAGAGACAGTACTACACTTGTGTGAACAGAGACAGTACTACATTTGTGTGAACAGAGACAGTACTACACTTGTGTGAACAGAGACAGTACTACACTTGTGTGAACAGAGACAGTACTACACTTGTGTGAACAGAGACAGTACTACACTCGTGTGAACAGAGACAGTACTACACTTGTTTGAACAGAGACAGTACTACACTTGTGTGAACAGAGACAGTACTACACTTGTGTGAACAGAGACAGTACTACACTTGTGTGAACAGAGACAGTACTACACTTGTTTGAACAGAGACAGTACTACACTTGTGTGAACAGAGACAGTACTACACTTGTGTGAACTGCAAAACCTAGACAGTCATGTGAAACAAATGTAATTATACACACTATGAACTGCAATAAGTATGCACTCCTGTCAGCAAAAATGATTAGACACTCATGTAAGCACTTGTGTGAACATCAATAATTATATCCACCAGCTTGGACAGAAATAATTACCTTTGTATGAACAGATAACGTACATGGTACATATATGTACTCTCTTAAAACAAAAGTTTTTATAATAAAACCTGTAGAAGATTCTAATCCCTGATTCTATGTAGTACAACAGATTTTAATCCCTGATTCTATGTAGTACAACAGATTTTAATCCCTTATTCTATGTAGTACAACAGATTTTAATCCCTTATTCTACATAGTACAACAGATTTTAATCCCTTATTCTATGTAGTACAACAGATTTTAATCCCTGATTCTATGTAGTACAACAGATTTTAATCCCTTATTCTATGTAGTACAACAGATTTTAATCCCTTATACAACAGATTTTAATCCTTTATTCTATATAGTACAATAGATTTTAATCCCTTATTCTATGTAGTACAACAGATTTTAATCCCTTATTCTATGTAGTACAACAGATTTTAATTCCTGATTCTATGTAGGTCAACAGATTTTAATCCCTTATTCTATGTAGTACATCAGATTTCAATCCCTTATTCTATGTAGTACAACAGATTTTAATCCCTTATTCTATGTAGTACAACAGATTTTAATCCCTTATTCTATGTAGTACAACAGATTTTAATCCCTTATTCTACATAGTTCAACAGATTTTAATCCCTTATTCTACATAGTTCAACAGATTTTAATCCCTTATTCTATGTAGTACAACAGATTTTAATCCCTTATTCTATGTAGTACAACAGATTTCAATACCTTATTCTATGTAGTACAACAGATTTTAATCCCTTATTCTATGTAGTACAACAGATTTTAATCCCTTATTCTATGTAGTACAACAGATTTTAATCCCTTATTCTACATAGAACAACAGATTTTAATCCTTTATTCTATGTAGTACAACAGATTTTAATTCCTTATTCTATGTAGTACAACAGATTTTAATCCCTTATTCTATGTAGTACAACAGATTTCAATCCCTTATTCTATATAGTGCAACAGATTTTAATCCCTTATTCTATGTAGTACAACAGATTTTAATCCCTTACTCTACATAGTACAACAGATTTTAATCCTTTATTCTATGTAGTACAACAGATTTTAATCCCTTATTCTATGTAGTACAACAGATTTCAATACCTTATTCTATGTAGTACAACAGATTTTAATCCCTTATTCTATGTAGTACAACAGATTTCAATACCTTATTCTATGTAGTACAACAGATTTCAATCCCTTATTCTATGTAGTACAACAGATTTTAATCCCTTATTCTATGTAGTACAACAGATTTTAATCCCTTATTCTATGTAGTACAATAGATTGTAATCCCTTATTCTATGTAGTACAACAGATTTTAATCCCTGATTCTATGTAGTACAACAGATTTCAATACCTTATTCTATGTAGTACAACAGATTTTAATCCCTTATTCTATGTAGTACAACAGATTTTAATCCCTTATTCTATGTAGTACAACAGATTTTAATCCTTTATTCTATGTAGTACAACAGATTTTAATCCCTTATTCTATGTAGTACAACAGATTTTAATCCCTTATTCTATGTAGTACAACAGATTTTAATACCTTATTCTATGTAGTACAACAGATTTTAATCCCTTATTCTATGTAGTACAATAGATTTTAATCCCTTATTCTATGTAGTACAACAGATTTTAATCCCTTATTCTATGTAGTACAACAGATTTTAATCCCTTATTCTTCAGATTTTAATCCCTTATTCTATGTAGTACAACAGATTTTAATCCCTGATTCTATGTAGTACAACAGATTTTAATCCCTTATTCTATGTAGTACAACAGATTTTAATCCCTTATTCTATATAGTACAACAGATTTTAATCCCTTATTCTATGTAGTACAACAGATTTTAATCCCTTATTCTATGTAGTACAACAGATTTTAATCCCTTATTCTATATAGTACAACAGATTTTAATCCCTTATTCTATATAGTACAACAGATTTTAATCCCTTATTCTATATAGTACAACAGATTTTAATCCCTTATTCTATGTAGTACAACAGATTTTAATCCCTTATTCTATGTAGTACAACAGATTTTAATCCCTTATTCTATATAGTACAACAGATTTTAATCCCTTATTCTATATAGTACAACAGATTTTAATCCCTTATTCTATGTAGTACAACAGATTTTAATTCCTTATTCTATGTAGTACAACAGATTTTAATCCCTTATTCTATGTAGTACAACAGATTTTAATCCCTTATTCTATGTAGTACAACAGATTTTAATCCCTTATTCTATGTAGTACAACAGATTTTAATCCCTTAGTACAACAGATTTTAATCCCTTATTCTATGTAGTACAACAGATTTTAATCCCTTATTCTATGTAGTACAACAGATTTAATCCCTTATTCTATGTAGTACAACAGATTTTAATCCCTGATTCTATGTAGTACAACAGATTTTAATCCCTTATTCTATGTAGTACAACAGATTTTAATCCCTTATTCTATGTAGTACAACAGATTTTAATCCCTTATTCTATGTAGTACAACAGATTTTAATCCCTTATTCTATGTAGTACAACAGATTTTAATCCCTTATTCTATGTAGTACAACAGATTTTAATCCCTTATTCTATGTAGTACAACAGATTGTAATCCCTTATTCTATGTAGTACAACAGATTTTAATCCCTTATTCTATGTAGTACAACAGATTTTAATCCCTTATTCTATGTAGTACAACAGATTGTAATCCCTTATTCTATGTAGTACAACAGATTTTAATCCCTTATTCTATGTAGTACAACAGATTTTAATCCCTTATTCTATGTAGTACAACAGATTTTAATCCCTTATTCTATGTAGTACAACAGATTTTAATCCCTTATTCTATGTAGTACAACAGATTTTAATCCCTTATTCTATATGTAGTACAACAGATTTTAATCCCTTATTCTATGTAGTACAACAGATTTTAATCCCTTATTCTATATAGTACAACAGATTTTAATCCCTTATTCTATGTAGTACAACAGATTTTAATCCCTTATTCTATATAGTACAACAGATTTTAATCCTTATTCTATGTAGTACAACAGATTTTAATCCCTTATTCTATACAGTACAACAGATTTTAATCCTTTATTCTATATAGTACAACAGATTTTAATCCCTTATTCTATATAGTACAACAGATTTTAATCCCTTATTCTATGTAGTACAACAGATTTTAATCCCTTATTCTATGTAGTACAACAGATTTTAATCCCTTATTCTATGTAGTACAACAGATTTTAATCCCTTATTCTATGTAGTACAACAGATTTTAATCCCTGATTCTATGTAGGTCAACAGATTTTAATCCCTTATTCTATAAAGTACAACAGATTTTAATCCTTTATTCTATATAGTACAACAGATTTTAATCCCTTATTCTATATAGTACAACAGATTTTAATCCCTTATTCTATGTAGTACAACAGATTTTAATCCCTTATTCTATGTAGTACAACAGATTTTAATCCCTTATTCTATGTAGTACAACAGATTTTAATCCCTTATTCTATATAGTACAACAGATTTTAATCCCTTATTCTATATAGTACAACAGATTTTAATCCCTTATTCTATATAGTACAACAGATTTTAATCCCTTATTCTATATAGTACAACAGATTTTAATCCCTTATTCTATGTAGTACAACAGATTTTAATCCCTTATTCTATGTAGTACAACAGATTTTAATCCCTTATTCTATATAGTACAACAGATTTTAATCCCTTATTCTATATAGTACAACAGATTTTAATCCCTTATTCTATATAGTACAACAGATTTTAATCCCTTATTCTATATAGTACAACAGATTTTAATCCTTTATTCTATATAGTACAACAGATTTTAATCCCTTATTCTATATAGTACAACAGATTTTAATCCCTTATTCTATGTAGTACAACAGATTTTAATCCCTTATTCTATGTAGTACAACAGATTTTAATCCTTTATTCTATGTAGTACAACAGATTTTAATCCCTTATTCTATGTAGTACAACAGATTTTAATCCCTTATTCTATGTAGTACAACAGATTTTAATCCCTTATTCTATATAGTACAACAGATTTTAATCCCTTATTCTATGTAGTACAACAGATTTTAATCCCTTATTCTATGTAGTACACAGATTTTAATCCCTTATTCTATGTAGTACAACAGATTTTAATCCCTTATTCTATGTAGTACTTTTCTAAACTCTGTTTTTTTTCTTAATGATTGGGAATGCTCAGTTCTCTTAAAAATGGATACTACCATGCTTTTGGATAGTTCTCTAATTCTTGTAACTTTTATCAAAACTTCAGGCACATTATTGGTACAGGTAGATAGAAAGATATTTAAAAGAAATTGTGACCTATTTTCTTTACAGATTCTACTTTCTCACCCTTTGTACCCACTGACAACAGTGGACTTACATCTGTGCTATCATTAGAGAGAGTAAATTCAGTTGAGAGATGTAGTCTGGAATGCCTGACCAAATCCTGGTGTTTGTCATTCACCTTTACTAACAGTACAGACTTTTGTCACCTGTACAACACCACAGGGACTGGAACTATACCAGATACATATATAGAGGTTCATCGCAAAATATCAGGTAAGAATGCAATACTAGTACCACACACTGCTACAGAGATCTACAGGTCAATATCAGGTAAGTATGTAATACTGGTACCACACACTGCTACAGAGATCTACAGGTAAATATCAGGTAAGTATGTAATACTGGTACCACACACTGCTACAGAGATCTACAGGTAAATATCAGGTAAGTATGTAATACTGGTACCACACACTGCTACAGAGATCTACAGGTAAATATCAGGTAAGTATGTAATATATGTAGGGTAAAATGAAAACAGCGAGAATGTTTGTGTTCCTGATTGTTGGAGCCAAATATCTGTATCCAGGGACCACCTATAGCACCGTACTCGTATTGGAGAAGAGGTAATTTAGGTTATAAGTAGTGTTGTACTGGAAGAAGAAGTCTGTTAAGACATTGACTAGACTGTTAAGATGTTTTAAATTAAGAGGTCAAAGATTTGAATAATGTGTTTTTTATCTTGTCTAAGTGAACTATAAGCTGCTGTCTTTTGTTGCAGCTTGTTCCCAGCCATTTTTGCCTTGGCATGGGTTCCCTGTGGTGGATGGAGGCAATGCAGTTGGTGCTGAGCGCCAGTATGACTGTGATAGTATATATATGCTGCCTGTCAACAGTTACAATGATACAATTACCTGTGGAGCTAATGGACGGTGGGGTCAAATACCCATGTGTGTTACTAGTAAGTAGTTTCTTTTTTTTCAAGTAAGTATTTTTGTATTCAAATAAGCATGACATCAAGTTACAACATCAAAATGAATACTGTTGCACGTGCCTTGTGACCACAGATCCTTTCACACTGGTCACATGGTAACCTATGTGGCAATCTGGTAACATGGAAACCCATTTTACAATCTGGTCACATGAAAACCTATGTGGCAATCTGGTAACATGGAAACCTATTTTACAATCTGGTCACATGGAAACCTAGGTGGCAATCTGGTTACATGAAAACTTATTTTGCAATCTGGTCACATGAAAAACTATGTGGCAATCTGGTCGCATGAAAAACCTATGTGGCAATCTGGTTACATGAAAACTTATGTGGCAATCTGGTTACATGAAAACCTATGTGGCAATCTGGTTACATGAAAACCTATGTGGCAATCTGGTTATATGAAAACTTATGTGGCAATCTGGTTACATGAAAACCTATGTGGCAATCTGGTTACATGAAAACCTATGTGGCAATCTGGTTACATGGAAACCTATGTGGCAATCTGGTCACATGAAAACCTATGTGGCAACCTGGTCACATGAAAAACTATGTGGCATTCTGGTTACATGAAAACCTATGTGGCAATCTGGTTACATGAAAACCTATGTGGCAATCTGGTTACATGAAAACCTATGTGGCAATCTGGTTACATGAAAACCTATGTGACAATCTGGTTACATGAAAAACTATGTGGCAATCTGGTCACATGGAAACCTATGTGACAATTTGGTAACATGAAAACCTATGTGGCAATCTGGTCACATGAAAAACTATGTGGCAATCTGGTCACATGAAAAACTATGTGGCAACCTGGTCACATGAAAACCTATTTGGCTATCTGGTTACATGAAAACTTATGTGGCAATCAGGTTACATGAAAACCTATTTGGCAATCTGGTTACATGAAAACCTATGTGGCAATCTGGTTACATGGAAACCTATGTGGCAATCTGGTTACATGAAAAACTATGTGGCAACCTGGTCACATGAAAAACTATGTGGCAATCTGGTTACATGAAAACTTATGTGGCAATCTGGTTACATGAAAACCTATGTGGCAATCTGGTTACATGAAAACCTATGTGGCAATCTGGTTACATGAAAACCTATGTGGCAATCTGGTTACATGAAAACCTATGTGACAATCTGGTTACATGAAAACCTATGTGGCAATCTGGTTACATGGAAACATATTTGGCAATCTGGTCACATGGAAACCTATGTGGCAATCTGGTCACATGAAAAACTATGTGGCAATCTGGTTACATGAAAACCTATGTGGCAATCTGGTTACATGAAAACTTATGTGGCAATCTGGTTACATGAAAACCTATGTGGCAATCTGGTTACATGAAAACCTATGTGGCAATCTGGTTACATGAAAACCTATGTGGCAATCTGGTCACATGAAAAACTATGTGGCAACCTGGTCACATGAAAAACTATGTGGCAATCTGGTTACATGAAAACTTATGTGGCAATCTGGTTACATGAAAACCTATGTGGCAATCTGGTTACATGAAAACCTATGTGGCAATCTGGTTATATGAAAACCTATGTGGCAATCTGGTTACATGAAAACCTATGTGACAATCTGGTTACATGAAAACCTATTTGGCAATCTGGTTACATGGAAACCTATTTGGCAATCTGGTCACATGGAAACCTATGTGGCAATCTGGTCACATGAAAAACTATGTGGCAATCTGGTTACATGAAAACTTATGTGGCAATCTGGTTACATGAAAACCTATGTGGCAATCTGGTTACATGAAAACCTATGTGGCAATCTGGTTACATGGAAACCTATGTGGCAATCAGGTCACATGAAAAACTATGTGGCAACCTGGTCACATGAAAAACTATGTGGCAATCTGGTTACATGAAAACTTTTGTGGCAATCTGGTTACATGAAAACCTATGTGGCAATCTGGTTACATGAAAACCTATGTGGCAATCTGGTTACATGAAAACCTATGTGGCAATCTGGTTACATGAAAACCTATGTGGCAATCTGGTTACATGGAAACCTATGTGGTGGTCACATCATGTGGCAACCTGGTCACATGAAAAACTATGTGGCAATCTGGTTACATGAAAACTTTATGTGGCAATCTGGTTACTGGTCTGGTTACATGAAAACCTATGTGGCAATCTGGTTACATGAAAACTTTTGTGGCAATCTGGTTACATGAAAACCTATGTGGCAATCTGGTTACATGAAAACCTATGTGGCAATCTGGTTACATGAAAACCTATGTGGCAATCTGGTTACATGAAAACCTATGTGGCAATCTGGTTACATGGAAACCTATGTTACATGAAAAACTATGTGGCAACCTGGTCACATGAAAAACTATGCATTCTGGTTACATGAAAACTTATGTGGCAATCTGGTTACATGAAAACCTATGTGGCAATCTGGTTACATGAAAACCTATGTGGCAATCTGGTTACATGAAAACCTATGTGACAATCTGGTTACATGAAAAACTATGTGGCAATCTGGTCACATGGAAACCTATGTGACAATTTGGTAACATGAAAACCTATGTGGCAATCTGGTCACATGAAAAACTATGTGGCAATCTGGTCACATGAAAAACTATGTGGCAACCTGGTCACATGAAAACCTATTTGGCTATCTGGTTACATGAAAACTTATGTGGCAATCAGGTTACATGAAAACCTATTTGGCAATCTGGTTACATGAAAACCTATGTGGCAATCTGGTTACATGGAAACCTATGTGGCAATCTGGTTACATGAAAAACTATGTGGCAACCTGGTCACATGAAAAACTATGTGGCAATCTGGTTACATGAAAACTTATGTGGCAATCTGGTTACATGAAAACCTATGTGGCAATCTGGTTACATGAAAACCTATGTGGCAATCTGGTTACATGAAAACCTATGTGGCAATCTGGTTACATGAAAACCTATGTGACAATCTGGTTACATGAAAACCTATGTGGCAATCTGGTTACATGGAAACATATTTGGCAATCTGGTCACATGGAAACCTATGTGGCAATCTGGTCACATGAAAAACTATGTGGCAATCTGGTTACATGAAAACCTATGTGGCAATCTGGTTACATGAAAACCTATGTGGCAATCTGGTTACATGAAAACCTATGTGGCAATCTGGTTACATGAAAACCTATGTGGCAATCTGGTTACATGAAAACCTATGTGGCAATCTGGTCACATGAAAAACTATGTGGCAACCTGGTCACATGAAAAACTATGTGGCAATCTGGTTACATGAAAACTTATGTGGCAATCTGGTTACATGAAAACCTATGTGGCAATCTGGTTACATGAAAACCTATGTGGCAATCTGGTTATATGAAAACCTATGTGGCAATCTGGTTACATGAAAACCTATGTGACAATCTGGTTACATGAAAACCTATTTGGCAATCTGGTTACATGGAAACCTATTTGGCAATCTGGTTACATGAAAACTTATGTGGCAATCTGGTTACATGAAAACCTATGTGGCAATCTGGTTACATGAAAACCTATGTGGCAATCTGGTTACATGAAAACCTATGTGGCAATCTGGTCACATGAAAAACTATGTGGCAACCTGGTCACATGAAAAACTATGTGGCAATCTGGTTACATGAAAACTTATGTGGCAATCTGGTTACATGAAAACCTATGTGGCAATCTGGTTACATGAAAACCTATGTGGCAATCTGGTTATATGAAAACCTATGTGGCAATCTGGTTACATGAAAACCTATGTGACAATCTGGTTACATGAAAACCTATTTGGCAATCTGGTTACATGGAAACCTATTTGGCAATCTGGTCACATGGAAACCTATGTGGCAATCTGGTCACATGAAAAACTATGTGGCAATCTGGTTACATGAAAACTTATGTGGCAATCTGGTTACATGAAAACCTATGTGGCAATCTGGTTACATGAAAACCTATGTGGCAATCTGGTTACATGGAAACCTATGTGGCAATCAGGTCACATGAAAAACTATGTGGCAACCTGGTCACATGAAAAACTATGTGGCAATCTGGTTACATGAAAACTTTTGTGGCAATCTGGTTACATGAAAACCTATGTGGCAATCTGGTTACATGAAAACCTATGTGGCAATCTGGTTACATGAAAACCTATGTGGCAATCTGGTTACATGAAAACCTATGTGACAATCTGGTTACATGAAAACCTATTTGGCAATCTGGTTACATGGAAACCTATTTGGCAATCTGGTCACATGGAAACCTATGTGGCAATCTGGTCACATGAAAACCTATGTGGCAATCTGGTCACTTGGAAACCTATTTGGCAATCTGGTTACATGGAAACCTATTTGGCAATCTGGTTACATGGAAATCTCTGTGACAATCTGGTTACATGGAAACCTATGTTGCAATCTGGTCACATGAAAACCTATGTGGCAATCAACTGCAATCACAATTCCTTTACCCGGAATTCATGCAGTCCCTAGTTAGGTATTCTTTGTACTCCCTCGCTGCAGAGCTGTGTACAATGTACCATTTGAGGCATCTCACCAGCTTTTTGTAGATATAGAATTATAGATAAAATGTTTAAACAGAAAGTTTGTTTTACATGCTTTCCATACTGAATGAATGTTTGTTTGAATAGTGAAAATCTCTTTCCTTTTTGGCATCAATGTCATTTGTTGAAAGCTATTTTTTGTGGCATCAGTGTGATTTTCTGTTTAAATTGTTGTGGTGATAGTTCAACTTTTTTATGTAGTTTTATTTTATGCAAGTGAATTCCCATTTTAATCTTTGTGACATCAGTGTGATTTGTGTAATATTCAATTTTTGGTGTTTGTGGCTTCAATATGATTTCCAGTACTTATTTTTGTGGCACCAGTGTGATTTCCTGTTTTAGTTAGAGTCACATGTGGAAATGTGGGTGTCTTGTAGTTATCATGACATCACACCCACAGAAGTTTCGTTCCTACAGATTACCTAGAATAGTTATGGCCATGCATACTTTCTCAAGAATTTCACAAAATGATACACTGTGATGTGTAGACATATATTGAGGGTTTGAAAAGTTGACTGTACTCAAATGATAAGTCACTTGACAACAGGTTAAGGTCAACAAGCCAATTGTCAAGGTCAAATTTTGAATATTTTACTGTAGAACATATTGTCATGACATTAGAAAACAAATTTGACAGAAATCAAATGAGGTAAAGCCTTATCGAAGGTCAAGGTCAATTAAGGAGGTCAATGACAAAATCACATTTTACATCAGTGTGTTTCTTAAATGTTAACATTCTGTTTCTTACTTTAAAGCATCACTAGATGAATGCAGCCAATCCCACAACACACAAATAATTACTATATAGCTTGTAGTTTTGATTAAACAAACAATCAGCAATGTGTCCTGGTGATGATAGTAAGCTCAGTTTCTGAGTAAGACACAGGACACATTCTGATTTGTCAGCTCTCTAGATTTTTGTGGCGTCAGTGTGATTTTTGTTTGTTTTGTAGATCCTTTGTGATCTCCTGCTTTTTCTGGTATTAATTGTGAATGACATCATTGTCATATCTTCTGCAGCATTTCCAAAGTGTCCGATAGGCTGGGAACAATACCAAACTGCGTGCTACTACATGTCAGACAACAGGGTACAGTCGTGGGCGTATCAGACCTGGGGTCAAGCAGAACAGTCTTGTATTTCAATGGATGCTTTCTTACTCCAAGTTCACAACAGGGATGAGCTTGACTTTGTATCAAAGATGCTTGATGTGAACTGCTATCAAGATTTCTGGACTGGAGGGAACGATCAGTTGATTGTACGTTGTCTCCCAATTCTTATGATGAGAAATGTTGCAGCATTAGATGCTGTAGGGAAGCTTTCACATGGAAGCAGATTAAAATTTGGATAGGGTATAACTGTAGGATATAGGATGGAATGAATTTGTTATCAAAAATCACAAGTGAAATACATGTAGAATTTGTATAGTAATTCTTCACAGCATAGAACTTGAGACAGGAGTTTCTACATTTCCTCTATGGAACTTGGAAGCTATCTAATTTCCTGTGACACAGAGCACATCTTTCATCAGGGGAACTTATGTTAATTGTTCTGTTGTTATGATCTACAGCCATCTGTTTTCTCCTGGTCTACCAATGACTATGCAGAGATGCCATACCTTCCGTTTCCCAGTAGGGCGGATGGCCTAGTCCCAGAGCCTTACGATGATCTGCCGAGTTGTCTAGCCCTCACAAGCATCTTTAATGACACTGACCTCCAAACGTCTTTTCTCGTGGAAAAAACCTGTACAAGATATCACAGATATCTTTGCTTCAAAAAATGTGAGTAAAATTTATTTTGTTGTATTTTTCTTCTCAATATTGACCCAATTCCTTTTTCCATTTTTTGTGCTTTTATCAGCTTTTTTCTCAGTTCTTTACTTTTTATAAAGAAATGAAAAGAAAATTGAATGGTTGTCTCATTAAAACAGTGTTGCCTATAGGAATTTACAACTGCTCCCAGTATGGTGAGAATTCCTGTGCTATCAACTCCCATTGTGTGGATGAGAAGTGTGTCTGTTACGACGGTTTCTTCCAGATCGGAGCTGATGGTGACAGTACAACCACCTGTGAACCCAGTAAGTATTGCATGGTTTTCATCATATACATCAACTTAAACATGAAATCAGCACATTTAAAGTGGTTCAAGTCTATAAAATATAACATAATTGTACTTTCAGGTAGTAGTAAAATTTTAGGTTCACCTGACTTAAGTGCTACTGCATGGTGTCCATCATTACAAAAATACAAAGGAAACTGGTAGTGTTAATGCAAAGTATCTCACAAAGTGGTGGATCTCCTGGGTTAGATAAAAGTACACGTTATAGGTGAACTACGGTAAATGAGAGTGAAATTTGCTATTTCAAAACTATGAATTTCATTACATGGATACAAGATTAAATTTATGTTTTTAATTTGAAATAAAAAAAGATGTATATTCTAGATAAAAGGAATAGTACAGAATATAGTACTCAATAAGTTGTTAGTTAATAAATTCATGCTTGTTCCAGTTGTACCTGTTGGCAGCACAGGGTGTTTTATAGAGCATCATGGCAACATTGATAATTTATGTCCAAATTCATCTGTCTGTACTCATGGAACCTGTAGATGTTCAGCAGAAACATTCCAGAATGGACCAGATGGCAGCTTTTCTACACTCTGTATTGAAGGTAAAACACAGCTTTTCTATACTCTGTATTGAAGGTAAAACACAGCTTTTCTATACTCCGTACTGAAGGTAAAACACAGCTTTTCTACACTCTGTACTGAAGGTAAAACACAGCTTTTCTATACTCTGTATTGAAGGTAAAACACAGCTTTTCTATACTCTGTATTGAAGGTAAAACACAGCTTTTCTACACTCTGTATTGAAGGTAAAACACAGCTTTTCTATACTCTGTACTGAAGGTAAAACACAGCTTTTCTATACTCTGTACTGAAGGTAAAACACAGCTTTTCTATACTCTGTACTGAAGGTAAAACACAGCTATTCTATACTCTGTACTGAAGGTAAAACACAGCTTTTCTATACTCTGTATTGAAGGTAAAACACAGCTTTTCTATACTCTGTACTGAAGGTAAAACACAGCTTTTCTATACTCTGTATTGAAGGTAAAACACAGCTTTTCTACACTCTGTATTGAAGGTAAAACACAGCTTTTCTATACTCTGTACTGAAGGTAAAACACAGCTTTTCTATACTCTGTATTGAAGGTAAAACACAGCTTTTCTATACTCTGTACTGAAGGTAAAACACAGCTTTTCTATACTCTGTACTGAAGGTAAAACACAGCTTTTCTACACTCTGTATTGAAGGTAAAACACAGCTTTTCTATACTCTGTACTGAAGGTAAAACACAGCTATTCTATACTCTGTACTGAAGGTAAAACACAGCTTTTCTACACTCTGTACTGAAGGTAAAACACAGCTTTTCTATACTCTGTACTGAAGGTAAAACACAGCTTTTCTATACTCTGTATTGAAGGTAAAACACAGCTTTTCTATACTCTGTACTGAAGGTAAAACACAGCTTTTCTATACTCTGTATTGAAGGTAAAACACAGCTTTTCTACACTCTGTATTGAAGGTAAAACACAGCTTTTCTATACTCTGTACTGAAGGTAAAACACAGCTTTTCTACACTCTGTACTGAAGGTAAAACACAGCTTTTCTACACTCTGTACTGAAGGTAAAACACAGCTTTTCTATACTCTGTATTGAAGGTAAAACACAGCTTTTCTACACTCTGTACTGAAGGTAAACAGCTTTTCTACACTCTGTACTGAAGGTAAAACACAGCTTTTCAACACTCTGTACTGAAGGTAAAACACAGCTTTTCTACACTCTGTACTGAAGGTAAAGCACAGCTTTTCTATACTCTGTATTGAAGGTAAAACACAGCTTTTCTATACTCTGTACTGAAGGTAAAACACAGCTTTTCTATACTCTGTACTGAAGATAAACAGCTTTTCTACACTCTGTATTGAAGGTAAAACACAGCTTTTCTATACTCTGTACTGAAGGTAAAACACAGCTATTCTATACTCTGTACTGAAGGTAAAACACAGCTTTTCTACACTCTGTACTGAAGGTAAAACACAGCTTTTCTACACTCTGTACTGAAGGTAAAACACAGCTTTTCTATACTCTGTACTGAAGATAAACAGCTTTTCTACACTCTGTATTGAAGGTAAAACACAGCTTTTCTATACTCTGTACTGAAGGTAAAACACAGCTATTCTATACTCTGTACTGAAGGTAAAACACAGCTTTTCTACACTCTGTACTGAAGGTAAAACACAGCTTTTCTACACTCTGTACTGAAGGTAAAACACAGCTTTTCTACACTCTGTACTGAAGGTAAAACACATCTTTTCTATACTCTGTACTGAAGATAAACAGCTTTTCTACACTCTGTACTGAAGATAAACAGCTTTTCTACACTCTGTACTGAAGTACTGTATTGTATCTGTACTATAAGTAAAACACAGGTTTTTCAAGCTGTATTATAGGTAGTTTAAAACCTGAAAGAATAAATCCAAATGTGTCCTATTACATTTAATTTAGATTGTAAAAAAGCTCCAGTTTGATTGTGGTGTAGGAAGCAATGGTCAATTTAATGGGGTTCATTTTCAAGTTGCTGAGACAAAATCTGTGATAAACCTGTAACCCTGGTGAAATACTAGCCACAATGTACAGTTCTGCTAGAGAGAACTTCTCTTTAGCTTGATTGGTTGAGCATCAGACTAGTAAGTCAGAGGTCCCAGATTCGAATTATAGCAGACGCATTGAAATAAATAATGACCTTTGTTACTTTGGCGGCCATACAGGGACTTGAAGAATAATGTTTAGCCTCGGAATCTCATAGACGAGTTATTTCCTGGATGGTGAGTATGTAACCCTGGCAAACATGAGTGGCAATATGTGTCTCTGTTGGAGAGAAGTTCTGTTTAGCTCGTTCGGTTGAGTGTCAGACTAGTAATACAGATCCCAGACTCTGTTGCATACAGGTGCCACATATCACAGGTATTGTAATCCTTACACAGGTGTCTATATCTGATTTAAGTTGTTTACACCTGTCACGGTAGGACAATTTTCTTTGAGAGAAACATCGACCAGGAAGCTTATGTGTGATATTAACCATGGACTTTCTCTCTGTTACAGATATGCCTACATGTCCTGATAACAACTGGGTTTACTATAAAAATCATTGTTATCAAGTTTTCATGAATACATTCAGGGATATTGTGAGGAATCCGAAACCACCAATAGCCGCTGACTATTGCTGTGGTGAAAGGAATGCTCATCTAGCCACAATTCACTCACAGGCCGACAATGATTTTCTCATGATTTTAGGGTAAGTTATGCTTCATTTTAGTTCATCATCATTAGATACTGTTCAAATCTTCAAATCACCCTGCGTCTGTCGTCCATGGTCTTCAGTCCTTAAAAAAATTCTTGCTTTAGCTTAATTTTGATAAAGGCTGTATGGATCTTTCTTAAATTTCTAGTAGGAAAATTGGTTTGATCCTTATAGACTATACATTAATATTGGGACTGATCAGTAAAACCAAATAGTTGATAGGCAGCCATCTTGGATTTGACAATGCAAATTGTTATTACTATTTCTTGAGAAGTACTAGATGGAGTCATCTCAAATTTCATATATAGGTTGCCCTTTGTCACTAATTGTCTCCTTTTATTCATGTGAATGGATTTCAATTAAATTTGTTTGCAGGAATATTTAACTTTCTGAATATAAATGAATTTTGATAAGATTTTCTTTGAAGGCATATCTTGCTATTCTTTAGCCAGAGTTTCAGTACAAACATCATTTGCTGACATATATGTATTATTGATTAGGAACATTATTTATGATTGACAAAATTGGATTTCCTGCAATAACTTTGCAAAATGAGAATGTAGTTTTATCCAATTTTGTTTGTAGATGTTAATCTTACTATCCTTTGAGTAGGCATGGTAATTACATAATGAAAATACATGGTAATTACAAAATAATGTAAATACATGGTAATTATATAATGATGTAAATACACGGTAATTACATAATGTAAATAGACAGTAATTATATAATGTAAATACATGATAATTACAAAATGTATATACATGGTAATTATATAATGATGTAAATACATGGTAATTACAAAATAATGTAAATACACAGTAATTACATAATGATGTTAATATATGGTAATTACATAATGATGTAAATACATGGTAATTACAGAATAATGTAAATACATGGTTATTACATAATGATGTAAATATATGGGAATTACATAATGATGTAGATACATGGTAATTACATAATGATGTAGATACATGATAATTACATAATGTAAATATATGGTAATTACAAAATAATGTAAATACATGGTAAATACATAATGATGTAGATACATGGTAATTACAAAATAATGTAAATACACGGTAATTAGATAATGTAAATACATGGTAATTATATAATGATGTAAATATATGGTAATTACAAAATAATGTAAATACATGGTAATTACATAATGATGTAAATATATGGTAATTACAAAATACACGGTAATTACATAATAATGTAGATACATGATAATTACATAATAATGTAAATACATGGTAATCACATAATGTAAATACATGGTAATTATATAATGTAAATACATGGTAATTATATAATGTAAATACATGGTAATTATATAATGTAAATACATGGTAATCACATATTGTAAATACATGGTAATTATATAATGTAAATACATGGTAATCACATATTGTAAATACATGGTAATTATATAATGTAAATACATGGTAATTACGTAATGATGTAAATACATGATAATTACATAATGCAAATACATGATAAATATGACATAATGTAAATGTATGGTAATAAAAAAGCAATGTGAATACATGGTGAATACAAAATAGTGTAAATGTATGATGATAATAAGCAGTCTCCAGTTTGTATGCAATTGGTACAACTGGTGAGGTTATCATATTTTTCAGATCAAGTAGAACTACACGATGGGTGGGCTATAAGTACAAAACTAAGACTTCAGAATTGATAGCTGTTGACAACTCTACAGTAGACTTCACACTGTTTGGATACACTAATGCTAACATCACTAATGACTACTGTATCTATATGGACGAGGTCGGCTACTGGAGACAGTCAGACTGTAACAACTATGAAGTACCTGATGTTACCTGTGAACGGACTGCAAGTATGTCACAATTGTGTTTTACATTTGATTTTGATTTACAATTTGTATGAGTATACCTGCATCATCGTCAGATTCACGTTGGAATTGATGATAGCATGAATTACAACAAACTGGTTTTATGTCTCTGTCATTTCAGGGTGGGTACAGGGTAATTTTAGTGTTTTTGTCATATCCTACAAAACCTCAACATATTTGGTTAATATTTATCCTATCAAATCATCACATCAAAAAAATGTCAAAATATGATAATATACTGAGAGGATACGCAGTTAGGAATTTCCAGGTCAACTACGGGAAACAGAAAATGATTTTCCAATGTAATTATGGTGTAACTGGAAGATAGGTGACCACTCTGTCATCTACAAGAATTTCGTTTGTTTACGTTAAGTAAACCTTTCAAATTTGACGTTGATTCAAGAGTACCCCACTCAAAATGATGTGTGTTCTGGACCCATCAATATCGTTTGTGCCTCACGCGAGCTGCAGTAACTGCAGGAACTCTTTTGTGCATTGAATTGATCGGGGTATTAACCCTCCTCATTGGTATATGATTCCATTCCTCATCCAGCGCCAATGCCAACTGAGCAACGTTGATTGGAGGATTCAGTCTCCGTCTAATCCTTCTGTCCAACACGTCCCATAAATGTTCTATTGGGGAGAAGTCAGGGCTGTATGGGGGCCAGTCTAGGGTGGGGACAATGTTTGCTGTGAGATAACCACGGCAAGCAGGACGCGTCTTACCGAATGTGCATTCAGCCATTGCATTCATCTGGCACGTCGCCGCACATTAAGCTGTGGTCCAACATATGGCTGCTGTGGTCTTAGACCAAAGGCAGGCAGTCGAGTATGCACTGTCTTTGGATCAATTGGAACATGATGATGCCCAATTGTGTTCCTTGCTGTTTCCGTGGCTGTCAGAAAGCAATTGCGTAGGTGCGAAAGTCGCATTGCCCTATCCTGCCATGCGTCGTCACACAAGGGCAACTGCTTCGGGGACGGTCTGCAACCCTTCTGGTGGCATGTAGCCTTTGGATGAGACGGCAGATGTTCTATGGATGGACTCCAAATTGATTAGCAACCTGATTTTGCGGTGAACTGTTTATGCTTAAAATGTGGGAAATTAAGACGAATATGTCTGAAGAATTGCACACACAGATTTTGAACCAATCCTTTATACCGGGTTTGAGATATCGTGTTTTTGTCGCTTATTCTTTTGTACAAGTGGCATGTGCAGTTTAGTTATGCATCAGTGAATTTAATACGGTACCATAGGGACCTAACTCAAATGCACACATTTGTCAAGTTTCAAGGATGTACGTCAAGGATTTAATTTACAATATTAACTTTTTGCTAATTGCGTATCTTTTTCCTCTCAGTATATAATGTATAATGCATGGAAGAAGTGTGATTCATTGTTTATGTGTTGTAGGATGTTTTACCTGTGTATATGTAGTATATAATTATATTACTGATGTGTTGTCAAGGCTTTACCTGTGTATATGTAGTATATAATTATATTACTGATGTGTTGTAGGATGTAAGGCTTTACCTGTGTATATGTAGTATATAATTATATTACTGATGTGTTGTCAAGGCTTTACCTGTGTATATATAGTATATAGTTATATTACTGATGTGTTGTCAAGGCTTTACCTGTGTATATATAGTATATAATTATATTACTGATGTGTTGTCAAGGTTTTACCTGTGTATATGTAGTATATAATTATATTACTGATGTGTTGTCAAGGCTTTACCTGTGTATATGTAGTATAAAATTATATTACTGATGTGTTGTCAAGGCTTTACCTGTGTATATGTAGTATATAATTATATTACTGATGTGTTGTCAAGGCTTTACCTGTGTATATATAGTATATAATTATATTACTGATGTGTTGTCAAGGCTTTACCTGTGTATATATAGTATATAATTATATTACTGATGTGTTGTCAAGGCTTTACCTGTGTATATATAGTATATAATTATATTACTGATGTGTTGTCAAGGCTTTACCTGTGTATATGTAGTATATAATTATATTACTGATGTGTTGTCAAGGCTTTACCTGTGTATATATAGTATATAATTATATCACTGATGTATTGTCAAGGCTTAACCTGTGTATATGTAGTACATAATTATATTACTGATGTGTTGTCAAGGCTTTACCTGTGTATATATAGTATATAATTATATTACTGATGTGTTGTAGGATGTAAGGCTTTACCGGTGTATATATAGTATATAATTATATTACTGATGTGTTGTAGGATGTAAGGCTTTACCTGTGTATATATAGTATATAATCATATTACTGATGTGTTGTAGGATGTAAGGCTTTACCTATGGTTGTCAATGGTAGCTACTCCTCCACCCTTCAGGCAGAAGTTGGCACTACATACGTATACATGTGTGACTCTGGCTTTATAATGGATGATTCTCACAGTGGAGCTGTAACTTGTCTGGAGGAGGGCCGTGAGTCACTTTGGACAGAACCACCTACATGCTCTAGTAAGTCTCTTACTGGAAGTATTCAACAAAGTATTAGATTTATTCCCTGCATACTGATTATATTTTTTGTAATAGTCTTTCTTCACTGTTGGTAGGCTTGGTGGTGTAGGGGGGAGGGGGGTAAGGTTGATTTCCACCCACAACACGACTATTAGATTTTTCATAAATATGCAAAATGATGCATTAACAAATTGAAAAGAAAGTTTACCATTCCATTTTTTTCTCTCATAAATTTTATGAGCCAGTTTTAATATTAAAATGAGGCTTTGGAAATGTAGGTCGCCTGTATTTAGATATGCGTGAATATCCTTGTCTGCAGATTTGTGTGTGAATATCCTTGTCTGCAGCAGATTTGTGTGTGAATATCCTTGTCTGCAGCAGATTTGTGCGTGAATATCCTTGTCTGCAGCAGATTTGTGTGTGAATATCCTTGTCTGCAGCAGATTTGTGCATGAATATCCTTGTCTGCAGCAGATTTGTGCGTGAATATCCTTGTCTGCAGCAGATTTGTGCGTGAATATCCTTGTCTGCAGCAGATTTGTGCGTGAATATCCTTGTCTGCAGCAGATTTGTGTGTGAATATCCTTGTCTGCAGATTTGTGCAGATTTGTGTGTGAATATCCTTGTCTGCAGCAGATCCTTTTGTGTGTGAATATCCTTGTCTGCAGCAGATTTGTGTGTGAATATCCTTGTCTGCAGCAGATTTGTGTGTTATCCTTGTCTGCAGCAGATTTGTGTGTGAATATCCTTGTCAGATTTGTGCAGCAGATTTGTGTGTGAATATCCTTGTCTGCAGCAGATTTGTGCGTGAATATCCTTGTCTGCAGCAGATTTGTGTGTGAATATCCTTGTCTGCAGCAGATTTGTGCATGAATATCCTTGTCTGCAGATTTGTGTGTGAATATCCTTGTCTGCAGCAGATTTGTGCGTGAATATCCTTGTCTGCAGATTTGTGTGTGAATATCCTTGTCTGCAGATTTGTGTGTGAATATCCTTGTCTGCAGCAGATTTGTGCATGAATATCCTTGTCTGCAGATTTGTGTGTGAATATCCTTGTCTGCAGATTTGTGTGTGAATATCCTTGTCTGCAGCAGATTTGTGTGTGAATATCCTTGTCTGCAGCAGATTTGTGTGTGAATATCCTTGTCTGCAGCAGATTTGTGTGTGAATATCCTTGTCTGCAGCAGATTTGTGTGTGAATATCCTTGTCTGCAGCAGATTTGTGTGTGAATATCCTTGTCTGCAGCAGATTTGTGTGTGAATATCCTTGTCTGCAGCAGATTTGTGCATGAATATCCTTGTCTGCAGATTTGTGTGTGAATATCCTTGTCTGCAGCAGATTTGTGTGTGAATATCCTTGTCTGCAGCAGATTTGTGTGTGAATATCCTTGTCTGCAGCAGATTTGTGCGTGAATATCCTTGTCTGCAGCAGATTTGTGTGTGAATATCCTTGTCTGCAGCAGATTTGTGTGTGAATATCCTTGTCTGCAGCAGATTTGTGTGTGAATATCCTTGTCTGCAGCAGATTTGTGTGTGAATATCCTTGTCTGCAGCAGATTTGTGTGTGAATATCCTTGTCTGCAGCAGATTTGTGTGTGAATATCCTTGTCTGCAGCAGATTTGTGCGTGAATATCCTTGTCTGCAGATTTGTGTGTGAATATCCTTGTCTGCAGCAGATTTGTGCATGAATATCCTTGTCTGCAGCAGATTTGTGCGTGAATATCCTTGTCTGCAGCAGATTTGTGTGTGAATATCCTTGTCTGCAGATTTGAATATCAAACTACTTAACTCCAGAAAAATTGTTGAATATCCTTGTCTGCAGCAGATTTGTGTGTGAATAGCAGATTTGTGTGTGAATATCCTTGTCTGCAGCATTTGTGTGTGATTGTGTGCAGATTTGTGTGTGAATATCCTTGTCTGCAGCAGATTTGTGCATGAATATCCTTGTCTGCAGCAGATTTGTGCGTGAATATCCTTGTCTGCAGCAGATTTGTGCATGAATATCCTTGTCTGCAGATTTGTGTGTGAATATCCTTGTCTGCAGCAGATTTGTGTGTGAATATCCTTGTCTGCAGCAGATTTGTGTGTGAATATCCTTGTCTGCAGCAGATTTGTGTGTGAATATCCTTGTCTGCAGCAGATTTGTGTGTGAATATCCTTGTCTGCAGCAGATTTGTGTGTGAATATCCTTGTCTGCAGCAGATTTGTGCGTGAATATCCTTGTCTGCAGCAGATTTGTGTGTGAATATCCTTGTCTGCAGCAGATTTGTGTGTGAATATCCTTGTCTGCAGCAGAGCAGATTTGTGTGTGAATATCCTTGTCTGCAGCAGATTTGTGCGTGAATATCCTTGTCTGCAGCAGATTTGTGTGTGAATATCCTTGTCTGCAGCAGATTTGTGCAGCAGATTTGTGTGTGAATATCCTTGTCTGCAGCAGATTTGTGTGTGAATATCCTTGTCTGCAGCAGATATGTGCGTGAATATCCTTGTCTGCAGCAGATTTGTGTGTGAATATCCTTGTCTGCAGCAGATTTGTGTGTGATTTGTGTGTGAATATCCTTGTCTGCAGCAGATTTGTGTGTGAATATCCTTGTCTGCAGCAGATTTGTGTGTGAATATCCTTGTCTGCAGCAGATTTGTGCATGAATATCCTTGTCTGCAGATTTGTGTGTGAATATCCTTGTCTGCAGCAGATTTGTGTGTGAATATCCTTGTCTGCAGCAGATTTGTGTGTGAATATCCTTGTCTGCAGCAGATTTGTGCGTGAATATCCTTGTCTGCAGCAGATTTGTGCGTGAATATCCTTGTCTGCAGCAGATTTGTGCGTGAATATCCTTGTCTGCAGCAGATTTGTGTGTGAATATCCTTGTCTGCAGCAGATTTGTGCATGAATATCCTTGTCTGCAGATTTGTGTGTGAATATCCTTGTCTGCAGATTTGTGTGTGAATATCCTTGTCTGCAGCAGATTTGTGGGTGAATATCCTGTGTGTCTGCAGCAGATTTGTGTGTGAATATCCTTGTCTGCAGCAGATTTGTGTGTGAATATCCTTGTCTGCAGCAGATTTGTGCGTGAATATCCTTGTCTGCAGCAGATTTGTGTGTGAATATCCTTGTCTGCAGCAGATTTGTGCGTGAATATCCTTGTCTGCAGCAGATTTGTGTGAATATCCTTGTCTGCAGATTTGTGTGTGAATATCCTTGTCTGCAGATTTGTGTGTGAATATCCTTGTCTGCAGATTTGTGTGTGAATATCCTTGTCTGCAGCAGATTTGTGCGTGAATATCCTTGTCTGCAGCAGATTTGTGTGTGAATATCCTTGTCTGCAGCATTTGTGTGTGAATATTTGTGTGTGAATATCCTTGTCTGCAGCAGATTTGTGTGTGTAATATCCTTTTCTGCAGCAGATTTGTGTGTGAATATCCTTGTCTGCAGCAGATTTGTGCGTGAATATCCTTGTCTGCAGCAGATTTGTGTGTGAATATCCTTGTCTGCAGCAGATTTGTGCATGAATATCCTTGTCTGCAGCAGATTTGTGCATGAATATCCTTGTCTGCAGATTTGTGTGTGAATATCCTTGTCTGCAGCAGATTTGTGTGTGAATATCCTTGTCTGCAGCAGATTTGTGCATGAATATCCTTGTCTGCAGCAGATTTGTGTGTGAATATCCTTGTCTGCAGATTTGTGTGTGAATATCCTTGTCTGCAGATTTGTGTGTGAATATCCTTGTCTGCAGCAGATTTGTGTGTGAATATCCTTGTCTGCAGCAGATTTGTGTGTGAATATCCTTGTCTGCAGCAGATTTGTGTGTGAATATCCTTGTCTGCAGCAGATTTGTGTGTGAATATCCTTGTCTGCAGCAGATTTGTGTGTGAATATCCTTGTCTGCAGCAGATTTGTGCGTGAATATCCTTGTCTGCAGCAGATTTGTGTGTGAATATCCTTGTCTGCAGCAGATTTGTGTGTGAATATCCTTGTCTGCATTTGTGTGTGAATATCCTTGTCTGCAGCAGATTTGTGTGTGAATATTGCAGCAGATTTGTGAATATCCTTGTCTGCAGCAGATTTGTGTGTGAATATCCTTGTCTGCAGATTTGTGTGTGAATATCCTTGTCTGCAGCAGATTTGTGTGTGAATATCCTTGTCTGCAGCAGATTTGTGTGTGAATATCCTTGTCTGCAGCAGATTTGTGTGTGAATATCCTTGTCTGCAGCAGATTTGTGTGTGAATATCCTTGTCTGCAGCAGATTTGTGTGTGAATATCCTTGTCTGCAGCAGATTTGTGTGTGAATATCCTTGTCTGCAGCAGATTTGTGCGTGAATATCCTTGTCTGCAGATTTGTGTGTGAATATCCTTGTCTGCAGATTTGTGTGTGAATATCCTTGTCTGCAGCAGATTTGTGCGTGAATATCCTTGTCTGCAGCAGATTTGTGCATGAATATCCTTGTCTGCAGATTTGTGTGTGAATATCCTTGTCTGCAGATTTGTGTGTGAATATCCTTGTCTGCAGCAGATTTGTGTGTGAATATCCTTGTCTGCAGCAGATTTGTGTGTGAATATCCTTGTCTGCAGCATTTGTGTGTGAATATTTGTGCAGCAGATTTGTGTGTGAATATCCTTGTCTGCAGCAGATTTGTGTGTGAATATCCTTGTCTGCAGCAGATTTGTGTGTGAATATCCTTGTCTGCAGCAGATTGTGTGTGAATATCCTTGTCTGCAGCATTTGTGTGTGAATATTTGTGCAGATTTGTGTGTGAATATCCTTGTCTGCAGCAGATTTGTGTGTGAATATCCTTGTCTGCAGCAGATTTGTGATTTGTCTGCAGATTTGTGTGTGAATATCCTTTGCAGCAGATTTGTGTGAATATCCTTGTCTGCAGCAGATTGTGTGTGTGAATATCCTTGTCTGCAGCAGATTTGTGTGTGAATATCCTTGTCTGCAGCAGATTTGTGCGTGAATATCCTTGTCTGCAGCAGATTTGTGTGTGAATATCCTTGTTGTGTGTTGAATATTTGTGCAGATTTGTGTGTGAATATCCTTGTCTGCAGCAGATTTGTGTGTGAATATCCTTGTCTGCAGCAGATTTGTGCAGATTTGTGTGTGAATATCCTTGTGCAGATTTGTGTGTGAATATCCTTGTCTGCAGCAGATTTGTGTGTGAATATCCTTGTCTGCAGCAGATTTGTGTGTGAATATCCTTGTCTGCAGCAGATTTGTGCGTGAATATCCTTGTCTGCAGCAGATTTGTGTGTGAATATCCTTGTCTGCAGATTTGTGTGTGAATATCCTTGTCTGCAGCAGATTTGTGCATGAATATCCTTGTCTGCAGATTTGTGTGTGAATATCCTTGTCTGCAGCAGATTTGTGCGTGAATATCCTTGTCTGCAGCAGATTTGTGCGTGAATATCCTTGTCTGCAGCAGATTTGTACATTATATTTACAATCAAAGTCACAGGATATCAACAGAGATGTTAACTGTAACAGAACTATTAGTATTTACTATAATAAACTCATTAGAGCAGCCTTCACACACACAAATCAATGAGAAAGAAATCCAGGATTTCATGATGGTAGGTTCACTGTTAAGTACCACTTGTAGTATTCTCAAGTTTGTAAATGTTGTTGTTATGGTAATGGTAGAGTGAATTTTGTGTTTTAGGTCTCCTGGAGACTATATTTGACCTGTATACGAATCCAAATACACTATATGGTCTGCAGCTCAATTCTTTGGAACAATCACGTGATTTTCTGTGTGCTGAAAACTGTTACAACAACCAAGACTGTTCAGTGTTTGTGTTCAATCCAGTAACACAGTTATGTGAAACCTATACCAATACATCGGAGTCTAGCCTGACTGGTCTGGTCAGTCTGCCAAACCATGAAATATGGACCAGAAACTATGGTAAGTATGCCTCAGTGTAGGATTATCATGATCACACATTGTTAAGGTTTCATTTCTCAGACATAAATGCCTCAGTTTTTATACCTGTCACAAAGAAATGGCCAAGTCTCACATTCTGAATGTTCCTGCTTTTGTTTTATGCTTTTAAAAAGACATTGTGGAGTTTGATTATTCTGTCTTTTGATAGAGTGGAAATGATGACCATCATTAACCTGACCACAGTTAAAAAAAGTGTAAAGTTTTCATATGCTTTATTTTCTGTTTTCAGAATCGTACTTAGACTTAGTAAAGTTATCTGAGCACCCATTATTAGGGAAAATAGGACAAATTCTTTGAAGTCCTTTCTTCTTAGAAATATCTAGATTTTGAGTCCATTTGGTCAGAAGCATGCTTTGATGAAGGAGTAATATCAATTTTATGTGAATGTTTGATTCAGCCCCTTGGGGCAGAGAGACCATGCCAACTTTAAAATGCTGTCCTGGAGGGGATGGCGGGACACAAAAAGGAAATACTTGCTGATATTTAGAATCCTTTTCCTTTTATTCCTTTAGTTTGGATAAAGTCAGGTGAGCCATACAGGCCATATGGACCTCTTTATTTGAAAGAAGTAACTGTGACCTATTTTCAAATTCACAGTGGTCAAATGTGTTAAAATATTCAAGCAACTTCTTTTGAATAACCCCAAGACCTTGAGTTTTGTTATTTCATTTTCAACATACTTTAAAGATGGGCTGGTGATCAACATGAAAGTTCAAACTCCTCCAGTGATATCTTCTCTTGAAAAGCTGGAGGACGGGTAAGCGATACAGGTTCGTTGACTCCCTTGTCTATCATTACAGGATATTGTGGACCTGTGCCACATGTTGACCGCACATCTTACAATGTGACCGGAACAGTACCAGGAAGTAAGGTCAAATACCGATGTCAAGGTCATTACAGGATAGATAGGACAACACCTGACACTCTAAGTTGTAATGTCAAGGCTGTTTGGGACCAGCACCAACTACCTGTCTGTATCTGTAAGTTACTATTTACAATCAATACTGTATAGGTACTTTTAATCCTTGTTTCAAATGTTCATCATTTTAACAAAAAGTGATTAAAAAGGTTACATGGAACTGACAATTTTTTTCTCTATTAACATGATTACTTCAAGCCAACTATGTTTAAAGCTTACCATCACCTTATCTCTGTGTGGTTTGTTATCCCTCCAACTGTCCATAAACAATGTTTTCTCTGTTACTTTAGAAGTACTGTAAACCGCTCACTCAAATTTCATAAGTAGGTTTCCCATGGTCCCTAATTGTTAGATGTTTGACTGATCAGAAGAAGTATGATTGACAGGCAGTGGTCTTTAAGTTTTACATTGAAACTTTGTTCACCCTTAAGTCTTAGATGGATCTCGCTAGTTTCAAAAGTAAATTTCCCTTAATCCCTAGTTGTGCCCAATGATTTTCAACTGATCAGAAAAACAAAATGGTGAACAGATGGCCATCTTGGATTTTTACAATGAAAGTATGTTATTGCTATTTCTTGAGAAGTAGTGGATGGATCAAATGTAAAAGTATCAAATGTAGGTTCTTCTTGATCCCTATTTGTGCTCTTTTGATTTAGCGACTGATTGGAAAAACAAAAATGGCTGACAGGCGACTGTTTTGGCTTTGGCATTTAACAACTTGTACTGCTATTTCTTAAACGAAATTTTTTTATATTTCATCTAATTAAGAACAAAAACAAAGGGAAAGAAGGGAAAAGTTGATAAGTAGTCTGCTTTTACTGAGAGATTTATTCCAATATCATCTTACAGTCAAATACATACATCAACCTGTGGCTGTTAATAAGAAGTTTATTTTCTAGTTTAAATCTTATCTATTGTCTTTTCAGCCACTTTATTTTGTTTGAAGAAAAAGTTTATGAAAAAACCCAACTATGTTAGTTGAAGATAAATTTAGTTACATGTATAATGTCAAACTATAAAGAATATTGACACCTGTCTCATCATACGATTGATGATTTACAATATGTTTCAGCACGATTTGAAAGGGAGAACGATGTTTTTCCTATGGGCTATCGGGATGGGAAAACTGTTTATAAAATCTACTCCATTGGTGACTGTGAGTTGGTATGCCAGGAAGAGACACAATTCCGTTGTGTTAGGTGTGCTTATTATAAAGGTGTATGTTACCTGTTTGACACACATCACCATGGTAACCGTGGGGACTACAATATGGAGTCTGGAGCTATCTCATCACAACTGATAGGTAAATTTTATTTTCCTTCCTACAGTATGTTTTGGAGTATTGATGGCCAATCAGACTGTCCTATAAATGATTTATTGTTATTGCTGGTAGTCTAGAACACGGATCTTCCTAAAACTTCAGGGACAAGTTAAGTGTGAGTTCTAGTTGTGCCTGTCACATTTTAAAATCTACTGGATATTCAGGATGAATTAAAGTGGCCATATTGGATTTTGATAATTTAAGTTTGTTGTCACTTTTTCTCTACAAACGTAAGTTGCTATAAATAACTTTGGGTGAATGATATGTAGTGTATGATGAGGACCTGTCATCACCCGCCTCCTCAAGTGTTGCATGTAGACTTTCTAATCTTTGTCTGAAACTGTAGATGGTGACCTTGAGGAGTTTGACTTGTGGTATCATCAGACAGTTAACATTGAAGATGGCGAGATATTACTAGCTACTGATGGCAAGTCTGCAGAAATGTGTGCACAGGACTGTATCTACCTTAACTGTTCCTTCTTTACCTACCATCGACTCAACCTGACATGTGCTGTATTTGGTGGTAGCATTCCAACACTAACACCGATGTCCTCAGACCCAGATATCCAGTTGTACATACGTAGATATGGTAAGTAAGATGAGTTTTAAACACCAGGGTAATGCATGGCGCTTTGCCTCACGCAGAAAAGGTGTCCAGAAGAGGGTTACTTTGATACTGGGCAGAGTAAACCACGGAGGAGACCATATAAAGATATCATGTCTATCTTTTGCATGGGTTCTAAGTTATCAGTTTATTTAGGAAGACATGATGACACTGAATTAGTAGAAATTTACATGGGTCGTTCCATTTACAGGGATATTTTGGCCTGACTGAAAGAGGTTTACTTGCTGTGAGGCTTGCAAAGTGCTGGCAAGCCAAGTGTTACACAAGTTGGGATTTTCCTTTTTACAGAACAAAACTCTGTCTGATTTACTGAAATACTAAAAATCCAAGGTGTGACACACACAGACAGGTGTACAGATGTAGGATATGTGTTACCTAGGTGTGACACAAACACACAGACAGGTGTACAGATGTTGGATATGTGTTACCTAGGTGTAATACACACACAGACAGGTGTACAGATGTAGGATATGTGTTACCTAGGTGTAACACACAGACAGACAGGTGTACAGATGTAGGATATGTGTTACCAAGGTGTGACACACACACAGACAGGTGTACAGATGTTGGATATGTGTTACCTATGTGTGACACACACACAGACAGGTGTACAGATGTAGGATATGTGTTACCTAGGTGTGACACACACAGACAGACAGGTGTACAGATATAGGATATGCGTTACCTAGGTGTGACACACAGACAGACAGGTGTACAGATGTAGGATATGTGTTACCTATGTGTGACACACACAGACAGACAGGTGTACAGATGTAGGATATGCGTTACCTAGGTGTGACACACACACAGACAGTTGTACAGATGTAGGATATGTGTTACCTAGGTGTGACACACACACAAACAGGTGTACAGATGTAGGATATGTGTTACCTAGGTGTGACACACACACAGACAGGTGTACAGATGTAGGATATGTGTTACCTAGGTGTGACACGCACACAGACAGGTGTACAGATGTAGGATATGTGTTACCTATGTGTGACACACACACAGACAAGTGTACAGATGTTGGATATGTGTTACCTAGGTGTGACACACACATACAGGTGTACAAATGTAGGATATGTGTTACCCAGGTGTGACACACACACACAGACAGGTGTACAGATGTAGGATATGTGTTACCTAGGTGTGACATACACACAGACAGGTGTACATATGTAGGATATGTGTAACCTAGGTGTGACACACACAGACAGGTGTACATATGTAGGACATGTGTTACCTAGGTGTGACACACACACAGACAGGTGTACAGATATAGGATATGTGTTACCTATGTGTGACACACACAGACAGACAGGTGTACAGATGTAGGATATGCGTTACCTAGGTGTGACACACACACAGACAGTTGTAAAGATGTAGAATATGTGTCCCTAGGTGTGACACACACACAAACAGGTGTACAGATGTAGGATATGTGTTACCTAGGTTTGACACACACACAGACAGGTGTATAGATGTAGGATATGTGTTACCTAGGTGTGACACGCACACAGACAGGTGTACAGATGTAGGATATGTGTTACCTAGGTGTGACACACACACAGATAGGTGTACAGATGTAGGATATGTGTTACCTAGGTGTGACACGCACACAGACAGGTGTACAGATGTAGGATATGTGTTACCTAGGTGTGACACACACACAGATAGGTGTACAGATGTAGGATATGTGTCCCTAGGTGTGACACGCACACAGACAGGTGTACAGATGTAGGATATGTGTTACCTATGTGTGACACACACACAGACAGGTGTACAGATGTAGGATATGTGTTACCTAGGTGTGACACACACACAGACAGGTGTACAGATGTAGGATATGTGTTACCTAGGTGTGACACGCACACAGACAGGTGTACAGATGTAGGATATGTGTTACCTATGTGTGACACACACACAGAGAGTTGTACAGATGTAGGATATGTGTCCCTAGGTGTGACACACACACAGACAGGTGTACAGATGTAGGATATGTGTTACCTAGGTTTGACACACACACAGACAGGTGTATAGATGTAGGATATGTGTTACCTAGGTGTGACACGCTCACAGACAGGATTACAGATGTAGGATATGTGTTACCTAGGTGTGACACACACACAGATAGGTGTACAGATGTAGGATATGTGTTACCTAGGTGTGACACGCACACATACAGGTGTACAGATGTAGGATATGTGTTACCTATGTGTGACACACACACAGACAGGTGCAGATGTTGGATATGTGTTACCTAGGTGTGACACACACATACAGGTGTACAAATGTAGGATATGTGTTACCTAGGTGTGACACACACACACAGACAGGTGTACAGATGTAGGATATGTGTTACCTAGGTGTGACATACACACAGACAGGTGTACATATGTAGGATATGTGTTACCTAGGTGTGACACACACAAACAGGTGTACATATGTAGGACATGTGTTACCTAGGTGTGACACGCACACATACAGGTGTATAGATGTAGGATATGTGTTACCTATGTGTGACACACACACAGACAGGTGCAGATGTTGGATATGTGTTACCTAGGTGTGACACACACATACAGGTGTACAAATGTAGGATATGTGTTACCTAGGTGTGACACACACACACAGACAGGTGTACAGATGTAGGATATGTGTTACCTATGTGTGACACACACACAGACAGGTGTACAGATGTAGGATATGTGTTACGTAGGTGTGACACACACACAGACAGGTGTACAGATGTAGGATATGTGTTACCTAAGTGTGACACACACACACAGACAGGTGTACAGATGTTGGATATGTGTTACCTAGGTGGGACATACACACACAGACAGGTGTACAGATGTAGGATATGTGTTACCTAGGTGTGACACACATACAGACAGGTGTACAGATGTTGGATATGTGTTACCTAGGTGGGACATACACACACAGACAGGTGTACAGATGTAGGATATGTGTTACCTAGGTGTGACACACATACAGACAGGTGTACAGATGTTGGATATGTGTTACCTAGGTGTGACACACACACAGACAGGTGTACAGATGTAGGATATGTGTTACCTAGGTGGGACACACACACAGACAGGTGTACAGATGTAGGATATGTGTTACCTAGGTGTAACACACACACAGACAGGTGTACAGATGTTGTATCTTTGTGTTATATACTCTGACAGATGTAGATGTTGTAGATACGTTTACATATTTTCTGATGGATATAATTATATCTTATTGACTTTGGTGAATTGCTGCTGAAGTGTACTGTACATTGTTTTAGGTTGTGCTGCTCCCCCAACCGTGACCAATGCCAGGGTTGAGTTAGTCCTTCAGCAGGTACACGGTTCCTACAGTATAGGTGACCGGGTACATGTTGAATGTCTTGTCGCTGGGGAAGAGATAGTTAGTGGACATAATGGTGACATTGAGTGCCTGAAAACTGGACAGTGGTCATCCCCACCATCTTGTAGAAGTAAGTTTTCTTCTCATGTTTCTTTTAAAAACATACACTTTCCTGTAATTACATTTTCTGAAGTTGTGATCAAATGGGATTAACCAATTGGTATGTGTTGTAAACTCCTAATCACTGTGCAGGATTTTACACCTAACAACAATAATGCTTCTATGTAATGCTCAAAAAATTATTTTGTTATCATGTTTTACAACAATGATTTCAAATGTTTGTTTGCAATGAATTTGTGGTGTATGTTAACTACAACTTGTTTGACTTATGTTGGGTATGCTATTGTTGTCTGTCATCAACTTTTTACTTCAAGTGACTTTTCCTAAATGACCAAACAGACAATTTTACTGATATTGATATTGCGATGAAGGGCTAGCAAGTTTATTCAAGTGAATGACCTTGAACCACTTTCCAGGTAATAAGGCAGGGTACATGTGCTAGTGTAGTTGCTTTCTTGGCAAATGCATTCTTAAGTTTGCAGAAATTGATTTATAAACCAACAATGTCTTCTTTGTAAGCTGCAGGTGAATTGTAGTCCATCATCATCATATGAAAAGACAATCATCTTTGATTCAACAATAAATGATATCACTGTTCCTTAAAAAGGAAGTTTCAAATTCCATTTGATTAAAAGAAATAGCAGAAGGAAAAATGGTAAAATTCCAACATTTTAAGAACAGATTATATTGGGCCACAAGATCCCTCTTCTGTCTCTTGTACTGGTGAATTCCAACATTTTAAGAACAGATTATGTTGGGCCCCAAGATCCCTCTTCTATCTCTTGTACTGATAAATTCCAACATTTTAAGAACAGATTATATTGGGCCCCAAGATCCCTCTTCTGTCCCTTGTACTGGTGAATTCCAACATATTAAGAACAGATTATATTGGCCCCCAAGATCCCTCTTCTGCCTCTTGTACTGATAAATTCCAACATTTTAAGAACAGATTATATTGGCCCCCAAGATCCCTCTTCTGCCTCTTGTACTGATAAATTCCAACATTTTAAGAACAGATTATGTTGGCCCCCAAGATCCCTCTTCTGCCTCATGTACTGATGAATTCCAACATTTTAAGAACAGATTATGTTGGCCCCCAAGATCCCTCTTCTGTCTCTTGTACTGATAAATTCCAACTGATGAATTCCAACATTTTAAGAACAGTTTATCTAGGGCACCTTCTTTCCTATTATTTCTCTTGTACTGGTAAATTCCAACATTTTAAGAACAGATTATATTGGGCCCCAAGATCCCTCTCCTGTCTCATGTACTGGTAAATTCCAACATTTTAAGAACAGATTATATTGGGCCCCAAGATCCCTCTTCTGTCTCTTGTACTGATAAATTCCAACATTTTAAGAACAGATTAATTCCAATATTTTAAGAACATTATGTTGGCCCCAAGATCCCTCTTCTGTCTCTTGTACTGGTAAATTCCAACATTTTAAGAACAGATTATATTGGCCCCAAGATCCCTCTTCTGTCTCTTGTACTGATAAATTCCAACATTTTAAGAACAGATTATATTGGGCCCCAAGATCCCTCTTCTGTCTCTTGTACTGGTGAATTCCAACATTTTAAGAACAGATTATATTGGGCCCCAAGATCCCTCTTCTGTCTCTTGTACTGATAAATTCCAACATTTTAAGAACAGATTATATTGGGCCCCAAGATCCCTCTTCTGTCTCTTTTACTGGTAAATTCCAACATTTTAAGAACAGATTATGTTGGCCCCCAAGATCCCTCTTCTGCCTCTTGTACTGATAAATTCCAACATATTAAGAACAGATTATATTGGCCCCAAGATCTCTCTTCTGTCTCTTGTACTGGTAAATTCCAACATTTTAAGAACAGATTATATTGGGCCCCAAGATCCCTCTTCTGTCTCTTGTACTGGTAAATTCCAACATTTTAAGAACAGATTATATTGGGCCCCAAGATCCCTCTTCTGTCTCTTGTACTGATGAATTCCAACATTTTAAGAACAGATTATATTGGGCCCCAAGATCCCTCTTCTGTCTCTTGTACTGATAAATTCCAACATTTTAAGAACAGATTATATTGGGCCCCAAGATCCCTCTTCTGTCTCTTGTACTGGTGAATTCCAACATTTTAAGAACAGATTATATTGGGCCCCAAGATCCCTCTTCTGTCTCTTTTACTGATGAATTCCAACATATTAAGAACAGATTATGTTGGCCCCCAAGATCCCTCTTCTGCCTCTTGTACTGATAAATTCCAACATTTTAAGAACAGATTATGTTGGCCCCCGAGATCCCTCTTCTGTCCCTTGTACTGATAAATTCCAACATTTTAAGAACAGATTATGTTGGCCCCCAAGATCTCTCTTCTGTCCCTTGTACTGGTAAATTCCAACATTTTAAGAACAGATTATGTTGGCCCCCAAGATCCCTCTTCTGCCTCTTGTACTGATAAATTCCAACATATTAAGAACAGATTATGTTGGCCCCAAGATCTCTCGTCTGTCTCTTATACTGGTGAATTCCAACATTTTAAGAACAGATTATATTGGGCCCCAAGATCCCTCTCCTGTCTCATGTACTGGTAAATTCCAACATATTAAGAACAGATTATATTGGGCCCCAAGATCCCTCTTCTGTCTCTTGTACTGGTGAATTCCAACATATTAAGAACAGATTATATTGGGCCCCAAGATCCCTCTTCTGTCTCTTGTACTGATAAATTCCAACATTTTAAGAACAGATTATATTGGCCCCCAAGATCCCTCTTCTGTCTCTTGTACTGATAAATTCCAACATTTTAAGAACAGATTATATTGGGCCCCAAGATCCCTCTTCTGTCTCTTGTACTGATAAATTCCAACATTTTAAGAACAGATTATATTGGGCCCCAAGATCCCTCTTCTGTGTCTTGTACTGATAAATTCCAACATTTTAAGAACAGATTATGTTGGGCCCCAAGATCCCTCTTCTGTCTCTTGTACTGATAAATTCCAACATTTTAAGAACAGATTATATTGGGCCCCAAGATCCCTCTTCTGTCTCTTGTACTGGTAAATTCCAACATATTAAGAACAGATTATATTGGGCCCCAAGATCTCTCTTCTGTCCCTTGTACTGGTAAATTCCAACATTTTAAGAACAGATTATGTTGGCCCCAAGATCTCTCGTCTGTCTCTTTTACTGGTGAATTCCAACATATTAAGAACAGATTATATTGGGCCCCAAGATCCCTCTTCTGTCTCTTGTACTGGTGAATTCCAACATATTAAGAACAGATTATATTGGGCCCCAAGATCCCTCTTCTATCTCTTGTACTGGTAAATTCCAACATTTTAAGAACAGATTATATTGGCCCCCAAGATCCCTCTTCTGCCTCATGTACTGATAAATTCCAACATATTAAGAACAGATTATGTTGGCCCCCAAGATCCCTCTTCTGTCTCTTGTACTGGTAAATTCCAACATTTTAAGAACAGATTATATTGGGCCCCAAGATCCCTCTTCTGTCCCTTGTACTGATAAATTCCAACATTTTAAGAACAGATTATATTGGCCCCCAAGATCCCTCTTCTGCCTCTTGTACTGATAAATTCCAACATTTTAAGAACAGATTATATTGGGCCCCAAGATCCCTCTTCTGTCCCTTGTACTGGTGAATTCCAACATTTTAAGAACAGATTATATTGGGCCCCAAGATCCCTCTTCTGTCTCTTGTACTGATAAATTCCAACATTTTAAGAACAGATTATATTGGCCCCCAAGATCCCTCTTCTGTCTCTTGTACTGATAAATTCCAACATTTTAAGAACAGATTATATTGGGCCCCAAGATCCCTCTTCTGTCCCTTGTACTGGTGAATTCCAACATTTTAAGAACAGATTATATTGGGCCCCAAGATCCCTCTTCTGTCTCTTGTACTGGTAAATTCCAACATATTAAGAACAGATTATGTTGGCCCCCAAGATCCCTCTTCTGCCTCATGTACTGATGAATTCCAACATTTTAAGAACAGATTATGTTGGCCCCCAAGATCCCTCTTCTGCCTCATGTACTGATGAATTCCAACATTTTAAGAACAGATTATATTGGGCCCCAAGATCCCTCTTCTGTCTCTTGTACTGGTGAATTCCAACATTTTAAGAACAGATTATATTGGGCCCCAAGATCCCTCTCCTGTCTCATGTACTGGTAAATTCCAACATATTAAGAACAGATTATGTTGGCCCCAAGATCTCTCGTCTGTCTCTTGTACTGGTGAATTCCAACATATTAAGAACAGATTATGTTGGCCCCAAGATCTCTCGTCTGTCTCTTATACTGGTGAATTCCAACATTTTAAGAACATATTATATTGGCACCCAAGATCTCTCGTCTGTCTCTTGTACTGGTAAATTCCAACATATTAAGAACAGATTATGTTGGCCCCAAGATCCCTCTTCTGTCTCTTATACTGATAAATTCCAACATATTAAGAACAGAGTAGATTGGGCCCCAAGATCCCTCTTCTCTCACTTGTACTGGTGAATTCCAACATATTAAGAACAGATTATGTTGGGCCCCAAGATCCCTCTTCTGCCTCTTGTACTGATAAATTCCAACATATTAAGAACAGATTATGTTGGTACTGATAAATTCCCCAAGATCTCATTTTAAGAACAGATTATATTCTGTCTCTTGTACTGGTGAATTCCAACATTTTAAGAACAGATTATATTGGGCCCCAAGATCCCTCTTCTGTCCCTTGTACTGGTGAATTCCAACATTTTAAGAACAGATTATATTGGGCCCCAAGATCCCTCTTCTGTCTCTTTTACTGGTAAATTCCAACATTTTAAGAACAGATTATGTTGGCCCCAAGATCTCTCGTCTGTCTCTTATACTGGTGAATTCCAACATTTTAAGAACAGATTATATTGGCCCCCAAGATCCCTCTTCTGCCTCTTGTACTGATAAATTCCAAAAAATAAAGACACGATTATGTTGTGCCCACAAATTCACTCAACTCTCTAATGTACTGGTAAATTCCAACATTTTAAGAACAGATTATATTGGCCCCAAGATCTCTCTTTCTGTCTCTTTTACTGGTGGGCCCCAAATTCCAACATTTTAAGAACAGATTATATTGGGCCCCAAGATCCCTCTTCTGTCTCTTTTACTGATGAATTCCAACATATTAAGAACAGATTATGTTGGCCCCCAAGATCCCTCTTCTGTCCCTTGTACTGGTAAATTCCAACATTTTAAGAACAGATTATATTGGGCCCCAAGATCCCTCTTCTGTCTCTTTTACTGGTAAATTCCAACGTTTTAAGAACAGATTATATTGGGCCCCAAGATCTCTCTTCTGTCTCTTGTACTGGTAAATTCCAACATTTTAAGAACAGATTATATTGGGCCCCAAGATCCCTCTCCTGTCTCATGTACTGGTAAATTCCAATATATTAAGAACAGATTATGTTGGCCCCAAGATCTCTCGTCTGTCTCTTTTACTGGTGAATTCCAACATATTAAGAACAGATTATGTTGGGCCCCAAGATCCCTCTTCTGCCTCTTGTACTGGTAAATTCCAACATATTTAGAACAGATTATGTTGGCCCCCAAGATCCCTCTTCTGTCTCTTTTACTGGTAAATTCCAACATTTTAAGAACAGATTATATTTGATCTTCATCTTGTACTGGTTAAATTCCAACATTTTAAGAACAGATTATATTGAGGCCACTCTCATAGATATTTGGTAAGAATTGACATAGCTGATGTTTCATTGAATGATGGGAAATCAAGTTTGTACAAATGATGGCCTTGACCCACTTTCAAGTTTGCAAGTTCTTCTAAAATATTTTGAATTTCATTAGCTGGAGAGCATATGAGTAAAACAGGTCCTTAGTACCTGTTTTATTTAATTATGTCAGTGTAAGTTATAAATGCCTGATTCTTACCTATGAATCAAACTGTTAATTGCTAGAAATCTTAATTCTACAGGTTTTTTCTGTAGACTTAATTCTACAGGTTTTTCTGTAGACTTAATTCTATAGTATTTTTCTGTAGACTTAATTCTACAGGTTTTTCTGTAGACTTAATTAAATAGGCTTTTTCTGTAGACTTAATTCTATAGATTTTTCTGTAGACTTAATTCTACAGGTTTTTCTGTAGACTTAATTAAATAGGCTGTAGACTTAATTCTATAGATTTTTCTGTAGACTTAATTCTACAGGTTTTTCTGTAGACTTAATTCTATAGTATTTTTCTGTAGACTTAATTCTATAGGATTTTTCTGTAGATTTAATTCTACAGGTTTTTCTGTAGACTTAATTCTACAAGTTTTTCTGTAGACTTAATTCTACAGGTTTTTTCTGTAGACTTCATTCTACAAGTTTTTCTATAGACTTAATTCTATAGGATTTTTCTGTAAACTTAATTCTATAGGATTTTTCTGTAGACTTCATTCTACAAGTTTTTCTATAGACTTAATTCTACAGGTTTTTCTGTAGACTTAATTCTATAGGATTTTTCTGTAGACTTAATTCTATAGGATTTCTCTGTAGGCTTAATTCTACAGGTTTTTCTGTAGACTTAATTCTATAGGATTTTTCTGTAGACTTAATTCTATAGGATTTCTCTGTAGGCTTAATTCTACAGGTTTTTCTGTAGACTTAATTCTATAGGATTTTTCTGTAGACTTAATTCTATAGGATTTCTCTGTAGGCTTAATTCTACAGGTTTTTCTGTAGACTTAATTCTATAGGATTTTTCTGTAGACTTAATTCTACAGGTTTTTCTGTAGACTTAATTCTATTGGATTTTTCTGTAGACTCAATTCTATAGGTTTTTCTGTAGACTTAATTCTTTAGGATTTTTCTGTAGACTTAATTCTATAGGATTTTTCTGTAGACTTAATTCTACAGGTTTTTCTGTAGACTTCATTCTATAGGATTTTTCTGTAGACTTAATTCTTCAGGTTTTTCTGTAGACTTAATTCTATAGGATTTTTCTGTAGACTTCATTCTACAAGTTTTTCTATAGACTTAATTCTACAGGTTTTTCTGTAGACTCAATTCTATAGGATTTTTCTGTAGACTCAATTCTATAGGTTTTTCTGTAGACTTAATTCTTTAGGATTTTTTTTGTAGACTTAATTCTACAGGTTTTTCTGTAGACTTAATTCTATAGGATTTTTCTGTAGACTTAATTCTATAGGTTTTTCTGTAGACTTCATTCTATAGTATTTTTCTGTAGACTTAATTCTTCAGGTTTTTCTGTAGACTTAATTCTATAGGATTTTTCTGTAGACTTCATTCTATAGTTTTTTCTGTAGACTTAATTCTATAGTATTTTTCTGTAGACTTAATTCTACAGGTTTTTCTGTAGACTTAATTCTATAGGTTTTCCTGTAGACTTAATTCTATAGAATTTTTCTGTAGACTTGATTCTACAGGTTTTTCTGTAGACTTAATCCTACAGGTTTTTCTGTAGACTTAATTCTACAGGTTTTTCTGTAGACTTAATTCTACATTTTTTTTCTGTAGACTTAATCCTACAGGTTTTTCTGTAGACTTCATTCTATAGTATTTTGCTGTAGACTTAATTCTATAGGATTTTTCTGTAGACTTGATTCTACAGGTTTTCTGTAGACTTAATTCTATAGGATTTTTCTGTAGGCTTAATTCTATAGGTTTTTCTATAGACTTAATTCTACAGGTTTTTCTGTAGACTTAATTCTATAGGATTTTACTGTAGACTTAATTCTACAGGTTTTTCTGTAGACTTAATTCTACAGGTTTTTCTGTAGACTTAATTCTACATTTTTTTTCTGTAGACTTAATCCTACAGGTTTTTCTGTAGACTTCATTCTATAGTATTTTGCTGTAGACTTAATTCTATAGGATTTTTCTGTAGACTTGATTCTACAGGTTTTCTGTAGACTTAATTCTATAGGATTTTTCTGTAGGCTTAATTCTATAGGTTTTTCTATAGACTTAATTCTACAGGTTTTTCTGTAGACTTAATTCTATAGGATTTTACTGTAGACTTAATTCTACAGGTTTTTCTGTAGGCTTAATTCTATAGGTTTTTCTATAGACTTAATTCTACAGGTTTTTCTGTAGACTTAATTCTATAGGATTTTACTGTAGACTTAATTCTACAGGTTTTTCTGTAGACTTAATTCTATAGGATTTTGCTGTAGACTTAATTCTACAGGTTTTTCTGTAGACTTAATTCAATAGGATTTTTTCTGTAGTCTTAATTCTACAGGTTTTTCTGTAGACTTAATTCTACAGGTTTTTCTGTAGACTTAATTCTACAGGTTTTTCTGTAGACTTAATCCTACAGGTTTTTCTGTAGTTTTTCTGTAGACTTAATTCTACAGGTTTTTCTGTAGACTTAATCCTACAGGTTTTTCTGTAGACTTAATTCTACAGGTTTTTCTGTAGACTTAATCCTACAGGTTTTTCTGTAGACTTAATTCTACAGGTTTTTTCTGTAGACTTAATTCTATAGGATTTTTCTGTATACTTAATTCTATAGGATTTTTCTGTAGACTTAATTCTATAGGTTTTTCTGTAGACTTAATTCTATAGTATTTTTCTGTAGACTTGATTCTACAGGTTTTCTGTAGACTTAATTCTATAGGATTTTTCTGTAGGCTTAATTCTATAGTTTTTTCTGTAGACTTAATTCTATAGTATTTTTCTGTAGACTTAATTCTACAGGTTTTTCTGTAGACTTAATTCTATAGGTTTTTCTGTAGACTTAATTCTATAGGATTTTTCTGTAGACTTAATTCTTCAGGTTTTTCTGTAGACTTAATTCTATAGGATTTTTCTGTAGACTTAATTCTTCAGGTTTTTCTGTAGACTTAATTCTTCAGGTTTTTCTGTAGACTTAATTCTATAGTATTTTTCTGTAGACTTAATTCTATAGGTTTTTCTGTAGACTTAATTCTTCAAGTTTTTCTGTAGACTTAATTCTATAGTATTTTTCTGTAGACTTAATCCTACAGGTTTTTCTGTAGACTTAATTCTACAAGTTTTTCTGTAGACTTAATTCTATAGTATTTTTCTGTAGACTTAATTCTATAGGTTTTTCTGTAGACTTAATTCTACAAGTTTTTCTGTAGACTTAATTCTATAGTATTTTTCTGTAGACTTAATTCTATAGGTTTTTCTGTTGATTTATTAACACATATAACACAGGAACTGGACAGGTGCTGCCTCTATGTCTTACTGGATTGGAGCCTACACTGACCTTAGTTTGTGGAAGTGGAGTGAGAGGCTGGCTGGTGATGTACAGAGTGTACTACTGTCCCTCCCCTCTCCTAACCACACGGAACACCTTGGAGTGACTGTATATCTTCCTGGGGGTACAATTAATGCAGTATTGGTCACAGACACCAACCCTTTCATCTGTAGAAAGGCTGCTGCAAGTGAGTGTTCTTATAAACATTTAAATGAAGAGAATAGTTGATCATGTTTCACAAAGGGTGGGACTGATTTTAACATGTGTAATTGTTTGAGGTGATGACAGTAGTAACCTCTGAAGATTCCTCTAGATTACCTCTACAAAATCTGGGATTATAGTCCACGTTTAAAATCCTTTCATGTTTTACTGGGGATGAAGAAAAGAATGCCTGTTATAGTGATAAGCTGTCTTTATTTGTCCATGCCTCTGGATGTTAGGGATGGGGAGACAGAAGTGACTCCTAACAGGGACACTGTTGAACCTTGTAGTCAATATACATCTGGTTTCAATGAAATTTTGTTTCAGAGTTGGTTTGCCCATCTGGTTGGGAGAAGTATCAGACATATTGTCTGAAGGTATTTAATGACAGTGCCAGGAACTATACTGATGCCATGGCTGCTTGTCAGGCTGAGAACAGCACTCTAGCCAGTGTACCAGAAGTCTACACTCCAGATGTTATAGGACATTTAGTGTAAGATATCTCAATTTCTCTCATGTAAACGAAATAGTTACTCTCTAAAGCAACCTCTTTAGTTCACTTGGCTCGAGGGGCTAACTGAGCTTGTGCTGGGGTTGATATTTTGCTTGTAAGTTCCTAATATGAAGCCCATCACAGAATGGAAAAGAAATGACCTTGACCCTTATTTAAGGTCACAGGGGTCAAATTTGTTGAAACCTTTAAATGCATTCTTTTCAAGAACCAAAAGGACTTGAATTTTGATATTTGGCTTGTATGTTCTTAATATAAAGCATAATAAAGTCTTTTTTAAAATGACCTTGACTTATATAAAAGGTCACTGGAATCACGTTTTTTGAAACCCAAACAACTTCCTCTGATTGACTAAAAGGCCTAGAATCTAGGGGTCAAAATTTGTTAAAACCTTTAAAATCACAGAGATCAAATATTTCAAACTCTTCAGATATTTAAAAAATGCTGGAATGCAACAGCTGCCAATTTTGTTAGCTCATTGGGGGAGCTTATTGTATGAGATGGCATCCATCATCCACCATTGTTTTCTATAGATCATTACTAATAGATTTTGTCCCATATTTGGTAAGAATCTCCATTGGGAAAGGGAATCAGTTATTTATAAATGGTTGATTTGCCCCCTTGTGACATCATCTACCCATTAATCTACCTCCTTCAGCTGAAGATTGTATCAATATTAATGGTGTTTGTAATATACAGTGCAAAAATTACATTTAACAGAAGTTAGGAAGTTGGTTCTGAGAGAAGCCTAGACGAAATCTGGTGAAAGTTGGTTCCATCCTGGGATAGTTCAAGAGAAGAAGGAATAATTATGACAATTATTTCTACAGAAGACTGTTTGATGTGAGAAAGAATGAGAGAGTCAAGGCTGGTAGATTTTAGGAAGAGGTCTGCAGCAGCAATGTTGTGAGAAATTCTAATTGTTACAATAAGACTGACATCCCTGAGTCTGTTGGATAAGTTTACCGATTCTTTTTTCAGTGCTGCTGCCGGTGAAAGTAGTGCCTATGTAGGGCTACATAAACCTGTCGATGGAATGTACAAGCTAGTAGATGGTGCACGCTTGTTATATGGATATCCACTGACAACTGAAGCCAGTAGTGATCATTTACTAGAGAAATGTGGGACGGTAGGACAAGACTATGTGTTGGCAGCCAGTTCTTGTACACCTCTGCTGCCTTTTGTGTGCCAGAAACATTTAGGTTTGTATTTTTATCTTGCCTAGCCAGAAGGACCAATTTGAGCAATGTCATATCATTGCATCCCCCATCCATTTGTCTGTCCTTTATCTGTTAACATTTTCTTAAAATGAGCACCAATTGGGTTTAAATAAAAATTAAGGGACCCCTAGGGGATTGAATGGCAGGACCAAAAGTGGAGAATTTAGCTGTATTGATATAAACATCTCCTTCTCTTGAACTATACACAGGATACCACACATATTTGGTTGGAAGTTACACAAATGGACAGACTGGACTTTCTGGAGCTACAAAGGGTTATTGTGATACAGTTTTATTGGACTTGTAACAGGTGATGGGGTTTTAAAATTATACAAATGATGGGGCTGAGAGGTGGGGCTTAGAAGGAATCATTTGACTAGGTTGCTATAGATATCTTCTTTAGGTCTGTGGTTGGGAGCTTGTAAGGGAAGTTGGAGTTCAAGATTGTGCAAATGAAGTGGCTGATCTCACTTGGAGCTTGGGGACAGGCAAGAAACGGTTATTTGAATTGACTTCTTCTCTTGAACTAAGACATTGATATCATTCATATCAGACTGGTAGGGTCTTTAGGTTGTGGTTTTACAAAGGATGAGGCTCCCCATGAGGCTCCACATGGGGGGATCCCTATGGGGCTGAATATATTGATATTGATGATTTCTTCTTTAGAGCTTTGCACTGGATATCACTCATCTTTGATTGTACAAATGAAGGACTGATCTTCCATGAGACTAAAGGGTAGTGCCCACAAGGAGATATATAATAGTTTATTGAACATTTGTTTCAATTAGACTCCCCTGGGAACTGGATGATGGAGTCCTATGGTAAATAGAGGAATTACCTTCAAACCCTTCTTCTGTTGGGAAGAAGGTATTTTGACCATTCTGAAACATCCATGATGGAAGATGAACCAATTTTGTATAAATGGAGCCAGAAGAAAGGGGCCCAATAGGGGACTAAATTGAATGATAAAAACCGTCTGTGGACCATAATGTTAACCACTGAGCCAAACCTGCATCACAATTAATATACAACAACTTTGTTGATTGAAATATTGAAATATTTTTTACATTATTGATGATTGCAGATGAATTTGGAGAGCCAACAGATTTTTCCAACTTGCCATGTTCAACAGACCATTTCTGTAACGACACCAACCTTGTATGTGCACAGTGGAAAGATAAATCCACCACCCTTTCTCCCAAGTGTGTTGGCATTGGTAAGAAATTACAGACATCAATTGTTCTATATATATACACTTGGCCATAAGTAAGGGGCCACTTATATCAGATTAGGCTTACTGTTGTTGGCCGTAGAAAAGTATTCATTGACAACTTAACAGGATATGTAGAAATGTATTTTAGGTACCTAATGAAACTAGATGCAATTGATAGGAAACAAAATTTATAGAACTGGAAGTGCTGTATTTCGAAAATCTGTGCTGAAAAAGGCATTCTCAAAGTCTAGGAAAAAGTTTGACTTCAATGTCTCTTATTAACAGATGCATTTTCAAATCATCAAAACATAGGTGATGTGGACTGGAGGTTATGTTAACCTTAGTGACCTCTATTTTGTAGGTGATGTGGACTGTATTTAATGTTGACCTTTGCTACCTCTTCACTTTCGATGATGTTGACCATTTTGACCTCTGCGCTGTAGGTTACGATAACCTCTGTGGCCTTTGGTCTAGGTGATGTTGACCTTAGTGACCTCTAGTTTGTAGGTGGTGTGGACAGTAGGTTATGTTGACCTTAGTGACCTCTATTTTGTAGGTGATGTGGACAGTAGGTTATGTTGACCTATGGCCTTTGCTCCAGGTGATGTTGATCTTTGCCACATTTGTGGCCTTTGCTCCCAGTTATATTGATCTTTGCCACATTTGTGGCCTTTGCTCCAGGTGATGTAGATCTTTGCCACATTTGTGGCCTTTGCTCCAGGTGATGTTGATCTTTACGACATTTGTGGCCTTTGCTCCAGGTGATGTTGATCTTTGCCACATTTGTGGCCTTTGCTCCAGGTGATGTTGATCATTGCCACATTTGTGGCCTTTGCTCCAGGTGATGTTGATCTTTGCCACATTTGTGGCCTTTGCTCCAGGTGATGTTGATCTTTGCCACATTTGTGGCCTTTGCTCCAGGTGATGTTGATCTTTGCCACATTTGTGGCCTTTGCTCCAAGTGATGTTGATCATTGCCACATTGATTTACCTCATACTCTTTATCTTTTCTATTGTTACATTGTTTATAAGGTTGGCCTGTGTGACGGTAGATGTATCTTGTGTATAGTAGATGACGTTGGCATTTGTCTACTGCATATAATAAATGACCTTGACCTTTCAAATGACTTTGACATTTGATTACTCTGTAAAGTTCATGATCTTGAATCTTACTTAGAATGATATTTATACATAAAGCATTTATTGACCTGTTTTGTAGACTGTCCACAGCCATGGGTGTACATAAATGGCCGCTGCTACCGTCACTTCTCCCAGCCTGTGATTTATACTGATTCTGTCCTTAAATGTGTTGCGGAAGGAGGCGAATTGTTTGTACCAAACGATATGATGGAGAATTACAACATCTTCTTCTGGTTACGTTCGTTACAGTAAGTTATCTGGATTCAAAGAACTTCAGATAGAATAATTTAGTGTAGGGCTGTAAACACTAATCACATTTACTGGAATACTGGTGTTGATCTTAACATTCTACTCATTAGCTGATGATTTATTTGACATGTTTCTGGGCAATAAGTCAAAATTGTGAAAAATATGATTGGAAGGAATGGGAAAAAAACAGATGGAATTTTGGTCAAGTCTCTTGAGGGAGTCGATTGACAAGTACACTCTTGACCTTGACAAAGGGCAGAAAGAGAACAATACTGTATGTTAAACATGTATGTGTTTTTTCACCCTTAAGTAAGAAATAATGCTGGAATTATTAGCATTTAAATATGTCTCCCTTTGAATGAAAGGGGAAACAGGTCTGGTTCTTTCAATAACTTATTGTCCATGCCATAACTTCTAAACCCAGGGAGTTGTCTTGATGAAATTTGCAGTTTATTTGCATCACTTGCAGCTGATGTGCAGCGAATTGCCTTTAGGCCACTGTGACCTTGTCATTAAGGTCAAAGGTCAAATAAGTGCTAATATTTCTACAGTGATTTGTGTATGATAAAGTTACGCAGATGGTTACCTGTATAAAATGGTTACTGGTATATAATTGGTTACTTGTATAATATGGTTACTGGTATAAGATGGTTACTGGTATAAGATGGTTACTGGTATAATATGGTTACTGGTATAATATGGTTACTGGTATAAGATGGTTACCTGTATAAGATGGTTACTGGTATAATATGGTTACTGGTATAAGATGGTTACTGGTATAATATGGTTACTGGTATAAGATGGTTACTGGTATAAGATGGTTACCTGTATAAGATGGTTACTGGTATAAGATGGTTACTTGTATAATATGGTTACTGGTATAAGATGGTTTACTTGTATAAGATGGTTACTGGTATAAGATGGTTACCTGTATAAGATGGTTACTGGTATAAGATGGTTACTGGTATAAGATGGTTACTGGTATAATATGGTTACTGGTATAAGATGGTTACTGGTATAAGATGGTTACCTGTATAAGATGGTTACTGGTATAAGATGGTTACTGGTATAAGATGGTTACTGGTATAAGATGGTTACTGGTATAAGATGGTTACTGGTATAAGATGGTTACTGGTATATGATGGTTACTGGTATAAGATGGTTACTGGTATAAGATGGTTACTTGTATAAGATGGTTACTGGTATAAGATGGTTACTGGTATATGATGTTTACTTGTATAAGATGGTTACTGGTATAAGATGGTTACCTGTATAAGATGGTTACTGGTATAATATGGTTACTGGTATAAGATGGTTACTGGTATAATATGGTTACTGGTATAAGATGGTTACTGGTATAAGATGGTTACCTGTATAAGATGGTTACTGGTATAAGATGGTTACTTGTATAATATGGTTACTGGTATAAGATGGTTACTGGTATATGATGTTTACTTGTATAAGATGGTTACTGGTATAAGATGGTTACCTGTATAAGATGGTTACTGGTATAAGATGGTTACTGGTATAAGATGGTTATTGGTATATGATGGTTACTTGTATAAGATGGTTACTGGTATAAGATGGTTACTGGTATAAGATGGTTACTGGTATATGATGGTTACTTGTATAAGATGGTTACTGGTATAAGATGGTTACTGGTATAAGATGGTTACTGGTATATGATGGTTACTGGTATAAGATGGTTACTGGTATAAGATGGTTACTGGTATAGGATGGTTACTTGTATAAGATGGTTACCTGTATAAGATGGTTACTTGTATAAGATGGTTACTTGGAGTATTGTGATGTAAAATGAGTTAAATTTTTCTGAGAGATCTGTAAATTTCTTTGAAAGAGTTAATCACATGGAGATGTCACGTTGGATTCTAAAGTTGGTTTAAGTTGATAGTATTTAGATCCTCTTTTACCTGGAAAAGATATTGAATACCAAGTGATCAGTGCAGTCCTAGTGGGACTCTTGGTTTTAACATTATTTACACTAAACTGAAAAATCAGTTGAGACAGATCATTGCTTCTTAAAATCATTCCTTGTTTCTTGCACTTATCATTTTTCATAAGATGAAGAAACTAACAAACCAATGAAAACCCTGATGTTCAGAGTTGTGATGTATCCTCAATGTATAGTGTTATCATAATGGTCTATATGTTACAGACACATCCCAAGCAATGTCTTCATTGGTATTGAAAAAATTATGGGTCCAACACATATATCTACTGATACAAGGAAAACGCCTGCATTTATACATACTGCGACAGGCAGCTCCAGTTACATCCTCCATGTACGCAACAAGAACCGAGGCAGCTGGGGAGGTACAGCTGTAGATGTCATGTTTGCAACACTATGTGAGAAGGACCCTAAACCTAAACAGCCTTATGGTATGTATTCATAATAAATTCTTATAATGTCTCGGGTAATGTTTGTGAAGAACAGAAACACAGATGGTTATTGGATGTACTGGCACAAATAAGGTAAGATATTTATAAATAGCATTGATTTATAAAATCATTATATTCTTGTCAACTGTACATTTACATTTTGCCAAACCAGATTTTGATGTAGACCTTAATTATTTTCAACACATTTTTTTTACAAGATTAAAACTACAGAAAGATTTGTCAGTGTCAGTACAACTGTTTCAGATTACTTGTATGAGGGATGCTACACAGAGGAATCCAATGAGGAGATCCGTGACTTGTCTGAGCGCACATTGGTTGACGTTACGATGACAGTTGATCTGTGTGCAACCCATTGTAAAGGTCATGGTTATAAATACTGTGGCATCCAGGTTAGTATCTACATGACCCCAACAAAAAGATCAGTTCACACTGTACAAAGTTACTCTGTGTCCTCAATATAGAGGTCAGAATTATTTCACAAATCAATATCTGTTATTACTGCTAGGACAATACCTGTTCTCACTGTAGAGGTCAGTATCTGTTCTCACTGTAGAGGTCAGTATCTGTTCTCACTGTAGAGGTCAATATCTGTTCTCACTGTAGAGGTCAATATCTGTCCCAACTGTACAGATCAATATCTGTTCTCACTGTAGAGGTCAGTATCTGTTCTCACTGTAGAGGTCAGTATCTGTTCTCACTGTAGAGGTCAATATCTGTTCTCACTGTAGAGGTCAATATCTGTTCTCACTGTAGAGGTCAGTATCTGTCCCTACTGTACAGATCAGTATCTGTTCTCACTGTAGAGATCAGTATCTGTCCCAGCTGTACGGATCAATATCTGTTCTCAGTGTAGAGGTCAGAATCTATCCCAACTGTACAGGACAATATCTGTTCTCAGTGTAGAGGTCAGTATCTGTCTCAACTGTACAGATCAATATCTGTTCTCTGTGTAGGGGTCAGTATCTGTTCCTACTGTACAGGACAATATCTGTTCTCAGTGAACAGGTCAGTATCTGTCCCTACTGTACAGATCAATATCTGTTCTCACTGTAGAGGTCAGTTTCTGTCTCAACTGTACAGATCAATATCTGTTCTCTGTGTAGGGGTCAGTATCTGTCCCTACTGTACAGGACAATATCTGTTCTCAGTAAACAGGTCAGTATCTGTCCCTACTGTACAGATCAATATCTGTTCTCTGTGTAGGGGTCAGTATCTGTCCCTACTGTACAGGACAATATCTGTTCTCAGTGAACAGGTCAGTATCTGTCCCTACTGTACAGATCAATATCTGTTCTCACTGTAGAGGTCAGTATCTGTCCCTACTGTACAGATCAATATCTGTTCTCACTGTAGAGGTCAGTGTCTGTTGCCAGTCTAGAGGTCAGTATCTGATTGCACTATAGAGGTCAGTGTCTGTTGCCAGTCTAGAGGTAAGTATCAGACCTCACTATAGAGGTCAGTGTCTGTTGCCAGTCTAGAGGTAAGTATCAGACCTCACTATAGAGGTCAGTGTCTGTTGCCAGTCTAGAGGTAAGTATCAGACCTCACTATAGAGGTCAGTGTCTGTTGCCAGTCTAGAGGTAAGTATCAGACCTCACTATAGAGGTCAGTGTCTGTTGCCAGTCTAGAGGTAAGTATCAGACCTCACTATAGAGGTCAGTGTCTGTTGCCAGTCTAGAGGTAAGTATCAGACCTCACTATAGAGGTCAGTGTCTGTTGCCAGTCTAGAGGTAAGTATCAGACCTCACTATAGAGGTCAGTGTCTGTTGCCAGTCTAGAGGTAAGTATCAGACCTCACTATAGAGGTCAGTGTCTGTTGCCAGTCTAGAGGTAAGTATCAGACCTCACTATAGAGGTCAGTGTCTGTCACCCGTCTGAGTTTCCATTTGTGAATAACTATATGTGCACTGTTTCTTCACATCGTCAGTTTTCATCTGTAAACTTTCAGGATGGAGACACCTGCAGGTGTGGCAACAGTAGAGGACGACATGGAAGATTGGCCACAGATTCCTGTAACATTGGTTGTCCTGGTAACAATAGTCAACTGTGTGGAGGAAATAGCATAATAGCAGTTTACAGAGTCACAGGTACTTAACTTCAGAAACATCCCCATCTGTTAAGGTGTCTAACTCATCACTTCCACCCATTGTGCCCCATCTCAAGACCTTGGCTTTAGCCGAAAGTTAACCTGGTACATAGGACTGGTGAGCTTATTTTGTGGGACTGCTTCCATCATCTGTCAGCATTTTACTAAAAATCATTACTATTCATGAACGACAGAACAGATTTTTACCAAATTTGGTCAGAAGCGTCCATGGGGGTAGGGAGACAAACTTTGTGTAGGTATTGGCTCTAAGCCCCCATGGATGGGAGCACAAGACCCAATAGGGGAAATAGAGTAAATTCTTTAAAATCCTACTCCTCTTGTAGAATTGTTTGATTTTGCCCATGTTTGGTCAGAAGTATCCTTTGGAAAAGTGGAACTGATATTGTAAAATTTATAGGTCTCTGACTGAAGGAACAGAGCCTAAAAAGGGAAATTTTGCAAATTCTATAAACCAATTTTCTTCCTGTATTAATATATGGATATTGTCCACATTTAGTCTGAAGCATTCTTGGGTGAAAGTAATCAAATTTGTAGAAACAATGGGTCTAAGCTCCGTTAAAAATTCATTCATTTCAATTCAGTTCAACAGACCCGAGGGTCCAATTACAAAATTGATAACAATGGAAATTTTGTGTTTTGTAAGGGGTGCCTGTGGTGGAGTGGATGGCCAGCCACCCCAATGATCCTACTGTATGTTATATTTGTGTGTTTTGTAGGGAGTGCCTGTGTGGAGTCCATGGCCAGCCATCCCTTCGATCCCTCGGTGTGTTATTCCTCTGTAAACAACTCTATCAGCTACAGTGGGGGTATAATTGATTGTTTACTACAGGGGTCCTATTCCCATTCCAAGGGGGAGCTACTCAGTATGGAAACTCCCTATGTTGAGGAAGCTGCCTACCACCAGGTCTTACGAAGCTTTCTCAGGTAATATACACTTACTAAAGGCAAAAGTTGGGTACTTTAGAAATAATATTTCTTGATGAATAGCAGTTTTGATGTTTGTACAAGTGAAAAATGTCACAGTTTCCACCTTATAAAACCAGAAATTTATTTTTACATTTATTCACATCTTTCATTGCTGATGTATTGAATATGCCAGCTATGTCTTTATGTATATATATATATAATAAAGTTTCACATCTAAGATTCAAGATTTCAAACTATTTAACATGAAGTAAATAAAAGAAATAGATGGAGCCCCCTATTGATTGAATACAGATTGAGTAGGATCATTACTGTAAATAGAATCCAGCCACTCTAAACAGCTATCTGTACCGGAGCTGTCATGCCTGAAGTAAACGATATACACTCTTGTAAAATTGATATTTTCACCACAAATGCTGGTCAAAACATAAGTAAAATCATTTTAACAAATAATTATTTTCAGTAAAAATATAATTTAAATTATTACTTTAAAACGTTATGTTTCAGTGCAAAAAAATGTAATCTCTTACTTATGTACTGAATTTAAAAAGGTCACCAGAACATGGATGTTGTAAAAATAGTATTAATGTCACTTCAGTCTTTGTTACAGAGTATAGTTGAAATGAATCACTTCAGAAGTGATTTCACAACTGTACAAAGGTTTGCAACATAAGTTATATCTGTTGATTTGTAACATAAATCTTAATTAACTTCCACTGTATCATTTGTTAATGGTATTTTTTTGAAACTAAATCATATTGCAATTTACTGACATTGTCTTACAGACCTAGCACCAGTAATGTACTGTTAACTTGGACATTGTCTTACAGACCTAGCACCAGTAATGTACTGTTAACTTGGACATTGTCTTACAGACCTAGCACCAGTAATGTACTGTTAACTTGGACATTGTCTTACAGACCTAGCACCAGTAATGTACTGTTAACTTGGACATTGTCTTACAGACCTAGCACCAGTAATGGAACAGAAGCTGTCATTTCTCTGGCATGGATAGGATTGAACCAAATAAAAGAAAAGATTAATTTTATGTGGGAAAGTGGTGTGGAGGTTAACTGGACATTGTTAACTGGTGCAAATAGTCACAACTTTTGGCAGGTAAGATTGTATTCTGTTATTAGTATTAAGTTCTCTTCTCTATCGTTACATGTGGAAAGAGATTACATTATAATTATGCAATCTCTAGGAAAGAGATTGCATAATTATTTAGGAGAGAGATTGCACAGTTAAAAAGTAAAATTATGTTCCTATAATATTTGTTCATTTTTACTTCTTTTGACTTGTCAGATGTACATATTGAACACAGTGTGATTGGACTATAGTGGAAGTTCGATGAGTGAGAGGAATCACTAGATAGGGTCTATCTCATTACACACATAAAAACTTCTCTGGGTCCACATGATGTCATTAAATGTATCAAATAAACAATAAAGAAACATTTTGCCTCACTGTAACAATAAGGTTTAGAGGCTCACTCCAGGACAGGTCCTTCCTAAGGGCAGTAATGATAAGTATTATATAACTGGTCCATTGATAACTTATAACCTATGTTACAGCAAGGCGTGATTGCCAATCTCTCACATCACGGTCTGTGGGAGGAAATTTACACATTTCTTGACACTTTTCCTTATGCTTGTCAAGTTGTGGATGGCAGCCAGAAAATCTTTGGTAAGTAGCAATGGCGGTGAGAACAAATCATACTGGAAAATAGTGTTAACAAAGTGTGTCTGTTACAACCTTTCCAGTAAATGGGGTGGGAGGCGGGATAGTGTTAACAAAGTGTGTCTGTTACAACCTTTCCAGTAAATGGGGTGGGAGGCGGGATAGTGTTAACAAAGTGTGTCTGTTACAACCTTTCCAGTAAATGGGGTGGGAGGCGGGATAGTGTTAACAAAGTGTGTCTGTTACAACCTTTCCAGTAAATGGGGTGGGAGGCGGGATAGTGTTAACAAAGTGTGTCTGTTACAACCTTTCCAGTAAATGGGGTGGGAGGCGGGATAGTGTTAACAAAGTGTGTCTGTTACAACCTTACATTCCAGTAAATGGGGTGGGAGGCGGGATATAGAAAACAATGTGTGTTACTTACAACCTTTCCAGTAAATGGGGTGGGAGGCGGGATGTGTTAACAAAGTGTGTCTGTTACAACCTTTCCTTTCCAGTAAATGGGGTGGGAGGTGGGATACCGTTCTTTCCAGTAAATGGGGTGGGAGGCGGGATAGTGTTAACAATGTGTGTCTGTAACAATCTTTTCTTTCTAGTATATGGGGTAGGAGGCGGGATAGTGTTAACAAAGTGTGTCTGTTACAACCTTTCCAGTAAATGGGGTGGGAGGCAGGATAGTGTTAAAAAAGTGTGTCTGTAACAACCTTCCTTTCCAGTAAATGGGGTGGGAGGTGGGATTGTGTCAACAAAGTCTGTCTGTTACAACCTTTCCAGTAAATGGGGTGGGAGGTGGGATAGTGTTAACAAAGTGTGTCTGTTACAACCTTACATTTCCAGTAAATGGGGTGGGAGGCGATATAGTGTTAACAAAGTGTGTCTGTTACAACCTTACATTTCCAGTAAATGGGGTGGGAGGCGATATAGTGTTAACAAAGTGTGTCTGTTACAACCTTTCCAGTAAATGGGGTGGGAGGCGATATAGTGTTAACAAAGTGTGTCTGTAACAACCTTCCTTTCCAGTAAATGGGGTGGGAGGCAGGATAGTGTTAACAAAGTCTGTCTGTTACAACCTTCCTTTCCAGTAAATGGGGTGGGAGGTGGGAGAGCGTTAACAAAGTCTGTTACAGTTCCTACACTTCCTGTTCCAAATCAGTGTCATATCCTGAGAACCACTCAACAGATTGGTTCATACTTACTTCATAGTATTGAGTCCTACACCAGATCAGATTATGGTTTTCATGGAGAAGGGCATTCTCTCTAGTTACTATAGAAGGCAAACAGATATCGATAGATTGGAATTGTAAAAAACTGTGGCAAATCTGGCACAAGTCAATTTTCTCAAGTTACAAAGATACTGCATTATACAGTGAAATATAACCTGTTTTGTATTTGTAGGAGATGGAATACAGCACCGCTACACATCTACAGGAACACTCCAAACTGTACGAGAGGGGGAATTCAGGAGTGCTAGAGAGTTTGGATATGGTTGTCTCTTAAACAGAGCAAGGTGCTCAAAAGGTTTCACCATTACCCTGAAGGTGAAGGTCACTGACCTGATGTCTAACCATCACATCCTCAGTACAGGAGACTGTATGACAGATCTGATCGGCAGCACGGGTTTCTGTCTCTCCTTCCACACAGCCAGTCAGTCCATAGTTGTAGTTGACATTCAAAACAACACATGTAGGAGACTGGAAGTGTTGCTGACTCCCGGCCAGGACCAGACCAACTTGGTGCTGTACTTTATCAATGAAACAGATGTTTACCTATACATGGATGGAGACTATAAAGGGCAGCTCAGTGAATATCCTGTTATACAGTTTTTAGGCCGTATCAAAAATGAACAGATAGATATCAATTATCAACATACAAATGAAATTGTAATAGAAAATGTGACATTTATTGCTGGCCCTCCAGATCAGGTGCTACTGGAACTGTTAACAGGTTTGTATGTATTTGGTTTTATCACATACCTGGCTTGTCTTGATTCCATGTCATAAATATGTAACCATGTAATTACAATTGTGATGTCAGCTACCTATATACACTGTTGTGATGTCAGCTACCTATATACACTGTTGTGATGTCAGCTACCTATATACACTGTTGTGATGTCAGGGACATATATACACTATTGTGATGTCAGCTACATATATACACTGTTGTGATGTCAGGGACATATATACACTGTTGTGATGTCAGGGACATATATACACTATTGTGATGTCAGCTACATATATACACTGTTGTGAGTGAAGTCAGCTACCTATATACACTGTTGTGAGTGAAGTCAGCTACCTATATACACTGTTGTGATGTCAGGGACATATATACACTATTGTGATGTCAGCTACCTATATACACTGTTGTGATGTCAGGGACATATATACACTGTTGTGATGTCAGCTACCTATATACACTGTTGTGATGTCAGCTACCTATATACACTGTTGTGATGTCAGCTACCTATATACACTGTTGTGATGTCAGCTACCTATATACACTGTTGTGATGTCAGGGACATATATACACTGTTGTGATGTCAGCTACCTATATACACTGTTGTGATGTCAGGGACATATATACACTATTGTGATGTCAGCTACCTATATACACTGTTGTGATGTCAGCTACCTATATACACTGTTGTGATGTCATATATACCAATATACATATATACTGTTGTGGGACATATATCACTGTTGTGATGCTACCTATATACACCGTTGTGATGTCATATATAGCTACCTATATACACTGTTGTGATGTCAGCTACATATATACACTGTTGTGATGTCAGGGACATATATACACTATTGTGATGTCAGGGACATATATACACTATTGTGATGTCAGCTACCTATATACACTGTTGTGATGTCAGGGACATATATACACTGTTGTGATGTCAGCTACCTATATACACTGTTGTGATGTCAGGGACATATATACACTGTTGTGATGTCAGCTACCTATATTCACTGTTGTGATGTCAGGGACATATATACACTGTTGTGATGTCAGGGACATATATACACTGTTGTGATGTCAGGGACATATATACACTGTTGTGATGTCAGCTACCTATATACACTGTTGTGATGTCAGGGACATATATACACTGTTGTGATGTCAGCTACCTATATACACTGTTGTGATGTCAGCTACCTATATTCACTGTTGTGATGTCAGCTACCTATATTCACTGTTGTGATGTCAGCTACCTATATACACTGTTGTGATGTCAGGGACATATATACACTATTGTGATGTCAGCTACATATATATACTGTTGTGATGTCAGCTACCTATATACACTGTTGTGATGTCAGCTACCTATATTCACTGTTGTGATGTCAGCTACCTATATTCACTGTTGTGATGTCAGCTACCTATATACACTGTTGTGATGTCAGCTACATATATATACTGTTGTGATGTCAGCTACCTATATTCACTGTTGTGATGTCAGCTACCTATATTCACTGTTGTGATGTCAGCTACCTATATACTCCGTTGTGATGTCAGCTACATATATATACTGTTGTGATGTCAGCTACCTATATACACTGTTGTGATGTCAGCTACCTATATTCACTGTTGTGATGTCAGCTACCTATATTCACTGTTGTGATGTCAGCTACCTATATTCACTGTTGTGATGTCAGCTACCTATATACACTGTTGTGATGTCAGCTACATATATATACTGTTGTGATGTCAGCTAACTATATTCACTGTTGTGATGTCAGCTACCTATGTACACTGTTGTAATGTCAGCTACTTATATACACTGTTGTGATGTCAGCTACCTATATACACTGTTGTGATGTCAGCTACCTATATTCACTGTTGTGATGTCAGCTACCTATATTCACTGTTGTGATGTCAGCTACCTATATTCACTGTTGTGTTGTCAGCTACCTATATACACTGTTGTGATGTCAGCTACATATATACACTGTTGTGATGTCAGCTACCTATATACACTGTTGTGAGTGAAGTCAGCTACCTATATTCACTGTTGTGATGTCAGCTACCTATATTCACTGTTTGGATGTCAGTGACATATTTACACTATTGTGATGTCAGCTACATATATACACTATTGTGATGTCAGCTACCTATATACATAGTTGTGATGTCAGGAACATATATACACTATTGTGATGTCAGGAACATATATACACTTGAATTCAACTCATTTACATTAACGACAAAAGAACTGAAAATAAATATTTGTTGATATTTCTTGACAATATTTGGAAATGTATAATGAAATGTAATGCTTTGATTTCACTAGACAACAGCAGTTTACCAACCAGTGCTCCAACACACCAGATATGGAAAGACTTCAGTCTGTGGGGGTTGGACCTGCCCCACTGGGGATCACCTGGTGTTGATGGTGATGGACTATCTCTGTCCCTCAAGGCCTTTACATATGACCTGGGACAGACCACCAAGGACTGGCTAAGCAACCCCACTGACTCCTTTACATTGGCTGCTTGGATCAAGGTCCCACCAGGACTGAAAGAAAATATTGACCTTGTGACCTTTGGTGGTGGCTATGAGACATTGTTCTCCATGTCATATAATGCCACTGTGGGTAATTTACAATACTTTGTGGCTACCACAGGTACCTCCTACTCCAACACCTTCTCACTGGCCTTCAGTGAGTGGCAGCATTTTACTCTAACATTTTCTATGGGTTACTTCAGTGTGTACGTGAATGGTGATCTTGTGGGTTCCCTAGGAAAATGGACAGCTGTGACTGGACAAGGGGGTAACTACACTGTCCAGGTGTACACAGGCTCAGGTAAATATACCAAACTACACTGTCCAGGTGTACTCAGACACAGGTAAATATACCAAACTACACTGTCCAGGTGTACACAGACACAGGTAAATATACCTAACTACACTGTCCAGGTGTACACAGGATCAGGTAGATATACCAAACTGCACTGTCCAGGTGTACACAGGATCAGGTAAATATACCAAACTACACTGTCCAGGTGTACACAGGTAAATATACCAAACTACACTGTCCAGGTGTACACAGGATCAGGTAAATATACCAAACTACACTGTCCAGGTGTACACAGGATCAGGTAAATATACCAAACTACACTGTCCAGGTGTACACAGGTAAATATACCAAACTACACTGTCCAGGTGTACACAGACACAGGTAAATATACCAAACTACACTGTCCAGGTGTACACAGGATCAGGTAAATATACCAAACTACACTGTCCAGGTGTACACAGGATCAGGTAAATATACCAAACTACACTGTCCAGATGTACACAGGATCAGGTAAATATACCAAACTACACTGTCCAGGTGTACACAGACACAGGTAAATATACCAAACTACACTGTCCAGGTGTACACAGGATCAGGTAAAGATACCAAACTACACTGTCCAGGTGTACACAGGTAAAGATACCAAACTACACTGTCCAGGTGTACACTGGCACAATATGTACATTGAAACAGGTAGATATAGGTATACTTCATTATTCTGTTATTTATGTTGATAAAGTATACTTGGTGAAATTTTAAGAGTGTAATACACAACATATAATGAACTGAGAATTCTTACTTATTACATGTATATTGTGAATATTTATATATGCATATGATACAAATGTTTCCTTTTGTGATTGAATTAGCGATGTGTCCACTTGGTTGGAAGAAGAATGGACTTTCATGTTACATGAAGGGTCAGGCAGCAAGTACAGATTACTGGGAACAGGAAGATTACTGTCAACAACTCGGTGGTCATCTTGTCACCGTGGACACCGGACAGGAAATGGAATTTCTAGAAACCTATCTTTATGGCAGGTACATTGAGAGAAGAACAATATTTCTCTATTATATATATATAGTTTTACATAAACATCACTAGGACACTAATCTTGGTAAACCCTTCAGAAGTCGCATCATGTCTTAAATTTGTAAACCAAATAAGAATCCATTCTATCATCAACTCATCTGGTCCAAAAAGGACGGGTTAGCTTATACCATAACACATCATCCGCTGTCTGTCAACTTTTTAGATCAAAGTCTCAAGTGACTTATTGTGATTGCCTTTTGTCCAGCATTGTGCATCACAGATCATGCATCATGTGGTGCGTGTCGTAACCAATTTACATTTTCAAATTCTTCACATTAATCAAAAGACCCAGAGTGCTGATATTGGGCCTGTAGCATGTTTGGTCAAAAATGGGCAGAATTGACTGAAATTTCAAAGATGTTCTATGGTCATGGATGGAAGATTTTATTTTGGAAAATTTAATTTTTGAATATACTTTCTTTTAATTCAAAGTTAGTTTGAAGCCTTAGCATGGGACAGCAGTTAATGTTATGCACAGTCTCCTGCATCCTAGTATTCACTATTGGTACACATTATCCAATCTCCAGTCATCCTAGTATTGGTACACCCTATAGGATGCCTAGTCATCCTAGTATTGGTACACCCTATAGGATCCACAGTCATCCTAGTATTGGTACACATTATCCAATCTCCAGTCATCCTAGTTTTGGTACACCCTATAGGATGCCTAGTCATCCTAGTATTGGTACACCCTATAGGATCCACAGTCATCCTAGTATTGGTACACCCTATAGGATGCCTAGTCATCTTAGTATTGGTACACCCTATAGGATGCCTAGCCATCCTAGTATTGGTACACCCTATAGGATGCCTAGCCATCCTAGTATTGGTACACCCTATAGGATCCACAGTCATCCTAGTATTGGTACACCCTATAGGATCCACAGTCATCCTTGTATTGGTACACATTATCCAATCACCAGTCATCCTAGTATTGGTACACATTATCCAATCACTAGTCATCCTAGTATTGGTACACCCTATAGGATGCCTAGTTATCCTAGTATTGGTACACCCTATAGGATCCACAGCCATCCTAGTATTGGTACACCCTATAGGATGCCTAGCCATCCTAGCATTGGTACACCCTATAGGATGCCTAGTTATCCTAGTATTGGTACACCCTATAGGATCCACAGTCATCCTAGTATTGGTACACCCTATAGGATCCACAGTCATCCTAGTATTGGTACACCCTATAGGATTCCTAGCCATCCTAGTATTGGTACACCCTATAGGATCCACAGTCATCCTAGAATTGGTACACCCTTTAGGATCCACAGTCATCCTAGTATTGGTACACCCTATAGGATGCCTAGCCATCCTAGTATTGGTACACCCTATAGGATCCACAGTCATCCTAGTATTGGTACACCCTATAGGATGCCTAGCCATCCTAGTATTGGTACACCCTATAGGATCCAGTCATCCTAGTATTGGTACACCCTATAGGATCCACAGTCATCCTAGTATTGGTACACCCTATAGGATTCCTAGCCATCCTAGTATTGGTACACCCTATAGGATCCACAGTCATCCTAGAATTGGTACACCCTTTGGTACACCCTTTAGGATCCACAGTCATCCTAGTATTGGTACACCCTATAGGATGCCTAGCCATCCTAGTATTGGTACACCCTATAGGATCCACAGTCATCCTAGTATTGGTACACCCTATAGGATGCCTAGCCATCCTAGTATTGGTACACCCTATAGGATGCCTAGCCATCCTAGTATTGGTACACCCTATAGGATCCAGTCATCCTAGAATTGGTACACCCTATAGGATCCACAGTCATCCTTGTATTCTCTATTGGTACACATTATCCAATCTCCAGTCATCCTAGAATTGGTACACCCTGCAGGAGCCTCATTCATCATATCACTGGTACAATCCTGGTATTCCAAACATTGTAAAACCCTGTAGGAACCCCATCCATTGTAGTTATGATGTTAATTACTTTGTATCTTTAAATCAAGCCTATGTTAAATATTTTTCAGAGTTAAGTTTATGCTAATAAATCTAAATACAACAATGCTAATGACTGTGTTATGTCGATTCATCACTCGTTTCATTTTTATTCTTGTGATTCATATTTCAGTGATACCGTCTACACAGGTGTTTTTGACCAGCTGCAATATCCCAATTCTCAAAGAAGATGGTTTGACACTCGTGGTTATCGTCATGATGACAAATTCTTTACTGACCCAACTCCGACTTCACAATATGAAAATTTTGTGAGTCTGTATTTTGACCCTTCCTTCAACATGTCTATACCCATGATATCAGGGAATGTTGTACAGAACCTGTCAGCTCTAGGAAACACCACCAACACAACAACAGTGGACGACAGCTTCTCAGGGGTTACAGCGTGTGAAATCAATCTCTCTGGAAAACCTTCACGTAAGTTAAACATACTTGTTTATTTATTTCATAAAGAACTGAGCTCATCAGATTGTCCTTATAACCTCAGTTGTTGGAAAGGCATCATATCCTTAGCAAAGGAGTGATTTGTTGTAAAGAAGACCGAGCTTTTTTCTATCTGTATAATTCATTGATCACTTCTGGTCTTCATGTGGATGTTGTCAGTAATATTGTTCTGAAATTTCCTTCTGAACTTGTGAACCATTTGTAGAGACCATGTGTAGATGTGCATGTAGGTTTTCTTTTGGTTGCCATGGTAACCAGGTCACTATATACCTGTTTTAATGTAATTGCCAACAGCTCATGAGCCCTTGGTCAAATGGTTTAACTAATCCAATCCTATAATTTGCCACATCCAATGTTTCCAGGACCATTACTCTGTAACCACAATGAAGGCTTGTCATCTGTCAAGATATTGCCCTCTCTAGAGACAGGGAGTATATTTTACTGTATCATTGCCTATTAATGCATGTCCTTAAACATGATTTGATTGTGAAAAGAAAATACCTGTAAATAAAAAGTAAGTTTACAGGAGCTCACGAAGATATATCTCCCAACTTTCATTTTTTCCCCATATGAACCTTAATGAGGGTTTAATGTAACATGCAAAAGGAATTTATTAAATACAAGTACATAATGTTTTGTACACAGATTTTTGTTTCAAAATTGGTCAACAATGGGGTTTGAACTTTTAACCTTAACAGGTTGGGTTGCACACTGTGATATAAACATGAATTTAAACTATTAAGGGGTTCATGAGGTATTATGCAAACAAACTTTTTATTCCAAAAGTGGTCAAATGTGAACTTTGAAGTAAAATTATCAATAGGTTCATGAGATATATTGTACACAAAGTCTTTATGTGAGAAATTGTCAAGGGGACTTTTGACCTTAATGCTTGACGATAAATACAAATTTCTTATTAGATGTAATCCTTGATGGTGATGATGCTACAATGTATGTTGTGAATATAAATCTGTCCAGTGATTTGTGGGATATCTTGTAAATAAGTCCTTATGCTGCTGCTGTGGGATATCTTGTAAATAAGTCCTTATGCTGCTGCTGTGGGATATCTTGTAAATAAGTCCTTATGCTGCTGTTGTGGGATATCTTGTAAATAAGTCCTTATGCTGCTGTTGTGGGATATCTTGTAAATAAGTCCTTATGCTGCTGTTGTGGGATATCTTGTAAATAAGTCCTTATGCTGCTGTTGTGGGATATCTTGTAAATAAGTCCTTATGCTGCTGTTGTGGGATATCTTGTAAATAAGTCCTTATGCTGCTGTTGTGGGATATCTTGTAAATAAGTCCTTATCCTGCCGCCATAAAATGGAGGGAGGCATATGATATTTCCAAAATCCATTGCATCCCATCCTGTCCCTTCTCCTGTCTATTGTGATCACCTTTCGTCTGGCATTGTGTCGTCTTCACCTGGTGTGCATCTGTCATCATAAAAAATTGACATTTTCGACTTCTCCTTCATAACCAACAGGCCCAGAGTGCTGAAACTGGTCTTGTAGCTTGCTGGGATAATTAGTAATATTATTATTATTATTATTATTACATTCTTAACGGCCCGTCAACACATAAAAGGTCATTAGGGCCATCAACCGGTTAATAATTAGTAATAGAAAGAATCATGAGACATGAGTCTAGTAATGATTAGCTGGTGACAGTGACAGTTGGTTTATTCTGTTTAAACCTGTCACAAGGTGGCATGCTTCAATTGACGCCACCAATCATTGTCAGATAGATACAGCTAGATTTATTATTTTTTTTTTATTATTTTTATCATTTTTATTATTTTTACCATTATTTTTTGGGGAGGGTAGAGGGGTATGTAGATTATATCTAACAGGAATTCTCTAGTGACATTCATTACATTGTATGTTGGTAGATGTTTCAAAACATTAATATGAGTTGATAATCCTCTTTATCTTATTTAATAACTAGGACGACAGATGTCTCAGAGGTGTAGTGAGGGCTGGTACTACCTGTATGACCAGTGTTACAAAATGACAACGCAGACAATGAATGGCATGCAAGCTTTCCTGGAGTGTAACAAGGATAGGGCCATTCTCCCACAGATCACCACAAGTGCAAAACAGATATATCTGTCTAACTGGATAAGAAGGTAACAAAACAATTCTACACAGACTGTAAAGTTGTTTTGTAGGGTGACATCAGAGCTGATTATTGGTTTATTAACTCACTTGGCCCACTTTCAAGGTCATACAGGTCAAATTTATGATAATCTTCTAATGACTTCCTCCCATTAACTGAAAGGCCCAGGGTACTGATCTGGACCTGTGGCATGCTAGGATGAAGCAATACCAAGTTTGTTCAAATGAATGACCCTGCCCCACACACAAGGTCACAGGGATCCAATGTGTTGAAAAACTTCAAACAATTTCTCAGTATGGGAAAGGCCAAGGGTAATGATATTGGGCCTGTAGCATACTGGGAAAAAGGAGTACCAAGATTGTTCAAATGAATGACCTTGACCCACTTTCAAGTTCACCGTGACAATTTTCTCATTTTACCCCATTTTCCACTTTATAATCTTATAATAAACAGATGCATTGTGTATATTTGTTCATAGTGGGTATTGACCCTGTACTCCATCCAATCTTCCCTCTGCAAACTTAATATAAAATAATATTTGGACCATAACATTACAATTGAAACCTTTGTACTGTACTATCTAGTGAAGGCAATGTTCATGCTTTCACATTTGCCGTCTACCCAGAGTCCCAATCTTAATGCTATGCTGACAGTGTCAATTAACTAAATCATTACAGTATCACTTGTTCCAATTAATGACCTAGTCAACCCACATTCAACGTCACCTTGGTCAAATGGGATGAAAATATTTATAACAATTTATTGTGAATAACCAGAAAACCTAGGCTATTGAAATTTCACCAATAACTCATTGATATGATGACTTCCAAGTTTGTTCAACTGCACAATCTTATTAAACTTTCAACACCATGTTTTAAATTCTTAACAGGTTGTTGAAATTGTTCAGTCACCTTTTAATGTTACACAACATAATGTCAATTTACAAACAGGGAGTGATGCAGGCCCATTGGGTTTCTTGTTGTTGTTTTATGTCCTGTCAGAATAATTTAAGGACATGCCAAGTTTTGGAGGCGAGGAATGCGTGAGTTCCTGAAAAAATGAAAAAACACTGCCCTGTGGCCAGTGGTGGTTGCTCCATGTAGGTCTCAAACTCACAACCCAGAGGTATAGGGCCGTTGATCAAGACAGTCAGACATCGGAACTGCTTGGCTACCAAAGCCTGTCATAGGAGGATTTCTAATCAGAGCGCACAGTCATAATAGTTCCTATCATTAGATAGTGTGTTAACCAAATCATCGTACCTCCATTCCCTTAACAATTCTTGTTAGTGCCGTGCAGAAAAATAAAAACAAAATGGCTGACAGGTGGCCATATTGGATTTTGATTATGAAAATTTGTAATTTCAATTTCTTGAGAAATACTCCATACCGGTATATCTTTCTTAGATTTCATATGTAGGTTCCCCCAGTTTCCTAGTTATGTCCATTAGATCTTTTGTTCTGATCAGAAAAACAAAATGGCTAACAGGAGGCCATATTTGACTTTGATTAAGAAACATTAATTTGAAGGTCAAATATTTATGTTTTAGTACAAGAACTGAGGCCACGGTATACCTCGGTCTCCAGAAAAGGCAGCCCCTGGCAGGAAATGCAAGCTTCTTGTGGAATGATATGCGTCCTCTACCATTTACTTATTGGGGTTCTGTTCCCGGAATGGACTCAGGATCTGAGTGTGTAGTGATGAATTGTACCAGATCTACGACTTCCTGTCTGTGGGAACCAGTCACTTGTGACAGTCTGTATCTTGCTCTATGTGAGAAACCAGCAGGTAAACACATCTATTGATATATATATATGTAGACTTTGCGGGGAATAGTACCTATTATACCTGTCCATTATCATTATTCTGTTTATTAAATCTCAGAAGGAGTTGGTTATAATATACAAACTATTTCGTTACAGATAATAATTGGTTTTGAGCATGTTTTTTGTTGTATTTGTAGACACAGTCTGTGGCCCAGGATGGAGACTTTACAAAGACAAGTGTGTTAGTACACTCAACGTTACCAGTGCTGCTGAAGGATGGGCTTCTTGTGTCACCTCTGCATCTGTACCTCTGTCACTTCTGACCAAGGCTGACACAGACGAGTACCTCTATACCTTTGCATTAGGTAGGGATTGTCTGTAGTGTATCACTAAGGCTGACACAGACGAGTACCTCTATACCTTTGGATTAGGTAGGGATTGTCTGTAGTGTATCACTAAGGCTGACACAGACGAGTACCTCTATACCTTTGGATTAGGTAGGAATTGTCTGTAGTGTATCACATGATATTCAGGGTCCTCCACATGTTTGATAATTGTTACATTATATTCAGGGTCCCTCACATGTTTGATAATTGTTACATTATAGTCAGAGTCCCTCACATATTTGATGATTGTTACATTATATTCAGGGTCCTCCACATGTTTGATAATTGTTACATTATGTTCAGGGTCCTCCACATGTTTGATAATTGTTACATTATATTCAGTGTCCTCCACATGTTTGATAATTGTTACATTATATTCAGGGTCCTCAACATGTTTGTTACTTGTTACATTATATTCAGGGTCCTCCACATGTTTGACTGCTGGGATATTGGATACTAGTGGGAACTATATCTCGAACTCACCTGATATGTTGACATCTAGTCACCAATGTGTGGGACTGGATGCAAGTGGTCCTATCCAACAATCATGTGACAACTATGATTGTGTTGTCTGTGAACATTGTAAGTATATTTATGGTTGTGGTAGCTAACTTATCATTGACAATGTAAGACTATTCTTTATCAGGTTTCCCATGGTCCCTTATTGTGCCTATTAAATTTTCATTTTCATCAGAGAACCAAAATGGCCAACAAATGGTCATCTTAGGTTTTTGACAATTGAAGTTAACACAATTTCCTAATAACTGGAAGAATAGTTTGGAAACTTGATATAGAAGTTTCCCATAGTCCCTTTTGTCATTTCAATTTTGAGACTGATCACCAAAATAATATTTCTTGACTCTTGAAGGTTTTTATCACTTTTTCATGAAAAGTGCAAGAAGGATATTATGAAATTAATGTTACCTGTTTAATTTTGAGTTGAGGAAAACAAAATAACCAACAGGTGGCCATCTTTAGTTGTGACAATTTAAGTTTGTTATCGCTATTTCTTATGAAGTACTTAAATGATATTTCTGAAACTTAGTGTATAGATTGTCTTTGGTCTTTTGTTGAGCCCATTCAGTTTTAAGACTGAACTTTTCAACAGTGTGGCTGACAGGTGGCCATCTTGGATTTGACAGTTAAAGATTATAATTGTTATTTCTTAAAAGGAATATTTTATTTTCATATAATTATGAACAAAATAGAGAGAAAAGAAGGGGAAAGATCCAGTTTTGAAGGAGCAAATAATGATTAAACATTGGTTGGTCCCAAGGTCCATCTGTGACCTCTTGTTAGATTTTTACAATGGCATATTGTGTATAATGTATTGTTTCTTGTACACAGATGTTGATGGTGGTGTGTCACTGGATAACATCCATATCAAAGCAGAGGTTCTAGATGACATTGCAGTGGAAAATCTGTATTTACAGGAAGGTGAGAATCTGTATTAATAGGAAGGTGAGAATCTGTATTAACAGGAAGGTGAGAATCTGTATTTACAGGAAGGTGAGAATCTGTATTTACAGGAAGGTGATAATCTGTATTTACAAGAAGGTGAGAATCTGTATTTACAGGAATGTGAGAATCTGTATTTACGGGAAGGTGAGAATCTGTATTTACAGGAAGGTAAGAATCTGTATTTACAGGAATGTGAGAATCTGTATTTACTGGAAGGTGAGAATCTGTATTTACAGGAAGGTGAGAATCTGTATTAACAGGAAGGCGAGAATCTGTATATACAGGAAGGTGAGAATCTGTACTTACAGGAAGGTGAGAATCTGTACTTACAGGAGGGTGATAATCTGTATTTTTAGGAAGGTGAGAATCTGTATTTACAGGAGGTTAGAATCAGTATTTACAGGAATGTGAGAATCTGTATTTACAGGAAGGTGAGAATCTGTATTTACAGGAAGGTGAGAATCTGTATATACAGGAAGGTGAGAATCTGTACTTACAGGAATGTGAGAATCTGAATTTACAGAAAGTGGGAATCTGTATTTACAGGAAGGTGGGAATCTGTATTTACAGGAGGTGAGAATCTGTATTTACAGAAAGTGGGAATCTGTATTTACAGGAAGGTGAGAATCTGTATTAACAGGAAGGTGAGAATCTGTATTTACAGAAAGTGGGAATCTGTATTTACAGGAAGGTGGGAATCTGTATTTACAGGAGGTGAGAATCTGTATTTACAGGAAGGTGAGAATCTGTATTTACAGGAAGGTGAGAATCTGTATTTACAGAAAGTGGGAATCTGTATTTACAGGAAGGTGAGAATCTGTATTTACAGAAAGTGGGAATCTGTATTTACAGAAAGTGGGAATCTGTATTTACAGGAAGGTGGGAATCTGTATTTACAGGAGGTGAGAATCTGTATTTACAGGAAGGTGAGAATCTGTATTTACAGGAAGGTGAGAATCTGTATTTACAGAAAGTGGGAATCTGTATTTACAGGAAGGTGAGAATCTGTATTTACAGAAAGTGGGAATCTGTATTTACAGAAAGTGGGAATCTGTATTTACAGGAAGGTGGGAATCTGTATTTACAGGAGGTGAGAATCTGTATATACAGGAAGGTGAGAATCTGTATTTACAGGAAGGTGAGAATCTGTATTTACAGAAAGTGGGAATCTGTATTTACAGAAAGTGGGAATCTGTATTTACAGGAAGGTGGGAATCTGTATTTACAGGAGGTGAGAATCTGTATTTACAGGAAGGTGAGAATCTGTATTTACAGGAAGGTGAGAATCTGTATTTACAGAAAGTGGGAATCTGTATTTACAGGAAGGTGAGAACTGATATAGTGTTTTGATTTACGATGAAATTTGTTTTTTTGTTACCAACCTATGATGTGTTGATTTTAATGAAGGTTTGATAATAATCACTTTGACTGTGACAATGTTTTATCTGTCGTGAACTATCAATGTATGTAGCATTTTCTGTGAACTACACCGCTTCTTAAAGGACAGATACAATTCCTTTAATCCACTTCCTTTTGTGTACATTTTTAAGTCAACTGATACTAAGTCTAAGGGCAACCATGTTTGTTCACATGAATGACCTTTATTCAAGGTCATAGGGGTCAAATATGCTAAATTTCAACAACAGAGAGTTTTACCAGTTTCGTTGCCCCAATGCTGGGACTGATGGACAAGTTCTTAAACTGTCCAAAGACATGAAGACCTCAAATGACCCTTAAGATCCATGAGCCTCTTGTTACTTTCACAAATTTTCTTTTGGTTAAACTTCACATCTTAAGGAAGAGATGATAACACTGGTTGTAATGTAGCATTTTCTAATCTGCTTCCTGATCACTGCAGTTAAATGTATTGTGAAAGTTATTAGCTCTAAAAGAATGTTGTACAATATATCATTTCTTGTCTTTTCCACAATATAAGTTGATATCAATTAAGTGATTCTGAACTAGATTGATTTGTTGCATCAGGATCTTAGGTCAAACATTCAAAAGATTTAAGCAGAAACAACTTGTAAATTAAACCAGCATTTTGAGTGATAACACACAAAAGGCATTTACTTCAAAAACAGTAAAAAGACATACAATGTATTGGATTTGTACAAGATAGGTAGATTTATATAGAATGTATTATTAGCTGATGAAATTACGATATTTAGGATAATTCTGATCCACATCATCTGTATGTTTATCAGCTTACATGAGAATAACATATATGTGGGATATGGAATCCTACAATGGGACAACTGTGGAAGGATCCCGATCTGTTGACAACCATACCTTACAGTACTGTGTGGTGGAACTACAGATAGATACCAAAGCCTCCATCACTACAGATCCTACCATGGGCAATGTTCTACAGATCACAGAAAGTCTTGCTGGGGCTGTCTATAATCTTAGTCAGTTCGATGTTTGTCTCCAGAATATTATCAACTGTAAACAAGGTATTACAGTAATGTTTTGGATAACAGGAACAAACATTTCCAGCTGTGTACTTGTTGATACCACAACAAGTCAGGATGGATCAACAGGTGTCAAAATCTGGGTAGACAACAGGTGAGTCTCAAAGCAGAGGTTTCCTCAGTGATCTTAATATAGATTGTTATATTGTTGGATGTGAAAGAAGAGTTTCAGTCCTAGGGTTTAATATCCTTGGCTGTGATGTCTGTCTTGGGCAGCAGTGTCTCCTGAACTTTGATGTCTGTCTTGGGCAGCAGTGTCTCCTGAACTTTGATGTCTGTCCTGGGCAGCAGTGCCTCTTTTAGACAGTAATGTTGGCCTTTAATTTAGTGTCTGTCCTAAACTGTATAGAGTCTGTCCTAGACAACAGTGTCTGTCCTAAACTGTATAGAGTCTGTCCTAGACAACAGTGTCTGTCCTTCAAATTAGAACCTCTTCCAGACTAATGCCAGACTCTCAAGACAGTAGTGTCTGTCCTTGGCTTAATTGTCTGTCTTACACAGTATTTTTTCCTATACAGCAGTGTCTGGCCTTATAAGTAGTATCTCCTAGTATTGTCTGTCCTAAAATGTGGTTTCTGTCCATCGTTAATACATTAAATTGTTTCAGTGGTAAGAGAATGTATGCTGCAATAATGGAACTGAACTATGTATGGGAAGGTTGGATTTGGGTGGTCACACAAGACTGGGTCCACATTGCTGTCACATGGCAGAGGAATCTAGGCCTGAGGTTCCATACAAACTTCCGTCATGTGTACACTGTTCCTAAGAGGACTATCCTACCAGTGTTCTCTCCCGAGTCAGTACCCTCCAGTAACCTCTCCGTAGGCCTGTGTGCAAACTCTGTCCTACTGCTCCTGGACGACCTGGAAGTATATAACTACGCACTTGAATCCAGGGAAGTTTTAGAATTACAGAAAACCCAAGGTATGATTCCAACCATTACATCCTTTACACTACAAGTATTGTCAATAATGAGACTATATATTCAGTGAAGTCCAGAGGAAGATCCATGGATTGATATTAATTTTTTGTGATAGTGGAAAAGTGATCAACTTTAATAATTATGTATTACAGCATGAAGATCCCTTTGTACCCTCTTATTTCAGATATTGAGAAAGTGATCGACTTTAACATAGCTATGTCCACCACTAATGTGAATTTGGAGAAGAACGGCTCTCTAACCAGCATAGCATGGAGAAACTCCCTGTTTGAGACCATCATACGAGTGGACAACCCTGCAGGACAAAGCCCAGCTATGTACAGTAATCAGCTACCACACTGCTTTACCAGGGCAGGTAAGTGTCATCAGTAAGACAGAGGGTAGGGGAGGGTCCACATCTCTCTGATGAGGACAGGTGTGTAATATTGGACATTGAGGGTTAGAGGGAAGGGGGTCATCATCTCTCTAATGAGGACAGGTGTGTAATATTGGACATTGAGGGTTAGAGGGAAGGGGGTCATCATCTCTCTGATGAGGACAGGTGTGTAATATTGGACATTAAGGTTTAGAGGGAAGGGGGTCAACATCTTTCCAAATAGGCCAGATTGCATGTAATATTGTATTTTATGAGGAAATGAAGTACACAGGTATGGATAAGTTTGCTATTGCAAGGGTTATGTCAGCCAAAGAGAAATAACTTTGAAACTTCCTCACAGAATTAACAAATGACCGTAAATGTTGACGCTAAGAAGTTGACATCAGTATGAAGGCATTAGGGTGTTGTAGATGGGTACCTGTTGGTCTGGAAGGTTTGATTTGTTAGGACAGTGTTTTATGTCTACAGATCTATGCAGTGGCCCCTTTACCACCTCCCTGTGGCTGAGACCGATGGATATGGAGACTGACCAAGTGTTCCTAACTGCTGGGACAATTATGGACTTGGAGATGACCTCGCTTAAGATTTGGTATGATTCCTATGTCGACACCTATATACTAGAAGTGTTCTATGACAAAATTCACTTCACCATTCAATTCTACCTAACCCTGTACAAGTGGTCTCACCTGGTCATCAACGGAGATCTCACAAACTCGGAGCTGCATCTCTATGTGAATGGACAACTGGCTGTCACCACAACCACGGTGTTCGTGGTGGACAGAATGTCACCACAGTATGATGTGACCTTTATATATGTTGGTGTGGTAGGGACATTCGACATTGACGATATACGCCATTTCCCGTCTATTAAACAAGCTCAAGATCTGTATGGTAAGTGTCACAGTCTTATAGAGGTGTCCTCCATGATAAGTGAATGTCATTGAAAATGGTAATAAAGCATAGTCAAATATACTACAGTGTATTGTTACCATCTTGTCACACTATTTTCCACCTTAGTGTACAAAAGATTTTAATACAGTACATCAGTGCTAGTACGCTCCACACTGGTCATTTATCTGATGAAGGTGGCCATGTAGTGATTGAAATGTCATGCTCCAATCTTCTACTGGTTGTGTTATAAGAACTTCTATTCTATTGACATGACCATCTTGAAGAATGTAACATTTACAAATGTCTTTGAGAATGACCTACACCATTGTATTTGTATCTGATCACATATTGAATTGTCACCTACCACTTTTTACCAAAATAATTCAAATAAAATTGAAAAATCATTTTGCAAGTAGCTCATTAACTGAAACTTTAAATTTTAATTTGTTTAGATGTGATACTTAAATAATGATGATATCTCGCAATGTTTGATATATTATCTGTATATGTGTGGATTTTCACCAGCTTTGAAGTCCTGCCATGAATATGAACTTGCTGGATTTAATGGTATACAACAACTGACAATAGATCTCGACCCTTGGGACAATATTATTGGATTCTCAAACAGCACATGTGACCTCCAAGGTTGGTTGATTAAATCAGTGCTAAATTTCATGTGGAATGTTTCTTATCAGCTGTTTTTGTCAACATTTTACGAGAGAATGATAATCACTATTTGATCTGACTTATCATGAATATTTGATATATTTTTTCAGATTTCCAGACTTTTCATTTTACGATGGATAAAAATGAGACACAGACTGGACTATATAATATCACTTTAGAGGATAACAATACAAACGCTATGGTATTCACAGAGGGTGTTCTAAATGAAGCTATTCTTCTGAATACCTCTGGGTTGATTGTTAACATCACTAGTGAGACCTGTTTTGGGAGTGTAGCCCATTGTTACTTTGGATTTTCTATGGCTATGTGGATAAGGCTGCAAACTGACCATTTGGTAGCCAGCGGTGACCAAGTGGTTGTCATGAGGATGGGTGGCAACTTAACTAGAAATGAGAGTGGTATTGCTGTAGTGTGTGCCAACCACACAGGACAGTACCAGTCTGACAGTGCCCTCTGCTCTCTTGTCCTGGTGAATCACACGGTCAAGTGGTCAACAACTTTCTACGTATTGTACAACAGCTGGAGCCACTTGGCCATCACATGGAATCCCTACCACACTCTTAACTTTTACAAGAATGGTCACTTGATATCAGACTTAGGAGAAATAACGACAACAGAAGTCATCCATGCATACAGCTTTGTCAACCAATCAGAAACAAGCTTTTGTATTGGTTGTTCCCTTGGTAACACTGGCTTGGCGATGGCTGTAGATGAACTGTACCTTCTTGATATGGATATGTCCAAGGAAGATATTCTCAAACTCTATGGTAAGCTTGGTCAGGTAACAACAATCACACAAACTCTATGGTAAGCTTGGTCAGGTAACAACCATCACACAAACTCTATGGTAAGCTTGGTCAGGTAATCACACAAACTCTATGGTAAGCTTGGTCAGGTAACAACAATCACACAAACTCTATGGTAAGCTTGGTCAGGTAATCACACAAACTCTATGGTAAGCTTGGTCAGGTAACAACAATCACACAAACTCTATGGTAAGCTTGGTCATGTAACAACAATCACACAAACTCTATGGTAAGCTTGGTCATGTAACAACAATCACACAAACTCTATGGTAAGCTTGGTCAGGTAACAACAATCACACAAACTCTATGGTAATCTTGGTCAGGTAACAACAATCACACAAACTCTATGGTAAGCTTGGTTAGGTAACAACCATCACACAAACTCTATGGTAAGCTTGGTCAGGTAACAACAATCACACAAACTCTATGGTAAGCTTGGTCAGGTAACAACAATCACACAAACTCTATGGTAAGCTTGGTCAGGTAACAACCATCACACAAACTCTATGGTAAGCTTGGTCAGGTAACAACAATCACACAAACTCTATGGTAAGCTTGGTCAGGTAACAACAATCACACAAACTCTATGGTAAGCTTGGTCATGTAACAACAATCACACAAACTCTATGGTAAGCTTGGTCAGGTAATCACACAAACTCAACAATCACACAAACTCTGTGGTAAGCTTGGTCAGGTAACAACCATCACACAAACTCTATGGTAAGCTTGGTCAGGTAACAACAATCACACAACTCTATGGTAGCCAATTCACACTTAATTTTACTGTATGTGTACAGCAGTTTAACACCCTGTTCACTAGACTTGACAGCTACAGAAGTGTAAACCTTAATTTTGTTGGTAAGGACAAACAAAGAATATACACTGGAAATTTAGATATTGCCTTCACACACATTACCAAGTTATATGAATTACTCAGAGTATGTTCCTTGACTTTGTAGGAATTCATCACCTGTGTTCTAAAGACTGGAGGTATTTGTTCCACACAGACAGGTGTTACCATTTCTCTAGTGACAGTCTAACACATTATAACGGTGAACTTACTTGTCAGAGCTCTGGAGGTAACCTAGCTGATGAAGTCGACCTGCTGACACACCAGCTTTTAGGACAGATGGCAGATCTGGGTAAGAGATTTATTGTCTAGCTTGTATCCATACTTATTATTAAATCTTTGTACAAAGTCTTGATTCAATTTATTATCCTGGCCTTGCCACTCTGTGTCCTTCCTGTCTCACCCCAAATAAATTTATTTTCACCCAAGCACCTTACTGCAACTTTTTTTTAAAAACAAATTATTGAAAGATTTATTTTCAAAATTAGATTTATTTAGAAATAGTCAGTATGTATACTGTAATGATTCATAGCCTAAATGAACTGTTGATATATGTGATTACTGTCTCCATAGATGGATTGACTGGACAATACTTCCTGAACTATAAACAGTTACCAAGGGAGGGAACTCATGCTTTGCGAGTCCCAGATGGCAGTGTAAGGAACTTTGCCAGCTTCGGCATGCCATCATCAACCAACACGAGGATGTGTGGCATGCTAACAAGGACATCAACATGGATTTGGGATAACTGCAACTGTAATTCTGTTAAAAAGTACATGTGTCAGACAAAGCCTTGGTGTAAGTATCTACCTCTGTAGTAGAAAAATAGTATTTCAGTTTATAAACAGTGGAGCATAACTTTGCCCACAGACAATGTGCTCTGTACCAAATTCAAAGCTGGTGACCCCTCAATTACAGAGTTATTGTCCTTTGTTAAAAATATCTTGTCCAGAGCATAACTTTGCTTGCATTTTGTTTTTTTCACAAAAGACACACAAGTGAATAGCACCTTTTCATAATTAAGAGTGAGATAAGTAAAACCAAAAACTGAATTAAACTGCATTATGGAGCTGTTTCATCCTTCTAGGACTTGTCAGTGATGCTAAGGGCCTCAATTTTGAAGCCTCGGAGGCGACAAAGGAAATTCAAAAGCGATCAAAAGAAAAGTCAAAATCTAGACGGGGAGGTGTAACAGCCCATATTAAATAAATTTCATAATTTTCATACATCAGGTAATTTTAAGTTAGGATAATTAAACTTGGTGTATACATTGATAATACAAAGGAAATATGCAGTGTACGAATGTAAGGTCCCACAACCCCTTAATTACAGAGTTATAGCCCTTGGCTAAAATTTTGTGTCCAGAGCTTTACTTTGCCTGTATTTAAACTAGAATATTGAAATGTGTTGATACATCAGTCATTCAAAAGCAAGGTACAGTGCAAGAGCAAAGTATGGGTCCATGACACACCTCAGTACAGAGTTGTTGCCCTTTGTTAACTTTCTGTCAAGAGCATAGCTTTGTTTGCTTTAAAATTAAGATAATGAATCTTGGTGTATACAGTAGTCATATTAACAGTATGTTCAGTATACCAAATTCAGTGTCTGCAACCCGTTAATTACAGAATTATGGCCCTTTGTTAAATTTTTGTTTCCAGGAAGCAGTCATCAGTTTTACTGTTACTCTTATCTAGATTTTATTTCTGTATTTCATAGATGCTATGGCTGAACTATTGACTCTGAATCACTCGACAGTCTCTCTAAGTCCAGACCCGTTGGCTGGTCAGTGGACAGGAAGTGTAGGATATAAGAGAGGTGTGACTTTGACTAGTATGACATTTAACAACACACACATTCATCAGGTATTTTCTGACCAGTGCTTGGTCAACCACAACTTCTGTCACAACGGACTGACTATCTCCTTTTGGCTGCGGATATGTAACACATCCATGACAGAGGGTAAACAGACAGTGCTGTCCACCATGACTGGGGATACAATGTATGGACTAGCAGTTTACTGGGAAAATTCAACGACCCTGGTGGTAGAGATGAGGACAGAACACAACTTCACCAGACATAGTGTTTTTATCTCTGAGTGTCACTGGAACAACTTTGTCTTATCAGTGGACAACGCTACAGATGTCAAACTGTACGTCAATGGAAAGGAGACTGTAGCAGAGTTGACCTTCAATGAGATAGACACTGCTGTTCGTATCCTCGGAGAGGAAGTACGTGTGTCTGTAGGAACACAGTTTAATGGTGGGGACGGACTGATTGCCATGTTGGATAATGTTACAGTCTTAGAGCACAAGGTGTTGGACGATATCCATCTTCACAAGACTGGTACTGTCTTCTCATGTTCTTTAACTATTTCACTGAAGTTTTGAAATTCTGAGATAGAGTTTATTGAAAATCAATCTTGAAACTGTAAATATAATTGCTATATTTTCTTACTTTGTTATAGTGTATGAGAATTTCCCAGACTTCCATCTGTCCTTCGACAAACACTCACTGGTACTTCCAAGCTCAGGTGTGACAACTAGCTCCGGTTGGCATGGCGATTGTCTGACTTTCAGTGGAAATGTCTCTTCCCAGTTTGAAGGTTATTTATATCAGGATTGCTTGGTTGCCCCTGCTTTTTGTTGGGAAGGATTTACCCTATCTCTGTGGCTATATCCAACAACAGATACACTAAACCAGGGAATCTTGTCAGCTAGGCGGGACTACAGAGGCTTGGCCATGGCTTACTATCTATCATATGAAGGACTGGCAAACCATTACTGGTTCATTGTACAAGAGAATAACATAGCATACAACATACCATTCCAACTCTACAGTCAGGTGTGGTCTAATATCATCCTTACCTGGTATAGAAATGGCAGTATCATACTACATGTAAATGGTGTAGATCAGAGTCAGTCTGTGTCAACAAATGATGTAACCACTGGCAACCCACCCCAGCCAACAACCTTGACCCTTGGTGGTATCTCTGGTTACAATGATATAAATGCTGATGGATTTCAGGGAGCTATAGATGAATTCTGGTTTCGGCCACGACCATTGAATAGCAGCAGTATGCTGGAACTTTACAGTAAGCATGGACAACATATGATAGGTTTTATAAACATAGTGCACAGATCTGTAATATTTTCCAAATGCTTTTTAAACTGTCTTTTGAGTTTAAATCAGAAGTTGCCATTTGTGTACAAACTTACCAGGTATGTGAACAATATGGTTTTATATGTATTACTGTGTTGCATAATACTAATAAAAAATTATATTTATTATGTAAATCAATTGAAGATCTTATGCAGTTGCTGAAAATTAAAGCACTTTTGATGTTGCAGAAAATTCTACATACGTACGCACAAAGTTTGTAGAAAGTTTTGAAACATCGCCATCTCCTGAGGATGGCCGAGCGACTCCTGTAGAGGCTGTGTACATGAATGGCTCCAGTCTGGTGTCTGGTGTAGACTGGGTCAATCTGACCACCAAACTGGCAAACCAGTCTACCTGTGTCCTTGACATTGACAGGTGTGAGCACGGCTTCACCATTAGTCTGTATCTACAGATGTCACTAGAGAATGATACTGATCAGGTGATCTTCACCACCGGAGGTCATGACCCTCATGGCCTGGGCATTGCCCTCCTCTACACAGCCATGAACAAAAGTCTACCGTTTAGGCGCTACTTTGAAGTGACTATACTGCAGACCTCCATGGAGTATAGAACTTGGTTTAACTTGCAGTGGTGGACGTGGAATTTGGTTACTCTAACTTTCCACCCGATGTTTGGTGTCAAAGTCTATGTAGATGATGTCTTGTCATCTATGAGTGATACAGGAACTGTGAGGTCTACTGCTCCGACCACAACCACCCAGCACCTAATGTTTGGTGACACTCCGTCTCAAGCTGCAGTGATGGGTAGATTTGCTGTGGACGAGTTTCAAATATTGGACAGGGCAAAGTTTGATGGTAAGTTCATAAAACGAAGAAAATATGAGATTTAAACTTTATTATACTTTACCTAACTTTTTATCTAGGTCAATTAATGACCAATGGAGTCCTTTGATTCGTTGTCATGCACCATCTGCCTCGCGTTAACTTTTTACGTTTTAAACTTTTCAAGTTCTACTGTGGGATTGAGCTTGAATGAAATGATTCTGAGCTGATCCTGACCAAATTTTGTTATTTTTTGGATTGATCCAAAATCCAAGATGGCCGTCGTGGCCATTATTTTGAAAAGCACATTTTTAAGTTCTGCAGTTCCCCTGATGCCATTGAGCTGAAATTTTGGAATGTTGAGAAACTGAATCGAAAAGAGTTTTTTGCCATTACTGCTAAAGTATTCTGAACTGTTTTACTTAATTTATAATTGTTCCCACAACTGCTACTGCTGTTACCAGCATATAATATATATGTCTTTATAGTCAGATGACTATTAATGCCCATGGACCTCTTGTTTGTTTTTTTTGTAGGTTTTTTTTTTGTGGCTCATTCACCTTCAGAGGCTCTATCTATACAAACTAAACTGATTAATACAATTTTTGTTATAGCCCTTAAGTGACATTTTCAAAATAAATTTATTATAAGACGTGATTTTCCTAATATTGTAGTTGTTATTTTCTAACCTTATAAGTATGGTAACATCAACTTGTACAACTCATTCAATTCTTGCTTTGATGTGTCATGGCCAGAGGGGAAAAGGTCACATTTCATCATTATTAAAATTTCTATATTATACCTTTATATGTTAACCTGCTCCTTTGTTTTGACCGTCCCATCAGGTGACCTATGGATGCAGTATGTGCACACTGACCTCCAGGATGATGGCTGGACAATGTGGGAAGATGTGACCAGGGATGAATGCCACCACATCTGTGACAATGACACCTGTTCTGTGTTTGGTTTCTGTGATGATAGAGCATTTGGTTCCTGTATGGTGTATCATGCCAACATCACTAGCAACTTCTCCGAGAATGACATTCATCATCACCCCAGCTGTGACCTGTTTACAAAAATCATAACACCTATTAAAGGTAATACGAATGACACCATCACCCCAGCTGTGACCTATTTACAAAAATCATGACACCAATTACAGGTAATATGAATGACACCATCACCCCAGCTGTGACCTATTTACAAAAATCATGACACCATTACAGTTTGACAGTTTAAAACATTAACTGTTTGTTTTGTAATAACATAATGATTTTACTGTAGATCAGTTCATTTGTCTTTTCAGTTCAGAAGTATGGCTGTTTTCCCACATCAGTTGAGAGTGACCTTCTGCAGTTATTGGGGCCTGGTGACATCACTTCCTGTATACAGGCCTGTCAGGACAGTGTTACAGATGTGAGGTTTGCAGGCTTCCATCTTCAGTGTTACTGTGGTCTAGAGACAGCTCCGTTAACAATCACACACAATGACTATGAAGTCAACCCTGTGTGTGGTTACAATGATTTCCTCATCTACCAGCTGAGTGGTCTTCGTGACTTTCTAAATGTTACTGTCCCAGTTACATTGCTGGACATTACTTTAGACCCTGGCATGGCAGTCTTAGTTGACCAGGTTCTATCTGTTACCATGGTTGCAGGTACGGAGCTTGCATTTGCAGGTTTCAGTATCAATGGAGGAGATGGCCGTGACACGTACTACACCGGCCGTAATTACACAACACTTGTTTATCCTAACGGAGGCTTGTATACTCTGCAGATAGAAGCCCTGAATGAAATCAGCTGGAAAAAGGTTTTAGTTCCCATCTATGTACTGACCTCTTTAGAAGGTGTAGAAATATACTCGGACAATGTTACAGCCACTGACACCTTACTCAACATTACAGTGAAAGTTTTAGGTGGAAATTTTGTGACCTGTACACTACAGTATGGTGATGGATCTCAGAACAGTGTTTACCATGAGAACACGTCAGAACCATTCCAGTTCAGTCACATTTACTCTCAAGAGAATACGAATCTGTTAAATGTGTCCTGTACTAACAACGCCTCTGTGGCTGGGACTTCTAAAACCCTGATCAGTTTACACCCTATAGTGAACCTCACCCTTCTCTCTCCTCAGTGTTACCAGTATGGTGATGTTATCAACATCACTTGGCTTGCTGACAAAGGATCCAATACCTCAGTCAATCTCTACTACAAAAACCTAACACTTTTAAATGAGGAATATGCTTCTCTGAGTATCCCACAGAGTTTGTTTGTGAATCAGTCTGTCTACCAAACAACTGGAATACATACCTTCAACTTGACTGCCTCAAATATTGTGTCAATGGTTCTTCATCAAGCTACATCTGTAAACATAGGATCAGAACTTCTCTTCCTTACACTCAATACCTCAAAGCAATTTGTTAAAGTTGGTGAAATTTTTTCTTGTGATCTGAGTGCACTCAATATTTCCATAGCTGATGTCTTCATTAACTTTGATGATGGAACAGTTGATCATTTTGTGGTGTACCACCTTTTAGATTACAAGTACTCTGTAGCACACTCGTTCTCATCCAGTGGAAGTTTCCTGATCAAGACCAATGCTTCTAACTGCTTGAATTCTGTGTCTAATTCATCCATGGTTATTGCTGAGCATCCTGTTGATGTACTGTCTGTGTCTATCATCACTGTGGCTGACCCATTTCATCTTGTTAAAGTCAATCTGACGTTGGTCAATGTTTCCCACCCTACAGATGCTGTATGTGATATCTATTTTGGTGATGGTGCTTCCGATACATTTGACCCTCTCATTCTGGTTGATGGATACATAAACACAATGCACAATTACACTGTAAATGGATTTTTCACAATCTCCATCTTCTGTCATAACAATGTCAGCAGTTTCTTGTACAATGAGACAGTTCAGGTTGGAAGTGAAATAGAAAAGCTGTCTGTAGATGCTGCCAGTTATCTCCCCCTAGGTATGATCTCCACCATTACTACTGATATAGATGCTGGATCACTGGTTTTCTACTCCATTGATTTTGGTGATGGAAGCCCACTATACAATACTACCACACCTGTCACCTACCCAAATGGCAAGGTGAACATCACCCATGTTTACACCCAGATATCAGTGTACACTCTGATAGTGACAGCTACCAACTCATTTGGAACAGTCATCAACAACACTGAAACAATATCAATCATGGAAGAAACCAGAGGACTCATCTTATATGGGGACAGAATAAGTAAAATCAGCTGGCCTGTAGAATTTACCATTAGATTTTTAACCGTTGGCACCAACACATGTATTCACTTCAGTCCTGGTGACGGGAGTAACTATGTATTTGGAGGTGCCAACTGTCCATTAAAGCCAAAATACAGTGGTTTCATTTTCACAGCCTCTTCAGGAAACTCTTTGTCTATCACTCATTCCTACAGCCTAGCTGATACTTACACTGTTACTGTAGAAGCTGAAAATGAAGTGTCTCTTGAGCATGCTCAGATGTCTGTTGTCATTCTAGAATTTCCTTGTACTTTCCCGAAGGTAACCATATTGGGATTTTCCAGTAATAGTTCCAAACCTAGTAACACTTATCCCTCGGTGGCGCTCAGGTTGCGGGCGTTGGCAGATACCTACTGCATGCCAATTCAGCATGTTGTGTTTTTGTGGAATATTTCGCGTCCTGATGGTGGAAGTTTCAATGAGTCTGCAATTAACATGGCTTCCCTTCCGTACCTGTATATACCACCAGCTTCTCTCAGATATGGTCTCTATGCAATCAATGTTACCATATACATAGACGGATTCTCGTTTTTCAATGATACAAGTGTTGTTTATCTTTATGAAGAGCCAACTCCTCTGGTGCTAGAACTGGAAGGAGGTGACCAGCGCACCGTCCTCTTGGGAAATTCTTTTAATCTGGATGCCAGGAAGTCTTTAGATTTGGATTACCCTATCCACAAAACTTGGTATGACATTACTTGGTACTGCTGGATGATAGGTGACACAACAAAGTTTGATCCTAACCGCCATGAAAATTCTGCTGACTTGAAATCCCTGGAATACTGCTTTTCTTCTTTGGCGATAGGCGCCGGTGAAAACACTACTACTGTTACTATTCCGGGCACAGATTTACAATCGGCGTCAATGAAGAGTGTTGTGGCCAAAATGACTCAAGGAGGACTAGTGCAATGGAAGGCACAAGACATCATAGTGATTCAAAATTCAGCTGCTATGCTCTCAATTAAGTAAGTATTGCTGATGAAAATAAGTTTCTCCTAGTATACTTGGTTGGTTAAAAAGCAAAAACAGAATCATTTAATGGACAGTAATCCAAACGCTATTTTCCAGGTGAAAGGCTCATAGTATAGATACACATATATATCCTATAATTAGGTTACAGCCCCCTTCCCTCTCCCCCACATATATATCCTATAGTTAGGTTACAGCCCCCTTCCCTCTCCCCCACATATATATCCTATAGTTAGGTTACAGCCCCCTTCCCTCTCCCCCACATATATATCCTATAGTTAGGTTACAGCCCCCTTCCCTCTCCCCCACATATATATCCTATAGTTAGGTTACAGCCCCCTTCCCTCTCCCCCACATATATATCCTATAGTTAGGTTACAGCCCCCTTCCCTCTCCCCCACATATATATCCTATAGTTATATAGGTTACAGCCCCCTTCCCTCTCATATATATCCTATAGTTAGGTTACAGCCCCCTTCCCTCTCCCCCACATATATATCCTATAGTTAGGTTACAGCCCCCTTCCCTCTCCCCCACATATATATCCTATAGTTAGGTTACAGCCCCCTTCCCTCTCCCCCACATATATATCCTATAGTTAGGTTACAGCCCCCTTCCCTCTCCCCCACATATATATCCTATAGTTAGGTTACAGCCCCCTTCCCTCTCCCCCACATATATATCCTATAGTTAGGTTACAGCCCCCTTCCCTCTCCTCCACATATATATCCTATAGTTAGGTTACAGCCCCCTTCCCTCTCCCCCACATATATATCCTATAGTTAGGTTACAGCCCCCTTCCCTCTCCCCCACATATATATCCTATAGTTAGGTTACAGCCCCCTTCCCTCTCCCCCACATATATATCCTATAGTTAGGTTACAGCCCCTCCCCTCTCCCCCACATATATATCCTATAGTTAGGTTACAGCCCCCTCCCCTCTCCCCCACATATATATCCTATAGTTAGGTTACAGCCCCCTTCCCTCTCCCCCACATATATATCCTATAGTTAGGTTACAGCCCCCTTCCCTCTCCCCCTCATATATGTTAACAGGTATATAGAGAATTGTTACAGCATCTCACCTGTGTTATATTTATAGAGAATTGTTACAGCATCTTACCTGTGTTATATTTACAGGTGTATAGAGAATTGTTACAGCATCTTACCTGTGTTATATTTACAGGTGTATAGAGAATTGTTACAGCATCTTACCTGTGTTATATTTACAGGTGTATAGAGAATTGTTACAGCGTCGTAAGTGCCTCCTTACCTGTACGTTTGAAGGGAGAGTGCCTTACCTGTACACTGTACAATCGACTTGACCTTACCTATACTTGGCGTCTCTATAAAATTGATGATGGAAAAGCATACCTGATTGACTATTTGGATGCCTGGACATATACTGGTATTTAACATCTATTTAACTCCATTATCATATTAAGATCCTAGCCTGATATTTCTGATGCTAATGAGTTTTCTAATACTTTTGTGGTCTGTCCATCTGTTAATGATAATTGTACACTATTTCTGGTTCAGAGTTTGTTATTGAGTTTCATAGGAAGACATCTTCAGAAAATCCTTATCAACACTCTACTTAATTTCAAATCCTTAAGAGAGTCGACCATCATTAGTCAATTAAGGCTGAATTATGAAATGTATTGTTCATGTTGCCATGTTCAAAATTGAAGGAATGAATCAACAACAGGTGTTTGTTTGGTAGGAATGAATCCACAACAGGTGTTTGTTTGGTAGGAATGAATCAACAACAGGTGTTGGTTTGGGAGGAATGAATCAACAACAGGTGTTGGTTTGGTAGGAATGAATCAACAACAGGTGTTGGTTTGGTAGGAATGAATCAACAACAGGTGTTGGTTTGGGAGGAATGAATCCACCACATGTGTTTGTTTGGTTGGAATGAATTCACAACAGGTGTTTGTTTGGTAGGAATGAATCAACAACAGGTGTTTGTTTGGTAGGAATGAATCCACCACATGTGTTTGTTTGGTAGAAATGAATCAACAACAGGTGTTTGTTTGGTAGGAATGAATCCACAACAGGTGTTTGTTTGGTAGGAATGAATCAACAACAGGTGTTTGTTTGGTAGGAATGAATCCACAACAGGTGTTTGTTTGGTAGGAATGAATTCACAACAGGTGTTTGTTTGGTAGGAATGAATTCACAACAGGTGTTTGTTTGGGAGGAATGAATCCACCACATGTGTTTGTTTGGGAGGAATGAATCCACAACAGGTGTTGGTTTGGGAGGAATGAATCAACAACAGGTGTTTGTTTGGGAGGAATGAATCCACCACATGTGTTTGTTTGGGAGGAATGAATCAACAACAGGTGTTGGTTTGGTAGGAATGAATCAACAACAGGTGTTTGTTTGGTAGGAATGAATCAACAACAGGTGTTTGTTTGGTAGGAATGAATCCACAACAGATGTTTGTTTGGTAGGAATGAATCCACAACAGGTGTTTGTTTGGTAGGAATGAATCAACAACAGGTGTTTGTTTGGGAGGAATGAATCCACCACATGTGTTTGTTTGGGAGGAATGAATCAACAACAGGTGTTGGTTTGGGAGGAATGAATCAACAACAGGTGTTTGTTTGGTAGGAATGAATCCACAACTGATGTTTGTTTGGTAGGAATGAATCCACCACAGGTGTTTGTTTGGTAGGAATGAATCCACCACATGTGTTTGTTTGGTAGGAATGAATCCACCACAGGTGTTTGTTTGGTAGGAATGAATCCACCACAGGTGTTTGTTTGGTAGGAATGAATCCACCACAGGTGTTTGTTTGGTAGGAATGAATCAACCACAGGTGTTTGTTTGGTAGGAATGAATCCACCACATGTGTTTGTTTGGTAGGAATGAATTCACAACAGGTGTTTGTTTGGTAGGAATGAATCCACAACCGATGTTTGCTTGGTAGGAATGAATCCACCACAGGTGTTTGTTTGGTAGGAATGAATCCACAACAGGTGTTTGTTTGGTAGGAATGAATCAACAACAGGTGTTTGTTTGGGAGGAATGAATCAACAACAGGTGTTGGTTTGGTAGGAATGAATCAACAACAGGTGTTTGTTTGGTAGGAATGAATCCACAACCGATGTTTGCTTGGTAGGAATGAATCCACCACAGGTGTTTGTTTGGTAGGAATGAAACCACCAAAGGTGTTTTGTTTGGTAGTAATGAATCCACCACAGGTGTTTGTTTGGTAGAAATGAATCAACAACAGGTGTTTGTTTGGTAGGAATGAATCCACAACAGGTGTTTGTTTGGTAGGAATTAATCCACCACAGGTGTTTTGTTTGGTAGGAATGAATCCACTGCATAGCTGTATAGTGCAATGTCAGTTTTAATAAATTTCTTTGAAAAAAAATGAAAGTCTGATTTAATGAAATATAAAAGGTAAAGATTATAAATGGCAAATATGTGGACTGTATCTTATTAATATGTTTCTGTTACACCAGGAACCAGCAGTGCAAACCTAGCTATCAAACCAGGTCTTTTGGAAGTGGGAGAATCTTATGAAATACAACTGCTTTCTGGGAATGATTACACCAAACGTTCATTTTGGGTAACATGGCCACCATACAATGGAAAGTGTAGCACCAACATCAACATAGGTATGTATAAGATAGAAAAATCAACACGGGTAACATATCACGGTCAAAAAGTAACATCAAGGTGGGTAACATCACAGTCATAAAGTAACATCAAGGTAGGTAACATCACAGCCATGAAGTAACATCAAGGTGGGTAACATCACAGCCAATAAGTAAAATCAAGGTAGGTAACATCACAGCCAATAAGTAACATCAAGGTGGGTAACATCACAGCCAATAAGTAACATCAAGGTAGGTAACATCACAGCCATGAAGTAACATCAAGGTGGGTAATATCACAGCCATGAAGTAACATCAAGGTAGGTAACATCACAGCCATGAAGTAACATCAAGGTAGGTAACATCACAGCCAATAAGTAACATCAAGGTGGGTAACATCACAGCCATGAAGTAACATCAAGGTGGGTAACATCACAGCCATGAAGTAACATCAAGGTGGGTAACATCACAGCCATGAAGTAACATCAAGGTGGGTAATATCACAGCCATGAAGTAACATCAAGGTAGGTAACATCACAGCCAATAAGTAACATCAAGGTAGGTAACATCACAGCCATAAAGTAACATCAAGGTAGGTAACATCACAGCCATGAAGTAACATCAAGGTGGGTAACATCACAGCCATGAAGTAACATCAAGGTGGGTAACATCACAGCCATGAAGTAACATCAAGGTGGGTAACATCACAGCCATGAAGTAACATCAAGGTGGGTAACATCACAGCCATGAAGTAACATCAAGGTGGGTAACATCACAGCCATGAAGTAACATCAAGGTGGGTAACATCACAGCCATGAAGTAACATCAAGGTGGGTAACATCACAGCCATGAAGTAACATCAAGGTAGGTAACATCACAGCCATGAAGTAACATCAAGGTGGGTAACATCACAGCCATGAAGTAACATTAACACAGTAACATTCCAATCACCCGATGCCTGCGGTCATCTGTTCATGAATTATTCTTGTTATTACAATTTCTTCAGAAGCACTGGTTGTATATTTCTCAAAATTCTGGTGTTGTTGCACCTTGGTTCCTAGTTTTGCCATTCCAATTTTGGGACTGATCAAGAAAACAAAATGGTCAACATGCATCCATTTTGCATTTTTACAATGAAAGTTTGTTTTTGTTATTTCTTGTGAAATTCTCACATTTTTTATGTAAGTTCTCATAGGGCCCTAGTTGTTCCATTTTGGTTTTGATCAGAATAACAAAATGGCCACCAAGCAACAACCTTGGATTTGGCTATTGAAAATTCTTTTTGGCTATTTATCATGGGAATGCTCAAATTTGATAAAATTAAGAGTGAATTCTGAGGAAAGAAGAGAAAAGAAAGGAAAGGATCTAGTTTTTAAAAAATATAAAAAGATCAAACAATGATGGGGGCCAAGATCCCCTATGGATCTCTTTGTTAGTTCTAGCAACACTCATAATGTAAATTGTCATTTCTTGTTTCTTGTGAAAATGTCTTCCCCACAACATAGCTGTTAAATCAACATAGAACATATAGCAAAATTTATACAATCTTGGAATTATGTTATTTCTTCACACAGAAAGCACTTTTGTAGTTGGACATTTCTTTCTGTTCTCAGGTACAGCATTCAGAAGTAAATTTATTGTATCGTGCATGGATTGGCTGGATGAAGGGGTTCAGAAGACACGAGATGTATCAGTAGATAAAACGTACAGACGTAACTTCGATTTTACCTTCTACGTTGCCTCGAACACCAGTAGTGAGTACAAGAGGACTCCATTTTTCCGTGTACTGGGATCATGGGCTACAGCTCCAGAGATGATCCTCGGTGAGGGTGATCCTAACAACGACTACAAGGTGGACCTAGTGGTTACGATAAAAGACTTTTATGGAAGTGTCATAACTGTCACTAACACTGTGCAGGTAAACAGTTAAACAGGAGGGGATTTATTCAGAAAATCTGGGGGTTTTTTAAACAAACTCGTTAGACACATTTTCATCCGTCAGTGGTGTAGGAGCAGACAAAAGTCTATTTATATTGAATTTTCATCAGCCTTTCGTTTGGCATCAATCTTTAAACTCCACATCAACATTTTATGTCTGAGTGTCAGTCAGATTAAGTGTGTTCCAACTAAACTATAGGATGTACAAATTAAGTGTGTTCCAACTAAACTATAGGATGTACAAATTAAGTGTGTTCCAACTAAACTATAGGATGTACAAATTAAGTGTGTTCCAACTTCTAGGGAAAATAGGTAAAAGTCTTTTGACTACTTTTTATTTCTTTTAACGAAGCAATTTCAGCAAACTTAATGAGGTGAGCACTACAGACCCTATGGGCCTCTTGTTATTGATGACACCAACTGTGTCATTGTAAAGTAAACGAGAGTTTTATGGACTTCAGGTGATGCCTCCAGATTACACTCTCCTAGAGGTCACCAACTGTACAGAGATGTTATTATATGAAGCAGAGAAAGACATGATGGGAATCATCATGTTGTCTAATGGTCTGATACACAAATTGACACAGGACATCAACAATAATGTAAGTATCTCACAGACTGATACAGGACATCAACAATATCCCACAGACTGATACAGGACATCAACAATAATGTGGGTATCCCACAGACTGATACAGGACATCAACAATATCCCACAGACTGATACAGGACATCAACAATAATGTAGGTATCCCACAGACTGATACAGGACATCAACAATATCTCACAGACTGATACAGGACATCAACAATAATGTAGGTATCCCACAGACTGATACAGGACATCAACAATAATGTAGGTATCCCACAGACTGATACAGGACATCAACAATATCCCACAGACTGATACAGGACATCAACAATAATGTAGGTATCCCACAGACTGATACAGGACATCAACAATAATGTAGGTATCCCACAGACTGATACAGGACATCAACAATAATGTAGGTATCCCACAGACTGATACAGGACATCAACAATATCCCACAGACTGATACAGGACATCAACAATAATGTAGGTATCCCACAGACTGATACAGGACATCAACAATAATGTAGGTATCCCACAGACTGATACAGGACATCAACAATATCCCACAGACTGATACAGGACATCAACAATATCCCACAGACTGATACAGGACATCAACAATATCCCACAGACTGATACAGGACATCAACAATATCCCACAGACTGATACAGGACATCATCAATATCCCACAGACTGATACAGGACATCAACAATATCCCACAGACTGATACAGGACATCAACAATATCTCACAGACTGATACAGGACATCAACAATATCCCACAGACTGATACAGGACATCAACAATATCCCACAGACTTATACAGGACATCAACAATATCCCACAGACTGATACAGGACATCAACAATAACCACAGACTGATACAGGACATCAACAATATCCAGACACAGACTGATACAGGACATCAACAATATCCCACAGACTGATACAGGACATCAACAATATCACACAGACTGATACAGGACATCAACAATAATGTAGGTATCCCACAGACTGATACAGGACATCAACAATAATGTAGGTATCCCACAGACTGATACAGGACATCAACAATATCCCACAGACTGATACAGGACATCAACAATATCTCACAGACTGATACAGGACATCAACAATATCCCACAGACTGATACAGGACATCAACAATATCCCACAGACTGATACAGGACATCAACAATAATGTAGGTATCCCACAGACTGATACAGGACATCAACAATATCTCACAGACTGATACAGGACATCAACAATAATGTAGGTATCCCACAGACTGATACAGGACATCAACAATAATGTAGGTATCTCACAGACTGATACAGGACATCAACAATAATGTAGGTATCCCACAGACTGATACAGGACATCAACAATATCCCACAGACTGATACAGGACATCAACAATAATGTAGGTATCCCACAGACTGATACAGGACATCAACAATAATGTAGGTATCCCACAGACTGATACAGGACATCAACAATATCCCACAGACTGATACAGGACATCAACAATATCCCACAGACTGATACAGGACATCAACAATATCCCACAGACTGATACAGGACATCAACAATATCCCACAGACTGATACAGGACATCAACAATATCCCACAGACTGATACAGGACATCAACAATATCCCACAGACTGATACAGGACATCAACAATATCCCACAGACTGATACAGGACATCAACAATATCCCACAGACTGATACAGGACATCAACAATATCCCACAGACTGATACAGGACATCAACAATATCCCACAGACTGATACAGGACATCAACAATATCCCACAGACTGATACAGGACATCAACAATATCCACAGACTGATACAGGACATCAACAATATCCCACAGACTGATACAGGACATCAACAATATCCCACAGACTGATACAGGACATCATCAATATCCCACAGATATCCCACAGACTGATACAGGACATCAACAATAATGTAGGTATCCCACAGACTGATACAGGACATCAACAATAATGTAGGTATCTCACAGACTGATACAGGACATCAACAATATCTCACAGACTGATACAGGACATCGACAATATCCCACAGACTGATACAGGACATCAACAATATCCCACAGACTGATACAGGACATCAACAATAATGTAGGTATCCCACAGACTGATACAGGACATCAACAATAATGTAGGTATCTCACAGACTGATACAGGACATCAACAATATCTCACAGACTGATACAGGACATCGACAATAATGTAGGTATCCCACAGACTGATACAGGACATCAACAATAATGTAGGTATCATACAGACTGATACAGGACATCAACAATAATGTAGGTATCCCACAGACTGATACAGGACATCAACAATATCCCACAGACTGATACAGGACATCAACAATAATGTAGGTATCCCACAGACTGATACAGGACATCAACAATATCCCACAGACTGATACAGGACATCAACAATATCCCACAGACTGAATGTAGGTATCCCACAGACTGATACAGGACATCAACAATAAATATCCCACAGACTGATACAGGACATCAACAATAATGTAGGTATCCCACAGACTGATACAGGACATCAACAATATCCCACAGACTGATACAGGACATCAACAATAATGTAGGTATCCCACAGACTGATACAGGACATCAACAATATCCCACAGACTGATACAGGACATCAACAATATCCCACAGACTGATACAGGACATCAACAATATCCCACAGACTGATACAGGACATCATCAATATCCCACAGACTGATACAGGACATCAACAATATCACACAGACTGATACAGGACATCAACAATAATGTAGGTATCCCACAGACTGATACAGGACATCAACAATATCCCACAGACTGATACAGGACATCAACAATATCCCACAGACTGATACAGGACATCATCAATATCCCACAGACTGATACAGGACATCAACAATATCCCACAGACTGATACAGGACATCAACAATATCCCACAGACTGATACAGGACATCAACAATAATGTAGGTATCATACAAACTGATACATGACATCAACAATATCCCACAGACTGATACAGGACATCAACAATATCCCACAGACTGATACAGGACATCAACAATATCCCACAGACTGATACAGGACATCAACAATATCCCACAGACTGATACAGGACATCAACAATATCACACAGACTGATACAGGACATCAACAATAATGTAGGTATCCCACAGACTGATACAGGACATCAACAATATCTCACAGACTGATACAGGACATCAACAATATCTCACAGACTGATACAGGACATCAACAATATCCCACAGACTGATACAGGACATCAACAATATCCCACAGACTGATACAGGACATCAACAATATCCCACAGACTGATACAGGACATCAACAATAATGTAGGTATCCCACAGACTGATACAGGACATCAACAATATCTCACAGACTGATACAGGACATCGACAATAATGTAGGTATCCCACAGACTGATACAGGACATCAACAATAATGTAGGTATCATACAGACTGATACAGGACATCAACAATAATGTAGGTATCCCACAGACTGATACAGGACATCAACAATATCCCACAGACTGATACAGGACATCAACAATAATGTAGGTATCCCACAGACTGATACAGGACATCAACAATATCCCACAGACTGATACAGGACATCAACAATAATGTAGGTATCCCACAGACTGATACAGGACATCAACAATAATGTAGGTATCCCACAGACTGATACAGGACATCAACAATATCCCACAGACTGATACAGGACATCAACAATAATGTAGGTATCCCACAGACTGATACAGGACATCAACAATATCCCACAGACTGATACAGGACATCAACAAAATCCCACAGACTGATACAGGACATCAACAATATCCCACAGACTGATACAGGACATCAACAATATCCCACAGACTGATACAGGACATCAACAATATCCCACAGACTGATACAGGACATCAACAATAATGTAGGTATCTCACAGACTGATACAGGACATCAACAATAATGTAGGTATCTCACAGACTGATACAGGACATCAACAATAATGTAGGTATCCCACAGACTGATACAGGACATCAACAATAATGTAGGTATCCCACAGACTGATACAGGACATCAACAATATCACACAGACTGATACAGGACATCAACAATAATGTAGGTATCCCACAGACTGATACAGGACATCAACAATATCTCACAGACTGATACAGGACATCAACAATATCCCACAGACTGATACAGGACATCATCAATATCCCACAGACTGATACAGGACATCAACAATATCCCACAGACTTATACAGGACATCAACAATAATGTAGGTATCCCACAGACTGATACAGGACATCAACAATATCCCACAAACTGATACAGGACATCAACAATATCTCACAGACTGATACAGGACATCAACAATATCCCACAGACTGATACAGGACATCAACAATATCCCTTAGACTGATACAGGACATCATCAATATCCCTTAGACTGATACAGGACATCACTTATAATGGAAGTGACATACAGACGTGTATTATTGTTGACATGCTCTGTCAGGTGATATCATGTTAGATGCACAGTTTTGCTGACATCACATTTAATTACAGACTTACAGATAATGTTAGGACACATGAGTTATAACTTGATGAATCACATTTGATCAGAGAACTACAACATTGAAGATATTTCCTTTTTATCTGTTACAGGATAACAACCTGTCACATGACGTTAAGGTAAGTAATTTTATACCTGTGAATGGTTGATTCTATGTTGACTGTTTAGCCATCCGTCATTGTTTACTTTTCTCTAAAAGACTGATGGTCCAGATGATGTTATTTTATTTGAACTGGTGACAACTTGCATATGGCTCAAATTTGTAAGGAGCCAGCTGTAGACGAGAGTAGAATATACTGTTTAGAAACCTGACTTCAGAATTAGCTCCTCTTCTGTCTTGTTTAGGTTGTTCACTACAAATAGAAACCTGCATACTACGAGGTATCTACAAGAAGCCTGACATATGAACTACAACACATACTTTGTAGGATGTTGATTCTTGGAGAATTTCTTCTGCTCAAGATTTTGCTCATGAACTGGATCATCAGAGAGATAATTTTTATGTACTGACAATTCCAATAATAGTATTAAGTCCCATCTTATTTGCAATTAATAGGATGGAATTGAGGCCATTCATGTCTCAAAGACAAAATAAATGTCCCTCCTTCCCCACCGTCCCGCTACCCTACCAACCACATCCCCCTCCCCCTACAACCACCTCCCCCTCCCCTACCAACCACATCCCCCTCCCCCTACAACCACCTCCCCTTCCCCTACCAACCACATCCCCCTCCCCCTACAACCACCTCCCCCTCCCCTACCAACCACATCCCCCTCCCCCACCAACCACATCCCTCTCCCCCACCAACCACATCCCTCTCCCCCACCAACCACATCCCCCTCCCCCACCAACCACATTAACTCTCCCCCACCGACCACATCTCCCTCCCCCACCAACGACATCCCTCTCCCCCACCAACCACATCCCTCTCCCCCACCAACCACATCCCCCTCCCCCACCAACCACATTAACTCTCCCCCACCAACCACATCCCCCTCCCCCACCAACCACATTAACTCTCCCCCACCAACCACATCCCCTCCCCCTACAACCACCTCCCCCTCCCCTACCAACCATATCCCCCTCCCCTACCAACCACATCTCCCTCCCCACCAACCACATCCCTCTCCCCCACCAACCACATCCCTCTCCCCCACCAACCACATACCTCTCCCCCACTCTCCCCCACCAACCACATCCCCCTCCCCCACCAACCACATCCCCCTCCCCCACCAACCACATTAACTCTCCCCCACCAACCACATCCCCCTCCCCCACCAACCACATCCCTCTCCCCCACCAACCACATACCTCTCCCCCACCAACCACATCCCCCTCCCCCACCAACCACATCCCCCTCCCCCACCAACCACATCCCCCTCCCCCACCAACCACATTAACTCTCCCCCACCAACCACATTAACTCTCCCTAAAACTAAAAGTAGGGAAATAACAGTATCTTAAAATCTCACCATCAGGACAAGTGAAGGAAGTTTGACTTGAAACGCCTTTACTATTTAGAACCTTCAAATTTGGCTTAAGAGATTGGCTTTGTTGGATGGTATCGTTGAAAAGTGTCTGTTCAGATTTTGCTCAAGACGATGACTATGTTCGATGATCTTGAAATAATTAAACTCATTGAGTATTGATTAAGAAATATTGGCCGACATGCAAATTCTGAATCAAAGGTTTTAAACGTTTCCTTTCTGCATACTTTTGTCTATATTTCTCTAATTCATGTCATACAAAGTAAGGGTAAATTCTGTAGCAGTGTTAGAATGGCTTGAGGACGGTAAAACCAGGTAATGATAAAACATAGTGGTTAATAACAAGGTAATTTATGTACATTCCCTATTTATATCAGTTTTGTAGCCGCTGACTTATAGTTTTAGTTTATTTTATATCTTACAAAGGTTATGACAGCAACTATTGACAGATTGTCAGCCAATGAAAACTTGATCCAAGATGAGGTTTTAGCTGCCAGTACAGTCGACACCTTAAATAGTATGTTGTCTCTGGAGACTACGGTGACAAGCCTAAGTAGAGAGAGCAAGGTTGGTGCCCCCTTCTTAATTACCTTTAATTTGGACTAACTATGAACCACGTGACATCACTCAATACCTTTAATTTTTAACTTTTACTGTACATCTGTCCCCAAAAATAATGTTTCATCCTCAAAATATTATACATATCAGAGATCTTGTTTATCACTTTATAACACTTATTTTGTAAATCAATGATATGACAGAGCATCCACCAAAAGATAAAAAACATGTAAGGCTGATGTTAATTCCATCCTGTAATGTCCCACACTGTTACAACAGTCTTACACAAACTCCATCCTGTAATGTCCCACACTGTTACAACAGTCTAACACAAACTCCATCCTGTAATGTCCCACATTGTCACAACAGTCTTACACAAACTCCAGTCTGTGGTGTCCCTCACTGTCACAACAGTCTAACACAAACTCCATCCTGTAATGTCCCACATTGTCACAACAGTCTAACACAAACTCCATCCTGTAATGTCCCACACTGTCACAACAGTCTAACACAAACTCCATCCTGTAATGTCCCACACTGTTACAACAGTCTAACACAAACTCCATCCTGTAATGTCCCACACTGTTACAACAGTCTAACACAAACTCCATCCTGTAATGTCCCACACTGTTACAACAGTCTAACACAAACTCCAGTCTGTAATGTCCCACACTGTCACAACAGTCTAACACAGACTCCATCCTGTAATGTCCCACACTGTCACAACAGTCTAACACAAACTCCATCCTGTAATGTCCCACACTGTCACAACAGTCTAACACAAACTCCAGTCTGTAATGTCCCACACTGTCACAACAGTCTAACACAAACTCCATCCTGTAATGTCCCACACTGTCACAACAGTCTAACACAAACTCCAGTCTGTAATGTCCCACACTGTCACAACAGTCTAACACAACAGTCAACACTCAACATCCTGTAATGTCCCACATTGTCACAACAGTCTAACACAAACTCCAGTCTGTAATGTCCCACACTGTCACAACAATCTAACACAAACTCCATCCTGTAATGTCCCACACTGTCACAACAGTCTAACACAAACTCCAGTCAGTAGGGTTTTTCCTCAATCATGGTAATAACTATTTCAATTTATTGTGTTGTAGATGAAAATTGGAAGCTCCTATCAGAATATTGCCAGCTCTCTTGAAACTAACTTCAAACTTTCCATGTCATCAGATGAGAAACAGGCGTTAGCACAAGGTAAACAAACATATTTACAGATACCTGTCATCAGATGAGAAACAGGCACAAGGTGAACAAACATATTTACAGATACCTGTCATCAGATGAGAAACAGGTGTTAGCACAAGGTAAACAAACATATTTACAGATACCTGTCATCAGGTGAGAAACAGGCGTTAGCACAAGGTAAACAAACATATTTACAGATACCTGTCATCAGGTGAGAAACAGGCATTAACACAAGGTAAACAAACATATTTACAGATACCTGTCATCAGGTGACAAACAGGCACAAGGTAAACAAACATATTTACAGATACCTGTCATCAGGTGACAAACAGGCACAAGGTAAACAAACATATTTCCAGATACCTGTCATCAGGTGAGAAACAGGCATTAACACAAGGTAAACAAACATATTTACAGATACCTGTCATCAGATGAGAAACAGGTGTTAGCATAAGGTAAACAAACATATTTACAAACATGTCATCAGATGAGAAACAGGTGTTAGCACAAGGTAAACAAACATATTTACAGATACCTGTCATCAGATGAGAAACAGGTGTTAGCATAATGTAAACAAACATATTTACAAACATGTCATCAGATGACAAACAGGTGTTAGCATAAGGTAAACAAACATATTTACAGATACCTGTCATCAGATGAGAAACGGGTGTTAGCACAAGGTAAACAAACATATTTACAGATACCTGTCATCAGGTGAGAAACAGGCATAAGGTAAACAAACATATTTACAGATACCTGTCATCAGATGACAAACAGGCACAAGGTAAACAAACATATTTACAGATACCTGTCATCAGATGACAAACAGGCATTGACACAAGGTAAACAAACATATTTACAGATACCTGTCATCAGATGACAAACAGGCATTGACACAAGGTAAACAAACATATTTACAGATACCTGTCATCAGATGAGAAACAGGTGTTAGCATAATGTAAACAAACATATTTACAGATACATGTCATCAGGTGAGAAACAGGTGTTAGCACAAGGTAAACAAACATATTTACAGATACCTGTCATCAGGTGAGAAACAGGCACAAGGTAAACAAACATATTTACAGATACCTGTCATCAGATGAGAAACAGGTGTTAGCACAAGGTAAACAAACATATTTACAGATACCTGTCATCAGATGAGAAACAGGTGTTAGCACAAGGTAAACAAACATATTTACAGATACCTGTCATCAGGTGAGAAACAGGCACAAGGTAAACAAACATATTTACAGATACCTGTCATCAGATGACAAACAGGCACAAGGTAAACAAACATATTTACAAACATGTCATCAGATGAGAAACAGGCATTAACACAAGGTAAACAAACATATTTACAGATACCTGTCATCAGATGACAAACAGGCACAAGGTAAACAAACATATTTACAGATACCTGTCATCAGATGAGAAACAGGTGTTAGCACAAGGTAAACAAACATATTTACAGATACCTGTCATTAGGTGAGAAACAGGCACAAGGTAAACAAACATATTTACAAATACCTGTCATCAGATGAGAAACAGGTGTTAGCATAATGTAAACAAACATATTTACAAACATGTCATCAGATGAGAAACAGGTGTTAGCATAATGTAAACAAACATATTTACAAACATGTCATCAGATGAGAAACAGGCATTAACACAAGGTAAACAAACATATTTACAGATACCTGTCATCAGATGAGAAACAGGTGTTAGCATAATGTAAACAAACATATTTACAGATACCTGTCATCAGATGAGAAACAGGTGTTAGCACAAGGTAAACAAACATATTTACAAACATGTCATCAGATGAGAAACAGGTGTTAGCACAAGGTAAACAAACATATTTACAAATACCTGTCATCAGATGAGACATCTTTACAGGTAAAACACCAATAACAAAGGTGAGTTTATTTATCAGGAAAATGTGCAATATAACAGGTTAGTTTAGCGACAAAATGCTTTTCTATAAACATTGGGAATATCAAATTTTATCCTCCTTTTGACCATTTAAGAGGGAACTAAAATATTTCTCAACTGAAATCCTACAGTTCAATGTTTACCATGTGTCTTACAGTATATTTCTGAGAAGATAATGATTTCTCGACTCATTCAGCTAATACTAATGCTGTTGCTGTTTTCTCCATGAGTTTAGATAATTGTTGTATGTAACAGATATAAGTAAATTGTTGCTACTGGTATTTCAGACCTGCTAAGTGGTGTGGTGACTTTCGCTCAGAATACAAAGTATTCTACTGATTGTTCCTCCAGTGATTGTGACGAACAGTTCAAACAGGTGAGGACAGTTGGGAGTTTGAATGTTTTATTTCAACTGTGCCATGAAACACTGAAGAAATCACACATTAATTTTTCTGTACAACAAGAACATAATAGATAAGATTTATCTATGTTTTCTGTACCACACAGACACCATAGATATCATCTGTTTATGTTTTCTGTACCACACAGACACCATAGATATCATGTGTTTATGTTTTCTGTACCACACAGACACCATAGATATCATGTGTTTATGTTTTCTGTACCACACAGACACCATAGATATCATGTGTTTATGTTTTCTGTACCACACAGACACCATAGATATCATGTGTTTATGTTTTCTATACCACACAGACACCATAGATATCATGTGTTTATGTTTTCTGTACCACACAGACACCATAGATATCATGTGTTTATGTTTTCTGTACCACACAGACACCATAGATATCATGTGTTTATGGTTTCTGTACCACACAGACACCATAGATATCATGTGTTTATGTTTTCTGTACCACACAGACACCATAGATATCATGTGTTTATGTTTTCTGTACCACACAGACACCATAGATATCATGTGTTTATGTTTTCTGTACCACACAGACACCATAGATATCATCTGTTTATGTTTTCTGTACCACACAGACACCATAGATATCATGTGTTTATGTTTTCTGTACCACACAGACACCATAGATATCATGTGTTTATGTTTTCTGTACCACACAGACACCATAGATATCATGTGTTTATGTTTTCTGTACCACACAGACACCATAGATATCATGTGTTTATGGTTTCTGTACCACACAGACACCATAGATATCATGTGTTTATGTTTTCTGTACCACACAGACACCATAGATATCATGTGTTTATGGTTTCTGTACCACACAGACACCATAGATATCATGTGTTTATGTTTTCTGTACCACACAGACACCATAGATATCATCTGTTTATGTTTTCTGTACCACACAGACACCATAGATATCATGTGTTTATGTTTTCTGTACCACACAGACACCATAGATATCATCTGTTTATGTTTTCTGTACCATACAGACACCATAGATATCATGTGTTTATGTTTTCTGTACCACACAGACACCATAGATATCATGTGTTTATGTTTTCTGTACCACACAGACACCATAGATATCATGTGTTTATGTTTTCTGTACCACACAGACACCATAGATATCATGTGTTTATGTTTTCTGTACCACACAGACACCATAGATATCATGTGTTTATGTTTTCTGTACCATACAGACACCATAGATATCATGTGTTTATGTTTTCTGTACCACACAGACACCATAGATATCATGTGTTTATGTTTTCTGTACCACAGACACCATAGATATCATGTGTTTATGTTTTCTGTACCACAGACACCATAGATATCATGTGTTTATGTTTTCTGTACCACACAGACACCATAGATATCATCTGTTTATGTTTTCTGTACCACACAGACACCATAGATATCATGTGTTTATGTTTTCTGTACCATACAGACACCATAGATATCATGTGTTTATGTTTTCTGTACCACACAGACACCATATGTATCATGTGTTTATGTTTTCTGAACCACACAGACACCATAGATATCATGTGTTTATGTTTTCTGTACCACAGACACCATAGATGTCATGTGTTTATGTTTTCTGTACCACACAGACACCATATATATCATGTGTTTATGTTTTCTGTACCACACAGACACCATAGATGTCATGTGTTTATGTTTTCTGTACCACACAGACACCATAGATATCATGTGTTTATGTTTTCTGTACCACACAGACACCATAGATATCACTCATTTATGTTTTCTGTACCACACAGACACCATAGATATCATGTGTTTATGTTTCTCTACTACAGGGACAATATGTCGTAGAATTTATAAGTATCACCCACAACATATCAGCTATTTTACTGGAGGGTACAGTTCCTGGGGAGGAGGAGATTATCATATCCATCCCCCAGGGTAACACTGTCATGGCTGTCAGGCGCTTGGAAACCTTGGAGGTGTTTAATTCAACCTTGTCTCTTCATGGCCATCCACTCGCTGAAGTGCCTGACCTGTCTGACGTTGTCAACTGTGAAGAGCATGGCCATATGGATGTGGAGGTAAGTTCATCAAAGAAACAGAGACAGGAAAGTCATGTGATCGTGACTGATACAGAGACTGATGATAGAGAGGTCATGTGATCTTGTCTGATACAGAGACTGATGATAGAGAGGTCATGTGATCATGTCTGATACAGAGACTGATGGTAGAGAGATCATGTGATCGTGACTGATACAGAGACTGATGATAGAGAGGTCATGTGATCTTGTCTGATACAGAGACTGATGATAGAGAGGTCATGTGATCTTGTCTGATACAGAGACGTATAATAGAGAGGTCATGTGATCATGTCTGATACAGAGACTGATGGTAGAGAGGTCATGTGATCTTGTCTGATACAGACACTGATGATAGAGAGGTCATGTGATCATGTCTGATACAGAGACTGATGGTAGAGAGATCATGTGATCGTGACTGATACAGAGACTGATGATAGAGAGGTCATGTGATCTTGTCTGATACAGAGACTGATGATAGAGAGGTCATGTGATCATGTCTGATACAGAGACTGATGGTAGAGAGATCATGTGATCGTGACTGATACAGAGACTGATGATAGAGAGGTCATGTGATCTTGTCTGATACAGAGATTGATGATAGAGAGATCATGTGATCTTGTCTGATATAGAGACTGATGATAGAGAGGTCATGTGATCATGTCTGATACAGACACTGATGATAGAGAGATTATGTGATCATGTCTGATACAAAGACTGATGGTAGAGAGGTCATGTGATCTTGTCTGATACAGAGATGTATAATAGAGAGGTCATGTGATCTTGTCTGATACAGAGACTGATGATAGAGAGGTCATGTGATCTTGTCTGATACAGAGACTGATGATAGAGAGGTCATGTGATCTTGTCTGATACAGACACTGATGATAGAGAGGTCATGTGATCTTGTCTGATACAGACACTGATGATAGAGAGGTCATGTGATCTTGTCTGATACAGAGACGTATAATAGAGAGGTCATGTGATCTTGTCTGATACAGAGACTGATGATAGAGAGGTCATGTGATCTTGTCTGATACAGAGACTGATGATAGAGAGGTCATGTGATCATGTCTGATACAGAGACTGATGATAGAGAGGTCATGTGATCTTGTCTGATACAGAGACTGATGATAGAGAGGTCATGTGATCTTGTCTTATACAGACACTGATGATAGAGAGATCATGTGATCTTGTCTGATACAGAGACTGATGATAGAGAGATCATGTGATCATGTCTGATACAGAGACTGATGATAGAGAGGTCATGTGATCTTGTCTGATACAGAGACTGATGATAGAATGGTCATGTGATCTTGTCTGATACAGAGATGTGTAATAGAGAGGTCATGTGATCATGTCTGATACAGACACTGATGATAGAGAGATTATGTGATCATGTCTGATACAAAGACTGATGATAAAGAGGTCATGTGATCATGTGAATTGTGTTTGCAGATTATGGTGGGAGACAACTTGTACACGACAGATGCCTCCTGGACTCAGGTAAAGACACAGACCAATGCTGTAGCTCTTATTGTGGATGGAGAAGTCCTACAAGTGGCTGACCTTGTGACACCCATCAGGATCCTGTCTCATCCACCTATCCTACAGGGCCTGAATTTTACCTCTGTCAACCTGTCATCTGACTCCAGCCTCTTCTATATACAGCTATCAGTTAATGAATCTTATGTGACCCCTTTGTTTGTCCTCCAGACACCTAATCAGAATGTGAGTCTGAGGTACTATTTGAAGGTTGGAATCCCTCCAACCTCAGAGGATTATGATTTCAGTGGACCAGTAACTCCTCTGGATTTACAAGATATAAGTGGAAATGGAACCCGCTGGCAGGTCATCATACAGTTATCTGACCCAGCCATAGCCATGTCACTAGATACCTCCTCCAGTAACCTGTTATATCTAGGACTCTGTTCAGGTATGTATATACAAAAGTCACATTCACATTAACATTGGTGAAAATATTATTGTTTATGCTTTTTGCATTTCAGTCAATGGTTACACACAAAAATTGGTAGTTTTTTCTGATAGAAATAGCTTTTCCAATGGTTACACACAAAAGTTGGTAGTTTTTTCTGATAGAAATAGCTTTTTTTACACATCCATTTGGACAGATCCACACCGATCTTGACAGATTGTATTGTGATCTGCCTGACATTTATACATCTGTAATCTCTTCTATCTTCAGAATAGAATTGTAAGCTTCCCAAATTCTATGTATCTAACAATAGTCTAATTACTGATTCTGTTGTACTATTTTTCCAGAGTTATTGCCCCTTTTTGACCCACCATCCCTCACCACATGGTGGATAAGGGCTGTTTGTCACTTTTTCTTGATAAGCACTGAAGAGATATTTCTCAAAATAATTTGTAACTTCCCCTTTGTCCCTAGCTGTGCCAATTTTGACACTAACTAGTAAAATGAAAATGATGGACAGACAACCATCTTGTATTTTGATGTGTGTATATTTCAGTGACTGTTCAGTGAAACAAAATGACCAGCAGCTGGCTATGTTGGATTTTTGCAATTGAATGTTGTTATTGTTATTTCTAAATGTTTTGTTGATGAAAATAATCTGCAATCTGTTTTCATTGTTAATTTATTGCTACAAAATTATGTAGTTTTGCTCATTTTGTCTGCCCAGGCTACTGCTGTATCATGTATATATATGTTGTCAGCATTTTCTCACTGAAGTGGCTGAAAAAAGGCACTATTTACTGTAAAAAGCACAGACAGAAGTCCTGAAGTCCCTTGTGATATTACAGACCTACTGTGACATTGTAGTATCCCCATTTCTTAGACTCTACTTTATGAAAAATTGTAAAAATATTAATCCCTCAATGACATTTGCAAAGATATCACTCCGTATTACACTTATTTTGTATACTGTATCATCAAAATGGAGTCTTTAGACTCCCATCAATTTGGTTTTTGATTATCATTCATTTTTTATGTAAAAATTAGTCTAGATATTTGTTGATTAAAGGTCCATGTGATTGTAATATGAAGTGACATGACAGTACAGAGTTATAGACAGGGTTTCTATTAAACAGAGAATGAAGAGAGAACCACAGCATTAGACATAGCTCTATATGTACTGGACTGCCTGTTCTGGGAGGATACAATGAAAAAGTGGTCCAGGAGAGGTCTATTGGTATGTATGAGATAAGTTTGTTCCTGCTCAAAGAAATAGTCTTACTTGTTAATTGTTCATCAGGATCCTGCTACATAGGGTGAACTATTTATATAATTCTGTTATTCTAGGCTGCGTATATTTTAACACAACTTGTTTAGATAACAACTACAACAAAGATTGTCCTTAATTAAAGGAGCAATGATACGTAGGGTAGCTAAAGTTTTGATAAAGTTCTGTGATCACCTTACCAGACATTTAATTTTCAATTATGGCAAAATGTTGATATGAATCTATAAGCCAAAATGATTAATTTCACAAGATGTGATTGAGTAAAAGTACTAAGATTAACTGGAGGACAGAAAAGTGTGACCAATTAAAATTATAGTCATATCACCAAACAATACATCTTTACTAGAAGAAATTCTTCCGTTTTCAATATTCAACAATATGGCATATACAATGTACCTTGTTTCTTGAGGCTCGTGATAATAGTCATAATGTTTACCTCTTTTGTGACAGTTAGGGAATGTTACCAACTATGCTGAGGCCCCTTGTGAATCCACACATCTTACCACCTTTGGAACCAATGTGTTTGTACCACCCAACACCATCGACTTTAACACAGTGTGGTCTAAGTTCTCGGCTGACAACGTGGCCGTCATATCTACTGTGGGTGGTTTGTTAGTGGTCTATTTCCTGGTACTGTTGTGGGTCCGCAGAGCTGACAAAAGAGATGTGTCAAAGGTAAGTTTACATGTGAATAAACTGTCCTGTTCAGTACGTACAGCCATATCTCCCTCAGTCTATATCTTACTTTATATGTCTCCATTCCAGTATCTCTTTATCTGCTGTAAATTTGATGTCTCCACTCTGATGGTTCTCTATCTGCTGTAAATTCAATGTCTCCACTCTGATTGTTCTCTATCTGCTGTAAATTTGATGTCTCCACTCTGATGGTTCTCTGTCTGCTGTAAATTTGATGTCTCCACTCTGATGGTTCTCTATCTGCTGTAAATTTGATGTCTCCACTCTGATGGTTCTCTATCTGCTGTAAATTTGATGTCTCCACTCTGATGGTTCTCTATCTGCTGTAAATTTGATGTCTCCACTCTGATGGTTCTCTATCTGCTGTAAATTTGATGTCTCCACCCTGATGGTTCTCTATCTGCTGTAAATTTGATGTCTCCACTCTGATGGTTCTCTATCTGCTGTAAATTTGATGTCTCCACTCTGATGGTTCTCTATCTGCTGTAAATTTGATGTCTCCACCCTGATGGTTCTCTATCTGCTGTAAATTTGATGTCTCCACCCTGATGGTTCTCTATCTGCTGTAAATTTGATGTCTCCACCCTGATGGTTCTCTATCTGCTGTAAATTTGATGTCTCCACCCTGATGGTTCTCTATCTGCTGTAAATTTGATGTCTCCACCCTGATGGATGGTTTTATCTGCTGTAAATTTGATGTCTCCATGGAGACACAGAGGTTCTCTATCTGATGGTTCTGATGGTTCTCTATAATCACCAGAGTGTACACCTATCTGTCTCAGTGGGTAAATTCACCAGAGTGTACACCTATCTGTCAGATACCACTACCAGATGACGGTATACACAGGCATGAGATAATCACTCTGGTACACCTATCTGTCAGTCACGGGTAAGATAATCACCAGAGTGTACACCTATCTGTCAGTCACGGGTAAGATAATGAGTGTACACCTATCTGTCAGTCACGGGTAAGATAATCACCAGAGTGTACACCTATCTGTCAGTCACGGGTAAGATAATCACCAGAGTGTACACCTATCTGTCAGTCACGGGTAAGATAATCATCAGAGTTCACACCTATCTGTCAGTCACGGGTAAGATAATCACCAGAGTGTACACCTATCTGTCAGTCACGGGTAAGATAATCAAGTGTACACCTATCTGTAATCACCAGAGTGTACACCTATCTGTCAGTCACGGGTAAGATAATCACCAGAGTGTACACCTATCTGTCAGTCACGGGTAAGATAATCACCAGAGTGTACACCTATCTGTCAGTCACGGGTAAGATAATCACCAGAGTGTACACCTATCTGTCAGTCACAGGTAAGATAATCACCAGAGTGTACACCTATCTGTCAGTCATGGGTAAGATAATCATTAGAGTGTACACCTATCTGTCAGTCACGGGTAAGATAATCACCAGAGTGTACACCTATCTGTCAGTCACGGGTAAGATAATCACCAGAGTGTACACCTATCTGTCAGTCATGGGTAAGATAATCATTAGAGTGTACACCTATCTGTCAGTCACGGGTAAGATAATCACCAGAGTGTACACCTATCTGTCAGTCACGGGTAAGATAATCATTAGATCGGGTAAGATAATCACCAGAGTGTACACCTATCAGTCAGTCACCGCTAATATCATCACCAGAGTGTACACCTATCTGTCAGTCACGGGTAAGATAATCACCAGAGTGTACACCTATCTGTCAGTCACGGGTAAGATAATCACCAGAGTGTACACCTATCTGTCAGTCACGGGTAAGATAATCACCAGAGTGTACACCTATCTGTCAGTCACGGGTAAGTTTAGTTAATCACCAGAGTGTACACCTATCTGTCAGTCACGGGTAAGATAATCACCAGAGTGTACACCTATCTGTCAGTCACGGGTAAGATAATCACCAGAGTGTACACCTATCTGTCAGTCACGGGTAAGATAATCACCAGAGTGTAGAGCTGAATGTCACACGTCTGAACTCAAGTCACAGTTTTGAAAAGCGATATGGCTGTCACGGGTAAGATAATCACCAGAGGTAAGATAATCACCAGAGTGTACACCTATCTGTGTCACGGGTAAGATAATCACCAGAGTGTACACCATCACCAGAGTGTCAGTCACGGGTAAGATAATCACCAGAGTGTACACCTATCTGTCAGTCACCGGTAAGATAATCACCAGAGTGTACACCTATCAGTCACGGGTAAGATAATCCAGAGTGTACACCTATCTGTCAGTCACGGGTAAGATAATCACCAGAGTGTACACCTATCTGTCAGTCACGGGTAAGATAATCACCAGAGTGTACACCTATCTGTCAGTCACGGGTAAGATAATCACCAGAGTGTACACCTATGTCACGGGTAAGATAATCACCAGAGTGTACACCTATCTGTCAGTCACGGGTAAGATAATCACCAGAGTGTACACCTATCTGTCAGTCACGGGTAAGATAATCACCAGAGTGTACACCTATCTGTCAGTCACGGGTAAGATAATCACCAGAGTCACCAGAGTGTACACCTATCTGTCAGTCACGGGTAAGATAATCACCAGAGTGTACACCTATCTGTCAGTCACGGGTAAGATAATCACCAGAGTGTACACCTATCTGTCAGTCACGGGTAAGATAATCATTAGAGTGTACACCTATCTGTCAGTCACGGGTAAGATAATCACCAGAGTGTACACCTATCTGTCAGTCACGGGTAAGATAATCACCAGAGAGTACACCTATCTGTCAGTCACGGGTAAGATAATCACCAGAGTGTACACCTATCTGTCAGTCACGGGTAAGATAATCACCAGAGTGTACACCTATCTGTCAGTCACGGGTAAGATAATCACCAGAGTGTACACCTATCTGTCAGTCACAGGTAAGATAATCACCAGAGTGTACACCTATCTGTCAGTCACGGGTAAGATAATCACCAGAGTGTACACCTATCTGTCAGTCACGGGTAAGATAATCACCAGAGTGTACACCTATCTGTCAGTCACGGGTAAGATAATCACCAGAGTGTACACCTATCTGTCAGTCACGGGTAAGATAATCACCAGAGTGTACACCTATCTGTCACATGTAAGATAATCACCAGAGTGTACACCTATCTGTCAGTCACGGGTAAGATAATCACCAGAGTGTACGGGTAAGATAATCACCAGAGTGTACACCTATCTGTCAGTCACGGGTAAGATAATCACCAGAGTGTACACCTATCTGTCAGTCACGGGTAAGATAATCAGTCACGGGTAAGATAATCACCAGAGTGTACACCTATCTGTCAGTCACGGGTAAGATAATCACCAGAGTGTACACCTATCTGTCAGTCACGGGTAAGATAATCACCAGAGTGTACACCTATCTGTCAGTCACGGGTAAGATAATCACCAGAGTGTACACCTATCTGTCAGTCACGGGTAAGATAATCACCAGAGTGTACACCTATCTGTCAGTCACGGGTAAGATAATCACCAGAGTGTACACCTATCTGTCAGTCACGGGTAAGATAATCACCAGAGTGTACACCTATCTGTCAGTCACGGGTAAGATAATCACCAGAGTGTACACCTATCTGTCAGTCACGGGTAAGATAATCATCAGAGTTCACACCTATCTGTCAGTCACGGGTAAGATAATCACCAGAGTGTACACCTATCTGTCAGTCACGGGTAAGATAATCACCAGAGTGTACACCTATCTGTCAGTCACGGGTAAGATAATCACCAGAGTGTACACCTATCTGTCAGTCACGGGTAAGATAATCACCAGAGTGTACACCTATCTGTCAGTCACGGGTAAGATAATCACCAGAGTGTACACCTATCTGTCAGTCATTAGAGTGTACACCTATCTGTCAGTCACGGGTAAGATTATCTCCAGAGTGTACACCTATCTGTCAGTCATGGGTAAGATAATCATTAGAGTGTACACCTATCTGTCAGTCACGGGTAAGATAATCACCAGAGTGTACACCTATCTGTCAGTCACGGGTAAGATAATCACCAGAGTGTACACCTATCTGTCAGTCACGGGTAAGATAATCACCAGAGTGTACACCTATCTGTCAGTCACGGGTAAGATAATCACCAGAGTGTACACCTATCTGTCAGTCACGGGTAAGATAATCACCAGAGTGTACACCTATCTGTCAGTCACGGGTAAGATAATCAGAGTGTACACCTATCTGTCAGTCACGGGTAAGATAATCACCAGAGTGTACACCTATCTGTCAGTCACGGGTAAGATAATCACCAGAGTGTACACCTATCTGTCAGTCACGGGTAAGATAATCACCAGAGTGTACACCTATCTGTCAGTCACGGGTAAGATAATCATTAGAGTGTACACCTATCTGTCACTATATACATACACTACATATCTATAATAAACTGCTACCATTTTTGTACCCAAGTTCCTAATGGGATAAAAGATGAGGTCAAACACTTTAAAAGTAGGTCTTGTAACCTTCTGTATGTCAGCAATAGCCCTTCACTGACTACACCTGGGGCTTGCCTTCTGTCATTGTAAATATTTCTTGTGATGGTGTAAAATGTTGTACTTAGATACCTGTTTAAATAGACATTTATTTCTCAAGGTCATACAAAGTGTCAACTTACACTTTATTTATGTCAGAGGAGTTCTTTTAACAAAAAGACACATTTCAATTTATAATGAAGTTGGACCTGTTGCCATGACTACCAGGTGATTGTTTAATTTGCCTGTGAGTTTGACAAGATTAACTTTGAATGAATGGTATATTTACTAACATCCTAAAGGTGATAGTAATAACATCTATGTAACAAATGTGCCACAGAAAATTGTACAATTTTAATGCTGACGAGAACTCGAGACCTTTTCATTATGGTCGTGATTTAGTTTGTATCTTTGATTTACTTGTTGTGACATCTGATGCAGATTCTGTTTCTTACTGAGAGTGCAGAGCTTTGTTGATTGTTTTCTAGCCACTGACTCGCGGTAGTGTAAATAACTACCTTCTGAGTGTGCCCTTTAACCTTGGAAATCTGACCTTCTTACGGATCTGGCATGACAACACTGGCAAAGGCAAGGATGCTGATTGGTACCTCAATATGGTGCTTATCAAAGACCTTCAGAACAACCAAAAGTAAGTTAGGTCAAGGTCACACCTATCAGAATCTCTTAAATATAAATATGTCTATTTTGAACTTAATGTTTTCAGAGAAGAAAATTGTAGATTTGTAAATTTTGGTATCTTCAAAAATTCAATCTTACTTCATTGGAAAGGAAAGTCTTCGCTTATCACACTGTCCTCTTGTGGCCATCTTTCCAGTTAAATTGAGTCTGATTTGTTAAACAAGGTCAATCTGAGTGTGTTGCAATGAGTGATACCGTTGTGTTTCCAGGTACGTGTTCCTATGTAACCAATGGCTTGCTGTAGACAAAGGTGACCAGCAGGTAGAGTGGCTACTTCCTGTTGCCACACAATCAGAACTGAGCAATTTTGACCATCTGTTTTACACAAGGACACGACAAGATCTGACCGATGGGCATCTGTGGATATCAGTTCTGTCTCGTCCAACACAGAGTGTGTTTACACGGGTACAAAGGCTGTCTTGTTGTCTCTCCCTTCTCTTCCTCACCATGGTAACTAATGCCATGTGGTATGGTACCATGGATACCACTCAGCAACAGAATGTTCACCTTGGTCCTTTTACCTTCTCAGGACAGGAGTTAATTACCAGCATAGCAGGTAGTCTTATCGTTGTTCCAGTCAGTATTATTATAATCACCCTGTTCAAAAAATCTGAGAGGCGTAGGTCCAAGCATGCAGACAAAATGTCTGAACCCAAAGAAGAGGAGTCAAACCACATAAACAGAATGATGTCTAAGCGAGGCCTGGATCAGTACTGTTCAGATGAGTGTTCTGATGAACGTGAGGGCTGTGTTACTCCAAGCGTGATAGATACTGCTCTCATTCAGCCATTCAACACGTATAATTCTTGGGCTGACTTTGAAAATAGAACGAGTCGTCTGATTAACAGCAGAAAGAATCAGCAGAAGTTATCTGAAGGAGGGAAGAAGAAGAAGCGGAATCCATTGCCGTTTTGGTGTCTGTATTTGTCATGGATTCTGGTGGTGCTATCGGTCCTTGCTTCAGGCTTCTTTGTCATCCTGTACAGTATAGAATGGGGGACGGAGAAGTCCTCACGATGGCTCACAGCCTTCTTCCTATCCTTCGTTGAGTCAGTCATCCTCATACAACCTCTCAAGGTAAGGAAGAATGTTCTCTACATATGGGGCAGCAAAATTCCTCTTATACAGTTCTCATGATGTTGTGTTCTAACCATTTTGTTGAAACTTTGATGAACATTTGTGTTTCTTCATTGACAGGTGGTATCAGTGGCTCTTATTCTAATTTTGGTGTTCAAACGCGTAGATGATGAAGATGAAGAAGCCTATGTGAACAAAATTGTCTCGCCTGAAATGATGGCAACAAATCGACTATCGCCATCTTATCCGGGTATGTTTTGGGATATTAATCTTCACATCTAGCTGACTAATAAATATAGAAATCTATCTGCTTGATCAGCTCTGATTTTAAGTTTGCTTTATCAGTGAGTCATAACAGAAAAAGAAGCATTAATTGCAGAATGATTGCCCATGGTTAAAATTTTTGTGTCCAGAGGATAACTTTGCTTGTATTCAAACTTGGATAATGAAATATGGTGTATACATTGGTAGTCTTAGGCGATGTGCATATTGTTAGTATTAAGACCAAGTGCAGTGCACAAAATTCAGGACTTGCAACCCTTTGATTACAGAGTTATCGCCCTTTGCTAAAATATTGTGTTGGAGCATAACTTTGCTTGCATTTAAAATAGGATAATGAAACTTTATTTCTTCATTTGTCATACCAAGATGATGCGCAGTATGGACAAGTTGGAACCAGCAACCCTTTAATTACTGTCCTTTCTTACTATTTTGTTTCCAGTTGTTTTTTTAAGGATCATCTGTTCATTAAAACAAATAAAACAATAATATTGTTTTCATTATGAACAAATTGATGTCATTGTATTTCACAATATAACTATGAAATTCAATCTTAATTTTTTTTTTGGGTTTTTTTTTGTTGATATTTTCAAGCTCATCGACGTCCATACCAACAAAACACTTCTGACTACAGTCAATTAGAAAGTGCCAGGAAACACCGTAAAAGGATGAATCGTCTTTTCAACATTGGGCGTGAATTAGGGGCTTATATAGTATACCTGGTTGTGGTCTGTATCCTGACATATGAGAACCGGAGTAAAAATGCATATCCAACCTATTCCCACCTTGAAAATACATTCCTGAAACCTCCAACAAAGTATCGTGCTAGCTTCATCAATGTAAGATTTCCTGTAATATCTAACAGATTCTCTAGAATCTATAGCATTTATTTTCTCTGTCTCTGATGTGTAGTAGTCTAAGGCACTTGATTTGTTACTTAGTGTTCATTTGTGTATGACACCACTGGGCCACAGGCCCCTGTAATAAGGTAGGACTGTGATTTGTGTATGAGCACCACTGGGCCACAGGCCCCTGTAATAAGGTAGGACTGTGATTTGTGTATGAGCACCACTGGGCCACAGGCCCCTGTAATAAGGTAGGACTGTGATTTGTGTATGAGCACCACTGGGCCACAGGCCCCGGTAATAATGTAGGACTGTGATTTGTGTATACAATTTCATAATTTGTGTAGCCTTTTGTTCTTAGATTTCCTCAGCTGAATATTTCTGGAATTGGGCTCATGACATATTGATCCCTGGACTTTACTCAGATGGCATGTACTCTGGTAATGATACAGCAGATTTCCAGGGTTATCTCAGTGACAACATCCATTACAGAGTGGGCACACCCAGACTGAGACAGGCGAGAGTCACACCAGGTATGGTTTTTAATTCAAATCACCAGTTTGAGCAATAAATATTTTTTATGACTATGGGATGAAGTGCTACCAATATTGTTTAAATGAACAAACTTGACCTCCTCTCAAGGTCACAGGGGTCAAATGTGTTCAAATCTTCATACAACTTCTCAATAATCCACGATATGTGGCCAGTAGCATGGTAAGATAAAGGGTTAACAAGGTTGTAAAAGTCCTTACAGTTGGCCATTAGGTAACTAAAATATTGTTTCAGAAATTTTACAAATAGGAAATTCATTAGATTAAGTGAGTATCTCTAGGCCAAATAAGCGTACGTTAACTGCCTGGAAATGTATAGGTAGGTATAGCTGTCTGTTCTCCCTAGTAGTACTACCCATGTATACTGTTTCTATCAACAGCTGATTGTACAATCCCAAGGGAGTTCAAGGAGTTCTTCAAACAATGTTACCCTGACTACGGACTGGACACCTATGACAGTAAGAGTTATGGCGAGGGCTGGAACACCTTGTCTCACAGTAACACTAGTCAAGCCTGGCAGTACCAGGACTCTCTACAACTCAATGGCTACCCTGTGGTTGGTACATATGACTCCTACGGTGGAGGCGGCTACGTCACCACTCTTGGTAACACCAACCAGACAGCTGTCGCTACGTTTGATTACCTACATGATGCGGGGTGGATTGACCGTAACACAAGGGCAGTCATGGTGGAAGCAAACATCTACAATCCCAATGTGAATCTCTTTAGTGTTATTTGTCTTGTTCTGGAGTTCCCAGCCTCAGGATCAATCATCCCGTTCTCCCAGATTTCTCCAGTTGTGCTCTACCGATATGTTGGGGCATCAGCTCTTTTTCTACTCATCATGGACTTCATCTTTGTGGCATTCACATTGTATTACCTGTACATTTTGATTAAAAAGATAAAACAAGAAAAATGTGCCTTTTTAAAACAGTTTTGGAATATTATAGACTTAATCAACATGGCATTTTCTATCACAGCATGTGTTTTCTATGGAATGCATTTCATCATGGTAGAACTGGCTACCAGTGACTTTCACAGAAATAAAGGTGAGTTAACACGTATGACTCCTATTTGAACCTCCAGTACATTGTGTTATGTTACTACTTACAGATGCCTATTTGAACCTCCAGTACATTGTGTTATGTTACTACTTACAGATGCCTATTTGAACCTCCAGTACATTGTGTTATGTTACTACTTACAGATGCCTATTTGAACCTCCAGTACATGTTATGTTACTACTTACAGATGCCTATTTGAACCTCCAGTACATTGTGTTATGTTACTACTTACAGATGCCTATTTGAACCTCCAGTACATGTTATGTTACTACTTACAGATGCCTATTTGAACCTCCAGTACATGTTATGTTACTACTTACAGATGCCTATTTGAACCTCCAGTACATGTTATGTTATGTGTTATGTTACTACTTACAGATGCCTATTTGAACCTCCAGTACATGTTATGTTACTACTTACAGATGCCTATTTGAACCTGCAGTACATTGTGTTATGTTACTACTTACAGATGCCTATTTGAACCTCCAGTACATGTTATGTTACTACTTACAGATGCCTATTTGAACCTCCAGTACATTGTGTTATGTTACTACTTACAGATGCCTATTTGAACCTCCAGTATATGGTGTTATGTTACTACTTACAGATGCCTATTTGAACCTCCAGTACATGTTATGTTACTACTTACAGATGCCTATTTGAACCTCCAGTACATTGTGTTATGTTACTACTTACAGATGCCTATTTGAACCTCCAGTACATTGTGTTATGTTACTACTTACAGATGCCTATTTGAACCTCCAGTACATGTTATGTTACTACTTACAGATGCCTATTTGAACCTCCAGTACATTGTGTTATGTTACTACTTACAGATGCCTATTTGAACCTCCAGTACATTGTGTTATGTTACTACTTACAGATGCCTATTTGAACCTCCAGTACATGTTGTGTTATGTTACAGATGACTATTTGAACCTCCAGTACATGTTATGTTACTACTTACAGATGCCTATTTGAACCTCCAGTACATTGTGTTATGTTACTACTTACAGATGCCTATTTGAACCTCCAGTACATTGTGTTATGTTACTACTTACAGATGCCTATTTGAACCTCCAGTACATGTTATGTTACTACTTACAGATGCCTATTTGAACCTCCAGTACATGGTGTTATGTTACTACTTACAGATGCCTATTTGAACCTGCAGTACATGGTGTTATGTTACTACTTACAGATGCCTATTTGAACCTCCAGTACATGTTATGTTACTACTTACAGATGCCTATTTGAACCTCCAGTACATGGTGTTATGTTACTACTTACAGATGCCTATTTGAACCTGCAGTACATCGTGTTGTGGGAAGCTTTGTATGGATATATGTTGGCCTTCCTTCTCTTCTTGTCCATGCTGAAGTTGTTACTGATTCTTCGCTTCAATCCTAAAATCACCCAGTTATCTGGGACACTGAAAAAGGCCAAGGGACCTATCTCAAGTTTTATGGTTGTGTTTGTGCTCACTTTTCTGGCGTTTGCTCAGTTTGGCTATTTGGTGTTTGGAAGGGTGGACCGTGGTTATTACACATTCATTGCAACTCTTGAAACACTCATGTCAATGCTGATGATGAAGATGGAGATTGACAACATGATCCTGGTCAATGGTCTGCTTGGATCACTGTTTGTGTTCCTGTTTGTAATGGTGATAGTCTTCATCCTTATAAACATGCTGTTGAGCATGATCAATGATGCGTTTACAGAAGTACGCAAGGATCCATCCTTCCTGCCAGATGACCCTGCCATGGCTACCTTCCTACTGGATCAAATAAAAGCTTTTGTCCTGGGTTACTATAAAGGTAAATAAGTCTATACTCTGGAACCTTGTTTGATGTTTCAGTTTGTATATTCTAAGGAATCAGAATATTTCCCAAAGAGTCCTACAAAAGAACTAGTCCAAAGTCTGTTTGGTAGGTGCTGCTTGTGTCCGAGAGGAATGATTTCTGTCCGTATTTCCCACATTCTATATTTGGTACGATTTATCACCTGTTTCTCCAATAGGACGAAGATATAACTCTGTAAATTAGTCTTATATTGTTACTGAAATCATGCTTTTCATTCTTTTTCTCTCTCTGGAGATTTCATCTCTGTTTATACCATCATTCTTACAGTCAACATTATTTCCTTCATGATTGAATTCATCTTCTCCTCCCTCGACATAGTATTCTACCCCATCCTCCATTATATCAGGTTAATTATCTCCCTTTGATATGCCTTTCTCTACATAATATGATATAATATAATATACAGGAATGAAAAAACAGGGTTTAACATTGATACAAATTTATAAGGAATTTGACTTGTGACTTTTGGCAACCTATCTACTAACCATTCAATTACACCCCCATGAAATCATAATTGTTTAATTTGTTTAATATGACTATATATATAATATATACTAAACTTTGTTTTTATAGACTCCACAGATAAAGGGAAGAAAGAGAAGACAAAGGAGAGTAAAAAAGATCTGGAGGAGAAAATAGATGACCTTGACCTTCGATTGCGGACATTCCTACAAGTTCTTCATAGAGACAGAATTTAACTTGTTGTAGTGTATTTTGTAGCAGAATTTTATTGATTTTAATTGAATGAAAAAACTTTTTATGACATTAACAGCCGATAAGATGAAGTTTCCATAAGTATACAAACTCCTGGTATTTCACCGAGCTGACTACACAAAAATGTTTTTATAAAGTTGACTTTGATATCATGATGATTGGATATGAGCAGGTTTTGTGACATTTACTAATAACTTGATTAATATAAAAAAAATAGAGTTGTTAATACATCAGTGTATGATTTTAAAGGAAATTTCTGAAGCATTCATACAGAATAAAATCCAACTAATCATAGTCAGATGACAGTAAGGCTCCTTAATTGTTATATTTTACAGGTATGTTTGAATGATATTAAGCCTCCTCTGAGAACATGGAGTGTTATTTCCTGTCTAATCCTCTAGCGACTATTAGGGACTTTGTTTGGACACAATGTCCACTATTAAGACAGGAATATTTATTAAGCCTCCTCTGAGAACATGGAGTGAATATTTATTAAGCCTCCTCTGAGAACATGGAGTGTTATTTCCTGTCTAATCCTCTAGCGACTATTAGGGACTTTGTTTGGACACAATGTCCACTATTAAGACAGGAATATTTATTAAGCCTCCTCTGAGAACATGGAGTGTTATTTCCTGTCTAATCCTCTAGCGACTATTAGGGACTTTGTTTGGACACAATGTCCACTATTAAGACAGGAATATCTAAAGTCACATGAAACCATTTCCAGAAATGATCTTGTAATATCAAAGATGCCCAGTATATGATTAACACTTCTAAACATCCATAACAACAATGACCTACATGTACAACTAATAACCCAGACCATTGTCGGCCAATAACCCAGATCACTGTCGGCCAATAACCCAGACCATTGCCAGCCAATAACCCAGACCATTTTCAGGCTATATACCCAATCATTGTTGGCCCATATACCCTGTCAGGCTATATACCCAATCATTGTTGGCCCATATACCCTGTCAGGCTATATACCCAATCATTGTTGGCCCATATACCCTGTCAGACTATATACCCCAGTCATTGACAGGCTATATACCCCAGTCATTGACAGGCTATATACCCCCGTCTTTGTCAGGCTATATACCCCGGTAACCGTCAGGCTATATACCCCGGTCTTTGTCAGGCTGTATACCCCGGTCATTGTCAGGCTATATACCCCTGTCACCGTCAGGCTATATACCCCAGTCACCGACGGGCTACATACCCCGGTCATTGACAGGCTACATACTCCGGTCACCGTCGGGCTGTATACCCCGGTCACCGGCGGGCTGACTACCCCGGTCACCGACGGGCTGTATACCCCGGTCTGTTGTTAATTTAATTGTTCTGTTTGGAGTTGGAGGATATAATATATTATCATACATCAGATACAGATTTCTTCTTTAATTGTCTGGATTACTTTGTTAATAGAAGTAGTATAATGTAGTCATAATTCTGTTGAGTTACTAACAAACTATTGGATGTTTTTGTTTTTGATGTTTTGGTAGCCTATTATCACCAGTTACCACTAATTTCGTGTTTCCCTTGGTCTCTATTTTGACAGTTGAAGTTTGTCCTAACTATTTGATGGATCATTTTCAAATTTGGGTACGACTCCCTGTTGGTCCCTAGTCATGCATGTAAAATTTTGGGACTGAACGGAAGAATAAAATGGCTGACATACGGCCATCTTGAATTTTTGAAAGTTTGTTAGCGCTGTCACCTAAGAAGAACCAAATGATCTTTCTTTATTTCCACATGTTTACTCCTCTCTTGGTCCTTTGGTAACTGTGATAGAAGACACCTGGGCTGGTGTATGGTGTATTTTGCTCATAGGAATGATCTTGATTGATTTCTAAGGTAACATGGGTCAAATATGTTAAAAACTTTAAGAACCTTCTTCTCAAGTTCCAGAAGACCCAGGGTACTGATATTTGGCAAGGTAGTATGGTACATGGGTAAGCTTCCTCGTATAAATGACCTTTACCAATTTCAATGTCTCAGGGGTCAAATATGTTAAAAACATTTAAGAGTCATCTCAAGTTTCAGAAACCTTAGGATCCCAAAAATTTGTAAGCAGGTAAAAGTGTCAAGTGGTGGAGTAATACAAATGTTCAAATAATCATTTGAGAGATACATGCCCTGAGGGCCTCTTGTTTGACCATTACATACAGGAGAACAATATGGTGTTACCTCTTAATAAGATACTGTAAGATCTGTGTTATGGCTTGTGCTGCAATCAGGATTATAGAACCTTAAAAATGATTTTATTACAATGTAGTTTGTTTTGACTATTATGTTTTTACCCAACTTCTCATCATGCAGAAATATGAGTTTAAATCATTGCTGTAGACAAATTTGTGTTTTACTTTTGATACTGTTTTAAATGTCAAAACTTTTGGCTTGTGCTGCAATCAGGATTATAGAACCTTAAAAATGATTTTATTACAATGTAGTTTGTTTTGACTATTATGTTTTTACCCAACTTCTCATCATGCAGAAATATGAGTTTAAATCATTGCTGTAGACAAATTTGTGTTTTACTTTTGATACTGTTTTAAATGTCAAAACTTTTGGCTTGTGCTGCAATCAGGATTATAGAACCTTAAAAATGATTTTATTACAATGTAGTTTGTTTTGACTATTATGTTTTTACCCAACTTCTCATCATGCAGAAATATGAGTTTAAATCATTGCTGTAGACAAATTTGTGTTTTACTTTTGATACTGTTTTAAATGTCAAAACTTTTGGTTTGATATAAAATTTCAGATTTAGAGCATGCTGAATATTTCAGTTTACAACGAGGGACTATTTTTGTCCTGAATGTATATTAATTACTGATTGTCCAATAAATGCTGATTAAAATGAATATACAAAACTTCACTTGTTATTTAAGCTTCAATGTTTGATATAAAAGTGTTTCCTCAGTGAACATTTTTATTGAGCCTGACTAAAACATATTACTTCGCCATAAGTTTCATGTGTATGTAGAGAGAATGTTCCCACAAAAGAGTTATACCCACTAAACTTATTCAAACTTTTAAATACAAAAACAATTTGATAGTTCATTCAAATAATCCTTACACTAAAAGATTCATTAGTCTCCACATACACTATAGGAATCATTGCCATACGAAAAAAGCCCCCTTACTATAACATATACACAAAAGGGCTCCAATTTTTTCAGTCAAGTATTTGTATCTGAACCCACTAATGATGATATACCAAGAATTCCAAACAAAACGACAACTGTGGACATGATACCACTCCATATCAATAAACAGCAAGTGCATGAGTATCTTTCTAAGCTGAAACCAGATAAGTCACCAGGACTTGATGAAATACATCCCGCATATCTAAAAAACACAGCGAGCTCTGTAAGCAGACCAATATCAATTCTTTTCAACCAATCACTATCAACTGGGGACCTACCACTAGATTGGAAAAAAGCAAAGGTTTGTGCCATTTACAAGAAGGGCGACAAAAGCGAAGCCGGAAATTACCGCCCTGTAAGCCTGACATCAGTGATCTGTAAGATTATGGAGAGTATTATAAGGGAACATATAACAAAACAAATGAGGATTAATGATTATTTTTCAACAAAACAATATGGATTTATAACTGGAAGATCTACTTCTCTTCAGCTACTGGAGGTGCTAGACAAATGGACGGAAGCACTTGATGAGGGCCATGCTGTTGATTGCATATATATGGATTACAAGAAGGCTTTCGATACCGTTCCTCATCTGCGTCTAATCAACAAGCTTGTCTCTTATGGGTTATCAAAACAGTTGATATTATGGATTTCAAACTTTTTACAAGGTCGCCAACAAAGGGTTACAGTGAATGAAGAAGTCTCAGATTGGCAAAATGTTACTTCCGGTATACCTCAGGGATCAGTCTTGGGGCCACTCCTTTTTGTCATCTTCATCAATGAACTGCCAGACTTGGTGAACTCAGAAATGTACCTTTTTGCAGATGACACTAAGATATTCAAAATTTTGTCTAAGGAGGGAGATTCAACAAAACTGCAAAAAGACTTAGATATTATGTGTAACTGGAGCGAGGAGTGGCTGCTGAAAATGCACCCGGACAAGTGCAAACATATGCGTATAGGAACACATACAGATATGGCTATATACCATCTAAATGGAAATCAACTTCAGACAACATCGAAGGAGAAAGATATTGGAGTTATTTTTGAGTCTGACTTGAGTTTTGAAAATCATATCAGTGAGAAAGTGAAAAAAGCTAACTCAATGTTTGGGATGCTAAGAAGAACTTTCCAGTTTATGGACATCAAATTATTCATTCCATTATATAAATCGCTTGTTAGATCCCAGCTAGACTACGCAAGTGCAGTATGGTATCCCTACAAATACAAATATATAGATCTTATTGAAAATGTTCAAAGAAGAGCAACGCGGTGCCTACCTGAATTACGGAATTTATCATATGAAGAAAGATTAAAAACACTAAAACTGCCTACCTTGGCCTATAGACGCTTGCGAGGTGACATGATCGAGATATATAAAATGATCAGCGGGGTGTACGACAAAGAGTGCTGTACATGCATAAAGTTATGGGAGAACATGTCCGATAAACACATTGTTAGAGTAAACTCAAAAAAACTTTTTCCACAAAGAGCTAAATCTAAACTAAGAAGTAATTACTTTTCTGTGAGAGCAGCACGCATTTGGAACACATTACCAGAAACTGTTGTATCTGCCTCAAACACAAACTGTTTCAAAAATAGGCTTGATAAGTTATGGGAAAACCAAGATATCATTTTTAATTATAGAGCTGATATATCAATATAGACTGTCTTAATAGTAATTCAACGGAACTAAAAGCTGGACATATTATTTTGATTTGTACATACTATATTTATTATATGAAATATCATGTATATATATTGTATGTTTTTTGAGACCAGAGTAGAGGATAGGTATATCCTGTTCTGGTAATAAACTTAACTTAACTTAACTTAATAACATTACATAAAAGGGCTATTTTACCATATCACATACATGAAAAGGGCCCTTAGACTGGAACATACAATACAAGACGCTTGCCATACCACATAAACAAAAGGATCTTATCATAACCTTTAAGAGCCTTAGAATGAGATGTCTAAGATGTTGCGTAATTGGATAATGTGTGTGGTGGTGTTCGCATCCACTGCCGTTGGCATACCATATATATGAGATTAACTTCACCAAATTACCATACAACATTTACTATACTGTTCATTCATGGAGAATTTTACCTTAGCACTCATTATCAAATAAAATTGCCATACAAGCCTTATTAGTCAGAAAAAATGATAATTTAAAAATACCGCCCAGGCATCTTTAAGATAGGAAAAAAAATACGAAAATAAATGTTTAGCTTTACACTAATGGCCGCCTCCTTCAATGAGAGTACGACTACGGGAGGAGACGTTGTGTAATTCTTTACATAATTCTGGCGTGCTAAAACATTCAAGGGTTTGTACTTGTAAATGTTGTATTCAATAGATGATACTGATAATTACCAGTGACAAACTGAAGGCTGTCGCTTTGAACGTTGTTTGTTTCATCACTCTTTAACAGCAGTGATATGAACTATATTTTTCCGCGCATTGTGTTTTTTGCATTGTCCACAGTATCAAATTAATGTTATTCACGACTAGAATTGAATTTTACTGAGAAAAAGAAAACTTCTGTTGAGAGTGTACGATGCAGCGGCCCAGATGTTGCTTAAGTTCCATGTGGCCCCAGCATCGGCATTTACATAGACATCTTGACGGACAGATAACATACATATATGTCTCAAAATAGATCTTGCAGTGTTCGGACCGGAAGTGTTATCAGCCACCAAGCATTGTTTCAGAGTCCAGTATCTAACATATTTCAAATCAGGGCTCTGTCACAGCTCATAAGGCTATCATCATTTTTATCTTGTGGTTTATTAACAAATAAGAACATAGTTATAAAGCATTGATGCTTCCTTTCTTCAAATACACCACTTCTGTATGGGACCTCTACCAGAAGCCCTTATGCAGATCAGTTGTGTGAGACCCTACCAGAAGCCCTCATACAGATCAGTTTGATACATGCAAACTGCAAATAGTGACCAGAACATATTAAAACCCCTTCTTTATCAAACTGACTGGAACTGACCCTCAAACACAGCTATGAATTGTGACTTTGTTGAAGCATCCAAAGTGGTCCTCAAATCGCAAAATGGCTAACATCCTTAGTATGCTCACCTGGCTGCAACTATGCCAGTTGGATTTCCAGCAGCATAACCATACACATACTGAAATACATTTAAACCAGTTATCCTGGGGTGGAGTAGTGGATCCAGAACCCAGCAGCTAACATTCATATTGAGTCGGGGCCATTGCAAGGCAGCCTACAACTTTAAGTAGCCCACCTTGTAACAGATTTATTTCCTCATTTGTTTCAAAAAGACCAACACAGAGGTCTGGATTGCAATTGGTTTGATGCTTTCCTTTGTTAAATCTTTATCAATTTTGACTTGTTCAAACTTAATGCAGCGACAGTATGTTGAAGTAAAGCATTCTAGGTATCAATAATTTGACAGCTGAACCAATATTTTGTGGTTGACAATTTTGACTTCAATATCTTGAATGCCTTTGAGTATGAAATAGTTTTTATGAATGAATTCTTGTATGTTTGTATCTGTTTCGAATCTCTCCTGGGATTTTTGTGTTACAATGGCTTATGATGTGAACTGGAATCTCAAAGTTGACTTAATATTTACACTAGTACAATTTCAATTGATTTTCATGTCCAAACTTTCAATCTTTGATCACATGTTAGTATCCAGTATTGTATTATTTTATGTCACTATACTTTCAGAGCCTTAAAATCAGATGTCTAAGATGCTGCGTAATTTGATGAAGTGTGTGGTGGTGTTAGCATCTAGTGCTGTAGCCTTACCATATACTGTCTCAGTTCTGTGTAATGTTCTGTATGGATGGCCACAATCAAGACACAAATTCCGCAGGGCTTTTCAACCCAAAAAAGTGTATGCATTGAACTATGCTATGCTTCAATGTCTTATAATGCAGTTACGCTACATTCCTCGTTACATACAGTGGAACATGTTTTACAGATCAGCAGATCAGTCCAAGTTACGCAAGGTAAGAAATCTGGGGTTGGTCTTATAAAGCTGATCACAATAGGATATCAAAATTTAGGAGTAAAAAGAAAAAAAGTTAATTTAGAAGGAGCAATGAGCCCAACAACTATGATGATGCTGTTGAATGTGATATATCCACTACAGACATATCAGTATTAAACTAATCTTGGTTTAATTGCAGAACTTTGTATATGGAAGAAACAATCATAATCTTGATCTGTATATGCCTGATGTGCGAGGTCTACAGCCTGCCAGACCTCACCCAGTTCTGGTGTTTGTTTATGGAAGAGAATGGTGCTCAGGTGACAAGAATATGTATGGGATGTTATGTTCTGAACTTGCAAATAGACTCCAGGTTTTGGTTTGCTGTCCCAACTATTCCATCTATCCACAAGTAAGAATCACACATCTTCCCTCTGTATGTGTTTGCCTTAGTTGATATTATCTCAATTCTTTCCTATTGAAAGGTAAAAGGAAACAATCATGGATAGTCAGGAAAATGTTAGAAACCTAAATTTGGTTAATTATTGATTGAAATTTCTTTTGATATATTGAAATTGTCAGAAAGACTTTGTTGTTTACATCCCTTGAATGACTGGAAGGCTTTTTAATCTGAAACATACAAATTATAACTTACACTACTCAGAAGTCTAGAATTGTAACTTACCCCCGTGGAAAGAATTGGTTTATACTCTACATAGGAGTCTAGATGAATTGATTATATCACTAGGGAGACTAGACTTGCTATTTACTCTGAATATGAGTGGGGAAGAGGGTTGATTATACTACAAGGGAAAATAAAATGTTTGTATAGACTTTAACATTATGTCTTTGTTTTGGATGTAAAATTGAAGTATGTATTTCAGACATGAATAAAATTGTGTGTTGGTTTGACTGTAGGGTTATGTGGATGATATGGTCCAGGATGTGGTAGACTGTGTATCATGGGCATACCAAAACATAGATGTCTATAGTGGAGATAAGGTAGGTCACACCAAAGCATAGAGGTCATAACAATGATTTGTCTGGATGTATATAAAACAAATGTAATGTGCCACTCTTAACTCCATTCATCTGAATGTATATAAAACAAATATAATGTGCCACACTTTACTCCATTTGTCTTGATGTATATAAAACAAATATAATGTGCCACACTTTACTCCATTTGTCTTGATGTATATAAAACAAATATAATGTGCCACACTTTACTCCATTCATCTTGATGTATATAAAACAAATATAATGTGCCACACTTTACTCCATTCTTCTTGATGTATGTAAAACAAATATAATGTGCCACACTTAACTCCATTCTTCTTGATGTATGTAAAACAAATATAATGTGCCACACTTTACTCCATTCTTCTTGATGTATGTAAAACAAATATAATGTGCCACACTTTACTCCATTCATCTTGATGTATATAAAACAAATATAATGTGCCACACTTTACTCCATTTGTCTTGATGTATATAAAACAAATATAATGTGCCACACTTTACTCCATTCATCTTGATGTATATAAAACAAATATAATGTGCCACACTTTACTCCATTCTTCTTGATGTATGTAAAACAAATATAATGTGCCACACTTAACTCCATTCTTCTTGATGTATGTAAAACAAATATAATGTGCCACACTTTACTCCATTCATCTTGATGTATGTAAAACAAATATAATGTGCCACACTTAACTCCATTCTTCTTGATGTATGTAAAACAAATATAATGTGCCACACTTTACTCCATTCATCTTGATGTATGTAAAACAAATATAATGTGCCACACTTTACTCCATTCATCTTGATGTATATAAAACAAATATAATGTGCCACACTTAACTCCATTCTTCTTGATGTATATAAAACAAATATAATGTGCCACACTTTACTCCATTTGTCTGGATGTATATAAAACAAATATAATGTGCCACACTTAATTCCATTCATCTTGATGTATATAAAACAAATATAATATTATAATATGCTACATCCTACTCATGGATCAAGTTTATAAACACATTGTAAATACAGGTACAATATGCCTCTTGTTGCTATTTTCTACACAGGAAAGAATTATGCTGGTTGGACACTCAGACGGTGCTCATCTATGTATGATGGCTGTGCTGGAACTTCTTCATGATGAGCTGCTACAGGAAGGTATCAGTCAGTCTCAACTGATGCTACAAGAGAGTCTAAGGTTTCAGGACTCACACTTTGATGGCAGTAAGAGGAGCAGGATTGACACTCTAGATGAAAGTTCAGGGTCATCAGGGTCATTCTGTGTGCTCAATGATAATGGGGACAAAGGGGGTCCTCTTGACCCAAGTGGGGCAACAAGTATGTATGAAATGATATCAATAAAATCAGACAAAAATGAAAATGCTGAGAGCACTGAACAGGTGTCTGGAGATGCAAAAATCCAGTGCAAGGATGATGACGAGGAAGAGGTGGCTCCAGACAGTCAAGGGGGTGCCATGAACAGACAGGTCAGCCAGGATGTATCTGAGGTCAAAGTAGAAGTCACAGAGGTCAGTGGTGAGGAGGTCACAGATGTCAAGGAAGAAGTCAGACATTCTGGGAAAGTAGTGGAGGAAGAAGAGGAAGAACACAGTGAAAATGAATCTATAGTGACAATCAGACCTCGAGATTCAGAATGTCATCCAACATTACTGGAGTTGGGAAAATCCATTAAAGCTGTAGTAGGTAAGTAGATATATGGCCATTGAAACTTACTAAAGAACACTTGGTGAATAAACCAGACTGACAGACTCTGAATTTTATCCAGATTCACAACCAATTCAGGAAAAAGAGAGAGTAATCATTATAAAACCACACAAATTTTTATTTGAGTTGATAGAATAGGAGTACACTGGATGGCTGTAATTGTTAGTGAGTGTAAGCCATACTGGATGGCTGTAATTATTAGTGAGTGTAAGCCATACTGGATGGCTGTAATTATTAGTGAGTGTAAGCCATACTGGATGGCTGTAATTATTAGTGAGTGTAAGCCATACTGGATGGCTGTAATTATTAGTGAGTGTAAGCCATACTGGATGGCTGTAATTATTAGTGAGTGTAAGCCATACTGGATGGCTGTAATTATTAGTGAGTGTAAGCCATACTGGATGGCTGTAATTATTAGTGAGTGTAAGCCATACTGGATGGCTGTAATTGTTAGTTAACCATAAGTCATACTGGATGGCTGTAATTATTAGTGAGTGTAAGCCATACTGGATGGCTGTAATTATTAGTGAGTGTAAGCCACACCTGATGTATGAGTGTAAGCCATACTGGATGGCTGTAATTGTTATTTAACCATAAGTCATACTGGATGGCTGTAATTATTAGTGAGTGTAAGCCATACTGGATGGGCTGATGTATGTAATTATTAGTGAGTGTAAGCCATACTGGATGGCTGTAATTATTAGTGAGTGTAAGCCACTGGATGGCTGTAAGATGGCTGTAATTATTAGTGAGTGTAAGCCATACTGGATGGCTGTAATTATTAGTGAGTGTAAGCCATACTGGATGGCTGTAATTATAAGCCATACTGGATGGCTGTAATTGTTAGTTAACCATAAGTCATACTGGATGGCTGTAATTATTAGTGAGTGTAAGCCATACTGGATGGCTGTAATTATTAGTGAGTGTAAGCCATACTGGATGGCTGTAATTATTAGTGAGTGTAAGCCACACCTGATGTATGTAATTATTAGTGAGTGTAAGCCATACTGGATGGCTGTAATTATTAGTGAGTGTAAGCCACACCTGATGTATGTAATTATTAGTGAGTGTAAGCCATACTGGATGGCTGTAATTATTAGTGAGTGTAAGCCACACCTGATGTATGTAATTATTAGTGAGTGTAAGCCATACTGGATGGCTGTAATTATTAGTGAGTGTAAGCCACACCTGATGTATGTAATTATTAGTGAGTGTAAGCCATACTGGATGGCTGTAATTATTAGTGAGTGTAAGCCACACCTGATGTATGTAATTATTAGTGAGTGTAAGCCATACTGGATGGCTGTAATTATTAGTGAGTGTAAGCCACACCTGATGTATGTAATTATTAGTGAGTGTAAGCCATACTGGATGGCTGTAATTATTAGTGAGTGTAAGCCACACCTGATGTATGTAATTATTAGTGAGTGTAAGCCATACTGGATGGCTGTAATTATTAGTGAGTGTAAGCCATACTGGATGGCTGTAATTGTTAGTTAACCATAAGTCATACTGGATGGCTGTAATTATTAGTGAGTGTAAGCCATACTGGATGGCTGTAATTATTAGTGAGTGTAAGCCATACTGGATGGCTGTAATTATTAGTGAGTGTAAGCCATACTGGATGGCTTTAATTGTTAGTGAGTGTAAGCCATACTGGATGGCTGTAATTATTAGTGAGTGTAAGCCATACTGGATGGCTGTAATTATTAGTGAGTGTAAGCCACACCTGATGGCTGTAATTATTAGTGAGTGTAAGCCACACCTGATGTATGTAACTGGCTTTCTCACTTATGATTTACTTTAGTTCTAGCAGTGAGTTGACTTCATGGAGTATGTCACAAATGTAGCCTAATCTTTAAGCAAGATTATTTTGTACTGAACACAGTTGACACACTTGTTGACTGTGTTTGATATAAACATCCTTTAATTACTTCTAGAGATACTTTTGAGTTATCACTATTGCTGTATTTGATTGGTTGACAGTTGTAAGTTTTAAAACACTTTTTCTAAAAGAAAACAACATGCTTTAAATAATTTTCTATCCAATTTCAGATTGACAACTTAAAAAAAATAATTACGTTTGTCATAATCATTCTGATTAATGAAAATCCTTTTTCTAAAATCTGGATATTTTTTGTTGTGTACAGGACTTGCAGGGATATATGATATAAATGACCATTTTGAACATGAGAGTTTCCGAGGTGTTGAAGATGTGTCCTATATGGCCAGAGCAATGTATGGAAATGAACACTTTGAACGATTCTCCCCTTCATCACTGGTGAGAACTCTGTCAAGCAGTGTCAGGTAAGAATATTAACATCCTCCCTATTTAGTGAGGGAGCCTCTAGGTACTAACAGGAGGACCCATCTTAAAATGGCTGGCTGTTCAAAGACGGATAAAGCCTACAGGTGTTTAATCTTAATGAAATTAAACAATTATCTTAACACAACTGATATAGATGACCTGTTTTCCTCGTGAACATTTCTTCTACAAATAATTTGATTATGATGAATGTCCACATTCATTTCAACTTTTGCTATAATTATATATATATATATAGAGAGAGAGAGAGAGACAGAGAGAGACACACACACACACACAGAGAACAATCAGGGAGAAATCCCTAAACATGTTTTATATGATATAGATAGAACAATCAGGGAGAAATCCCTAAATATGTTCTATATATAGGACAAATGGGGAGAAATCCCTGAACATGTTCTATATGATATAAATAGAACAATCAGGGAGAAATCTCTAAACATGTTCTATATGATATAAATAGAACAATCAGGGAGAAATCCCTAAATATGTTCTATATATAGGACAAATGGGGAGAAATCCCTGAACATGTTCTATATGATATAAATAGAACAATCAGGGAGAAATCCCTAAACATGTTCTATATGATATAAATAGAACAATCAGGGAGAAATCCCTAAACATGTTTTATATGATATAAATAGAACAATCAGGGAGAAATCTCTAAACATGTTATATATGATATAAATAGAACAATCAGGGAGAAATCCCTAAACATGTTTTATTTGATATAAATAGAACAATCAGGGAGAAATCCCTAAACATGTTTTATATGATATAAATAGAACAATCAGGGAGAAATCTCTAAACATGTTTTATATGATATAAATAGAACAATCAGGGAGAAATCCCTAAATATGTTTTATATATAGGACAAATGGGGAGAAATCCCTGAACATGTTCTATATGATATAAATAGAACAATCAGGGAGAAATCCCTGAATATGTTCTATATATAGGACAATCAAAGAGATTTCCTTTAATACCGGGTATGTTCTAATTTTAGAATAATCCACGAAAATAACAAAACATGTTTTATATAACTAGGACAATCAATAGCAACTCAACAAACAGTCTCTAAGAAATCTCAAAATTCTGTTGTTCTATATACTGCCTGTTCTGTTGCTATGATAACCAATGATAAATCCTTATTAAGCCTGTTCTGTTGCTATGATAACCAATGAGAAATCCTTAGTAAGCCTGTTCTGTTGCTATGATAATCGATGAGAAATCCTTAGTAAGCCTGTTCTGTTGCTTTGATAACCAATGAGAAATCCTTATTAAGCCTGTTCTGTTGCTATGATAACCAATGAGAAATCCTTAGTAAGCCTGTTCTGTTGCTTTGATAACCAATGAGAAATCCTTATTAAGCCTGTTCTGTTGCTATGATAACCAATGAGAAATCCTTAGTAAGCCTGTTCTGTTGATATGATAACCAATGTGAAATCCTTAGTAAGCCTGTTCTGTTGCTTTGATAACCAACGTGAAATCCTTATTAAGCCTGTTCTGTTGCTATGATAACCAATGAGAAATCCTTAGTAAGCCTGTTCTGTTGCTATGATAACCAATGAGAAATCCTTAGTAAGCCTGTTCTGTTGCTATGATAACCAATGAGAAATCCTTATTAAGCCTGTTCTGTTGCTATGATAACCAATGAGAAATCCTTAGTAAGCCTGTTCTGTTGTTTTGTAGTTTACCACCAGTAATTATGATCCATGGCACTGAGGACTACATCGTTCCCCTGTCGTCCACGACCAAAATGGCTGAAGCTATACAGGAGATTTATGGTGACGTGACAGTCCGAGTTTTACCTGGTTGTGACCACTACAGTGTATGCTACGACATCATGGACTCTAACAGTAAATACTATGAAAGTGTGCTTGGTGTAATCTTAGAAACTGCTGCCAAAGTGCTAAAATAAGTGTTAGTAGTTTCTAGTCAGAAATAATCACATTGTCTTTCAAATTCTTGTGTAGATTATGCTGCATTTTGATTACCAGGTATGTATGATTGGGATGTTTTCTGATGTTTTTGGGTTAAATGTACTTTTGTATGCTAGACTGGACATTGAGAGGTCTTCTATAGTGTCATGGCTTGGTAACAGTGGTATAATGGAGAGGTGCTGTATAGTGTCATGTCTACATAAGGCTTGGTAACAGTGGTATAATGGAGAGGTGCTGTATAGTGTCATGTCTACATAAGGCTTGGTAACAGTGGTATAATGGAGAGGTGCTGTACAGTGTCATGTCTACATAAGGCTTGGTAACAGTGGTATAATGGAGAGGTGCTGTACAGTGTCATGTCTACATAAGGCTTGGTAACAGTGGTATAATGGAGAGGTGCTGTACAGTGTCATGTCTACATAAGGCTTGGTAACAGTGGTATAATTGTCATGTAATGAACACATTTTTATCCGACAAGCTCTATCATACATGTCTTATGTAACACATTGTTACCTGACAGGCCCCTATTCTGCATTATCCAAGTAAACATTTAATTATTAAATTGTTATCTCACTATATATCAATCTCATGAATCTGATGTTCTTATGTGACATTCCTAATTTCTGTGATCCTGGAGAACAAACTAACATTTGTCTTTTACACTTTTACAGAGGGTTACACTGATGTGAGACATGTCTAACAGAGGCTTACATTGATGTGAGACATGTCTAACAGAGGCTTACATGATGTGAGACATGTCTAACAGAGGCTTACACTGATGTGAGACATGTCTAACAGAGCTTACATTGATGTGAGACATGTCTAACAGAGGCTTACACTGATGTGAGACATGTCTAACAGAGGCTTACATTGATGTGAGACATGTCTAACAGAGGCTTACATGATGTGAGACATGTCTAACAGAGGCTTACACTGATGTGAGACATGTCTAATAGAGGCTTACATTGATGTGAGACATGTCTAACAGAGGGTTACATTGATGTGAGACATGTCTAACAGAGGGTTACACTGATGTGAGACATGTCTAACAGAGGCTTACATTGATGTGAGACATGTCTAACAGAGGCTTACACTGATGTGAGACATGTCTAACAGAGGCTTACATTGATGTGAGACATGTCTAACAGAGGGTTACATGATGTGAGACATGTCTAACAGAGGCTAACATGATGTGAGACATGTCTAACAGAGGCTTACATGATGTGAGACATGTCTAACAGAGGCTTACATTGATGTGAGACATGTCTAACAGAGGGTTACACTGATGTGAGACATGTCTAACAGAGGCTTACGTTGATGTGAGACATGTCTCACAGGAGCTTACACAATGTGAGACATGTCTAACAGAGGGTTACATGATGTGAGACATGTCTAACAGAGGGTTACATGATGTGAGACATGTCTAACAGAGGCTTACATGATGTGAGACATGTCTAACAGAGGCTTACGTTGATGTGAGACATGTCTCACAGGAGCTTACACAATGTGAAACATGTCTAACAGAGGCTTACATTGATGTGAGACATGTCTAACAGAGGCTTACATTGATGTGAGACATGTCTAACAGAGGCTTACATGATGTGAGACATGTCTAACAGAGGCTTACATGATGTGAGACATGTCTAACAGAGGCTTACATGATGTGAGACATGTCTAACAGAGGCTTACATTGATGTGAGACATGTCTAACAGAGGCTTACATTGATGTGAGACATGTCTAACAGAGGCTTACATTGATGTGAGACATGTCTAACAGAGGCTTACATTGATGTGAGACATGTCTAACAGAGGCTTACATTGATGTGAGACATGTCTAACAGAGGCTTACATTGATGTGAAACATGTCTAACAGAGGCTTACATTGATGTGAGACATGTCTAACAGAGGCTTACATGATGTGAGACATGTCTAACAGAGGCTTACATGATGTGAGACATGTCTAACAGAGGCTTACATGATGTGAGACATGTCTAACAGAGGCTTACATGATGTGAGACATGTCTAACAGAGGCTTACATGATGTGAGACATGTCTAACAGAGGCTTACATTGATGTGAGACATGTCTAACAGAACAGAGGCTTACATTGATGTGAGACATGTCTAACAGAGGCTTACATTGATATCAGACATGTCTAACAGAGGCTTACATTGATGTGAGACATGTCTAACAGAGGCTTACATTGATGTGAGACATGTCTAACAGAGGCTTACACTGATGTGAGACATGTCTAACAGAGGCTTACATTGATGTGAGACATGTCTAACAGAGGCTTACATGATGTGAGACATGTCTAACAGAGGCTTACATGATGTGAGACATGTCTAACAGAGGCTTACATTGATGTGAGACATGTCTAACAGAGGCTTACATTGATGTGAGACATGTCTAACAGAGGCTTACATTGATGTGAGACATGTCTAACAGAGGCTTACATTGATGTGAGACATGTCTAACAGAGGCTTACGTTGATGTGAGACATGTCTCACAGGAGCTTACACGATGTGAAACATGTCTCACAGGAGCTAACATCTCAAAGAGGCTTACATGATGTGAAATATATCACAAAGGCTTACATTGATGTGAAACATGTCTCACAGAGGCTTACATCAATGTGAAACATGTCTCACAGGAGCTTACATTGATGTGAGACATGTCTCACAGAGGCTTACATTGATGTGAGACATGTCTAACAGAGGCTTACATTGATGTGAGACATGTCTAACAGAGGCTTACATTGATGTGAGACATGTCTAACAGAGGCTTACATGATGTGAGACATGTCTAACAGAGGCTTACGTTGATGTGAGACATGTCTAACAGAGGCTTACATTGATGTGAGACATGTCTAACAGAGGCTTACATTGATGTGAGACATGTCTAACAGAGGCTTACATTGATGTGAGACATGTCTAACAGAGGCTTACATGATGTGAGACATGTCTAACAGAGGCTTACATGATGTGAGACATGTCTAACAGAGGCTTACATGATGTGAAGCATAGCTGGCTTAAGATAATATTGTTGTAAAAGATGTGATTACTGTGAATTATTGAAGCAATGCATTCTTGTTAGTCTTTAATCATTTGTAAACGATTGTTATATAGTTGTTAATTAGTCATAATTTGAACAAATTGCCTGTAATGGTGACTAAGAGATTTGTCATCACACATGATTTTTTATGTCCTAATTCAGCATCTGTGTGATATTTCGCTTTACTTATCATTAACTCAGGACAGTGTGATCTATAGGTCAAGAGGTTCTGTTTATCACCTTTAAGTTCTGTTTATCACCTTTAGGTTCTGTTTATCACCTTTAGGTTCTGTTTATCACCTGCTTATAGAATTCCCTTTAATATTGACCAGGTATTCTTGTGAAGTGTCAGGCTTACAGAAGTTATTTACTTGAGTTATGATTTTAGCTGTTTTAAGTTATATGTTTAATCTGATCTTTTATTTTTTGCTATTGTTGAATAATAATAATTTTTAGTGGGGTATTATCAAAACTACATCATGTCGTCATATATTTGTGTTTTTCCATATAAAGTCACTTTTATTTTCACTCATAAAAGCTCCATGTTTTCTTTTCTGCACCTGTATTCTAAACGTTCAAGAAGTAATCTTCTTAAAATATCAAAGATAAATACATCTGATGTTTTAAGATGAGGACTTCTTGTAAGTTTAGAAAACAGGTGTCTCACAGATCTGTATTTACAGATACTATAGTACTACACATTGTCTGTGTTAACAGATGGTATGAGAGATTGGTTGTCAGCTGTTAACTAATGATGTAGGATAATGTAACCCTACCAGTAATACTGTTAATTGTAATCAGGTCAGTTCTGGTTATTGATCAGGTTATTGATCAGGTCAGTTCTGGTTATTGATCAGGTCAGTTCTGGTTATTGATCAGGTTATTGATCAGGTCAGATCTGGTTATTGATCTGGTTATTGATCAGGTCAGTTCTGGTTATTGATCTGGTTATTGATCAGGTCAGAGCTGGTTATTGATCTGGTTATTGATCAGGTCAGTTCTGGTTATTGATCTGGTTATTGATCAGGTCAGATCTGGTTATTGATCTGGTTATTGATCAGGTCATTTCTGGTTATTGATCTGGTTATTGATCAGGTCAGAGCTGGTTATTGATCTGGTTATTGATCAGGTCAGTTCTGGTTATTGATTAGGTCAGAGCTGGTTATTGATCAGGTCAGAGCTGGTTATTGATCAGGTCAGTTCTGGTTATTTTCTGGTTATTGATCAGGTCAGAGCTGGTTATTGATCTGGTTATTGATCAGGTCAGTTCTGGTTATTGATCTGGTTATTGATCAGGTCAGTTCTGGTTATTGATCTGGTTATTGATCAGGTCAGTTCTGGTTATTGATCTGGTTATTGATCAGGTCAGTTCTGGTTATTGATCTGGTTATTGATCAGGTCAGAGCTGGTTATTGATCTGGTTATTGATCAGGTCAGAGCTGGTTATTGATCTGGTTATTGATCAGGTCAGAGCTGGTTATTGAACTGGTTATTGATCATTCTGTTCATTATTGCTTTGTTGATAGGATTTTCATACAAAATGTTTGAATTAAAATGCAATAAATAAATCAGTTAATGATAATTATACAAGTTTCTGTTTTTTATTCATGATAAGTCTGGATAAGCAAGACAAAGGTCAAGGTCAACATTACTGATTTTAGAAATTCCTTATAGATACTCAGCGGCTTCATTCCTAGAGGAATTTTGATCACACTTCTTACGCTCCTTAGATATTATAATATACTGCACTGTTCAGTTTCAAGGTTATAGAGTAGAGGTCATTGTAAATACTTATGGAAAATTCTTGCCAGTGCCTTGTAGCTGCATTTTTCTGGAGGGATTTGATTAAATTTCATACACTTAAAAAGAACTATTATGTCTTGGACAAGTTCAGTTAATTAATTAATAGACAGGTATTGTAGGGTCAAGGTCTTCGTACTATTTTTAGAAACCTTTGTCAGCACTCCACCAGCTTCATTTCTTTAGGAATTTCGATCAAATGTCACTCATACCAATAAGACCATAATATTTCTAACTAGTTCCATTTTCGGGGTTAAAGTGTCAAGGTCAAAAGTCACCAAAACTGTTTTTAGAACATCTTGTCAGCTCTGTAGTGGCTTCATTTCCGAGGGATTTTTATCAAATTTCACATCACATAAAGATCAATACCTTTACAGACAGGTTCAAGTTTCAGGGTTTTAGTCAGGGTCACTTGTTGCTATTGAAGAAAATCCTTGACAGCTCTTTAGTGACTTCATGCCTTGGGGAATTTTTATCAAACTTCACACATTTGGCTATCTTCTTTATTGCACACAAGTCAAGGTGGAACCTCAAAGGGAAACATGTCATTTGCAATGCCTTTAACTAGAAGTGCAACCTTCATCATAAACATATCTCGCCATGTATTAGACCAATACCCTTACTGGTAGATATTATGATGACTATTACGATGCAAAGTCAGTTAGATTGGTAGAGTTAAGATGAACACAATGATCAAAGAACAAGGTCAATGGGCAAATGTCAAGGTCAAATGGCTTATATCCAACTTGGTAAATATTTTTTAACAAAACTTTGAAGGAAAGTTAATTGGTGGAGGCCATCAGGTTTAGTTTTCAAATGACATTTCTTCTTGATTTATGAAGGAATGTTTAACAAAATCAGAAGTTAAGTCTCGTGTTAAAGTGTGGAATGTAAATATAACACATCATCTGGTAAATTTTTGTTTATACAATGAAAAAAGTGAGTGTATTCAGTTGGAATGGACTGTTGAGGGTATTAACTAGTACATACCATCTTTTACATTTTATATTATTAAGACAAATAATGAGCCAAATAGAATTATTTTAAAGTTTCACATTTATAAGCTTTATAAGCCATTCGGACATTTCCTTACATTGTCAGTGCATCCAAAGCTACTAATCACTAATGTTTTGGCAAAAAAGGGGTAAACAAATGTTTTTGTTCACACAAAAACAAATATTCCAAGTGAAAGCTAATGTACAAAATTAGTTCAAAATGGATCAAAGTTTGAATATAGAAGTGTTCCAAGTAATGGTGATGCTGTTTTATAAGATATGGATTATATTCAGTTAAGAAAATAAAACCAAAACACTTGTTCAATTTTTCTATTTACCACTGTTTTATTGGCAATGCCAGGAATAACCATACACAAAATGGATATTTATTATCCAGTGCCCCACGGAGGGGATTCACAGCCTCCCAATGCTGACACTGCATACAGTAATATGTACAGACATCAAGTAGGGCATACACCAAACAAATAGGTCACAACACATACTGATCAACAACCAAAGGCTGACTGCAGGCCAACACCATAGCCCAGGCAAACTTGTAGGGCACCATGGGTGATCACAAGCACACAAGGAACTTCTTAAAAGCTTCCATGTTGTGAAGAAAACATGGGGCAGCTTGTAAGCATTCCATTTTGTAGAGCTTGTGATACCTGCACCCCAGACTGCTTGCTTGCACCCAAGTAGAGCTTTCAAATGCCTGAGGTAGAGCTACAAGCACCCATGGCAAGGCTTGCAACACAATCTTAACCAAACTAATGTTGAAGACAGAGAGAGTATAGTTACACAACAGGTAAATGTTAGGACATGGATTCATTAATGTCATTTCTATCACTCATACCTATGTACAGATGTTCCACGATATCTAAATACATTAAGCTTCACAAAGCACAACCTAATTCACTATTTTGTATACATACCATTATAACTCCCAATGTGAGCTTCTGAATTCACTGATTTAACAAATCTGTACATACACATGAGTATTAGGATAACATGTGTACCCCTATTGGTAAAGTGGTTTGACAGCTTCACAAGAACTGTATTTGTCTTGTCTTACATGTACAATCTAGTTAAACTAGAGCTGATGTTATCACTCTATACATACACACCACAGAACCAATTATTGGGGTAACACTAGCTTACTTGTCCATGGAACTATTGGGATGAATCACAAATCGTACCTACAACCATGGTTATTTAACTCCATGACGGCCAATTCGGTGTGCCCCTAATGAAGACGACTTGATGATGTACAAGTGGCAGATCGGCAGATGATTTAACCAAGTGGTACAGATGAAGACTACTACTGAATTGCACATCAAAGGAACAATATTTAACATTACTCTGACTTATCAACATATTTAAAACAATTGGAGAGTGTAAAATATCAAATAAAAACAAGAAATCATTCTCAGAAAATAGGCTTTGGTTATTCAGATCTAAGCAACTCGCATTCACACTTCCATAAAAGCTGATATTTCACAGAGACATCTTCAATGTATCCTGTGGTAACATTTTCCAAATCCCACAAACCCTTTCCCCTACATAATCTCAGCCCACCCCACCCCCACAACATGTATGTGGAATGAAGAGTCTGAGTGAAACATAAATAAAAAACAGAAAAGGTAACATGCTTTTTTCATGCTTTTTGCTCATATCAGACCATTTTATGTCACTGAAGCACTAGACTGTGAAATATACAAGGGATAAAATCAATACTCCCAAGGAAGGCAGGCTCTCAATATATGTATTAGAATGAAGGATTGGTAAGACTTAGTTATCAGCTGGCAGAATCACAAATGTATCTTAATTGCTTAAAGGTCATTCTCATAGAGCAAAGTATTGAAGTAATGGTCGTACTTATATTCTTAACTTCACAACAATGGTGTTTCAGTGTGAGGCTGCTGGAACTTACTAAAAAACAATGTACTCGTTCAGGCAAGATCAGAAATCACAAATTGGGAAATCATATCTATCAATAATGACCTGAGCAATACAAATTGATGAAGAGGAAAGCAACACCATAATTATTTATGACATAGGACGATCCATTCATCCACATTTTCAACCCCCAACTCAACATCACAGTGCTTAACATGATGCTAGTGAAGATAATTTTTTCTGTGATCAATTACATCTTGTCCAAAATTTCACATCAGACTGTGAGACAGAGGATTTCTCAGATCAAAAATAGTAGAAGTAATGAAGGGTATTAATTTTCTCTCTGCATTTTTGTACAATATACCTAAGAATGAGTTTTATGGTTGCCACATCAGTGAGAGCAAGTCCAATACTTTATACATGGAATGTTGCAAACTGTTTTTCTACAGAGTAAACAGTCCTTTGGCCAATCAAAAGTAAAGGCTGACAGGACACCCAATCAGAGTCAACCAATTTTCCTTTTTCAAACTCAACTGGTTTTGTTTGCTTATGTGTAATGACAGCAACACTATCTGCATACCAGTGACACACCAATTCTAATTTGAGTATCAGGGTAAAAACTGCAGTCTACACACTTATTCTTAACAAACTTTTCTTTTAATGATATATACCAGAACCTGATACCTAGGAAAACTCACTTCCAGACACTGTTGTAGCAGAACAGATTTCTTTTTATAAGATTTCTTTTTCTAGAATCTGTCAGGACTCTACAGAATCTGAGCGAACAGTCAATAAATGTCATGATGGTTTATTTCTAATCACTAATATGAATGAAACCTCTTAAGCATACTGGCAGTAAAATTACAATCCATGATTGGTGGAGCTAGTTAGTCTTTATGGCACAAACAATGACAAAACCACAGCATGAAATGTGACAATTCTATCACAAGGCTACTTATAAAGCACTTAAACACTCACTAGCAGCCATCAAAATAATTTCAAGACTTCCAATGTCACCTGCTGTAATCTATAATTAATTTCATTGTACAATTCTAACATTTTTCTACCACAAGACATCCCTTTTAACTTCAGTTTTGGTTTACTTTAGATAAAAATGAATTAAAATCTAAATTGATCTAAGATAAAATCTCACCCAAAGTACCTGGTATATAAAGTCAGGTAACAAAGTAACCATCAGAAATCCTTTTCTTTAAAAATGGAAATACAAAAAAAGTTTTTAAGTGGCACATGTACAATTTATGAGATAAAATTATAACAAAGTGAAAAAGATTATTTAAAGACTTTCACTGTAAATGTCTTGCGTAGGAAATTCCGAACTACCTAATGCTGTACCATACCTTTGTATTGTGTTTTCTTTATTTTAACATGTTTACAAATATTTCAACTACTAAGACCTGATAGTGCCACTAGCCAAAGTATAACGGCCTATTTATAGCCAGAGAAATACTATATACATAAACTACATTGCCCAATACTTATTAAATTGGTATAAAAAACACCAGGTGATATGTCCTCAGTATTTTTAACAACTGCACTAGTTGCCATAGCAACAGGAAGAAATTTACTAAAACAATTCAATAAAAAAAAAAAAATGAGTATTAATGCATAACATGTAATTATTAGTCGTATTTCCTTCCATACATGGTACAATAATGATTCATTTGATGGTGGAAATACATTTCCAGATAAGAGAAAAACATCAACTTGGCATTCTCCACACAGTGCAATCTGAGCAAACTAAACCTGATTGCTTCTGATGCTGTAGCCAGGAAGCCTTCAAGCTCTTTTGTCCAAATGTCCATAAAATAGGACGGTTTGTTCCTAGAGGTCAAGTCAAAGAGACTATTTAGACAAAACAACACGACTGAATCCTCAGATATATATATATATATTAGCTGACAAACAAAACATTGTCTGTGATGACGTAAGCATATTGCCCACCAGAACCATGTCTATATAGACCAGCGAAGCCAAATATATTTCTTTTGACAATGAAAAGTTGTCACCAAATTATTCCTAAAATATACCAATATATGCATAGCGAAAATTGATCAGGCTAAAAGGCTGCAGAGGCTAGTTCACCCACGTAAAAGGATGAAATCAGGACCAAAACCATATTACAACATGAAATATTCTATATTGTTTCAATCTGAAACGCTTTCATTCTTTCAAAAGTGGACATTTTCATTGAACTACAAACACTCCTAACATGTTTATACAGTAATGACATCCCAACATGAACATGTGTACTTAGAAAATCTGAAGAATGGATTAAAATGGTACAGGACACCAACTATACCTTCTATTATCATGTGCAGAGGAGACTTAACTTGGGTGTATCAGTATTATACTGTCCAACAGGTATCAATATTGTCATAGTACATTCAATGTGTGAAAAAAAGGACAAATGTACTATGTATACTTTAGAAAATATAAGTATGAATTGTTACCATGCTCAAAATATATTTAGCCAACAAATATTATTGGTATAGACATGAATAAGACATCTGTTATATGGTATTACAGTAAATCTATATTGTATTACTGTACTTAGCAGGCAGAAATTTTCCATATTTTTTCCTGTTTTATTTATCCTGTCACTTTTATTGCATTAGACGTATATCTTCTTCAGACTTGCTAAGAAAAGTTAAAATTGTACTTTTTCATGTTTATTATAATTATTTTATCTTTGTCACATCACAAACAAGTTGCTTCTAACAAAATTGCAATAATTTCTCTTCCTGATAATAAATCTGCAGTTTATGATATGTTTTAAATTAACTTGCTTTAAACATGTTTTCAATCTGGTTTTTTTTTTTTTTTTTTGTTTGTGTGTGTGTGTGTGTGTGTGTGTGTGTGTGTGTGTGTGTGTGTGTGTGTGTGTGTGTGTGTGTGTGTGTGTGTGTGTGTGTGTGTGTGTGTGTGTGTGTGTGTGTGTGTGTGTGTGTGTGTGTGTGTGTGTGTGTGTGTGTGTGTGTGTGTGTGTGTGTGTGCAGTGTATAATACGCTTTGATGTATTAAACACACAATGATCATCTGCCATATAAAAATGGGATGACCTTCAGTACTATCTTCACCGGTTTTTGAAACTTTGATTCTTAAATCTGAATAGTCTATGTCACCTCAAAAGTAACAGATGTGGAGATGTACAAGGTCAAAGTCAACCTAGATCTTTTTATGGAATAGAACTTGCATGATAAATTCAATCTACAGGTGTGTTGGGTTAAATACACACTCAGCTGCCGAGGTCACAAGTGACAATACTGAAGTTTCACTGCATAGACAAAATCTGTTCAGTCTGCATGTAAATCACTGAACACTGCCGGTGTAAACAGTATTTTAATTCTGTGTCTGGATTTATCCTCACATACAAAATCTCTCAACACAATTGAATCAATTGATGTGAATGTAGAGGTTCGTTATAATCAAAAACTTTAAATGTTAGAAGCAGAGGAATTATGTGCAACATATCAAGGCAAGAAGAATCATAAACATTTTATATATTCTGTACATTTAACACAATTAGGTGTATGTCTAAAACCCAGCTTTTAGATATTATATTGAAGATTGTGTCAGAAATGGTTTTTTACCAGTCACCATAATATCCCTTAAGCTTATGACCAGGTCATGGAGGTTGTCTTTTGTGGTTTTGTGAACAACATATAACTTAATATAATTAATTTGTGATGGTAGTATATATGTGTAACAAAACATAATACAAAGCAGAATTCACATTTCCTTGTCGGTCTCCTTTCAACAAGTTGTTCAGGTGAAAGAAAGAATTTTTTTCTTTCATCTGAAGATTATGGTGAAAAAAGAAAAAGTACATGTGAATTCTGCTTTCTCTTAGCTTAGTGTTTAACTGGACAAATACCATAATGATTAATGAACAAATAACAAGAAACAGATAAACAGCTTAGAGCATGAGACAAATTGTATAGCATCATATAGATGTATACTGTGTACTGTCCCACAGTCACAATCTATACGTCAAGAAAAATATTACTTTCTAATAATATGTACATCCTTCAATCAGATTTACTAATAATAAACGTCACAGTGTCTCTATGGAGGCGAGAATCATCAAGTCTGTGATGTATGGGAACCAACTGTACAAAAATCTGCTAAATATAATATCTTAATATTATTTATCTACAATTTATCAAAATTATCTGTACATGAATAAGAACAAAATAGTGCTTTTCTTTATCTTTAAGTTACAACCCAACATAATCCAATGATTCATCGACTTACACAGTAATCCAGTATTCTGGCAGTATGTACACCACTCAACAGATTGATAACCGTCAGGTGAATAGTGTTTATAAACTATAATTTACTATGTTATATCATGATTAAGTATATAAAAACAAACAACAGGTCGATGCACACTGTTCCAGATACACAATCTTCAGAAAAATTCCGAAATCACACAAATTAATTCATCATAGAAAAGTGACAATCCCATATCTATTTGAGGTACCAAACATGATCATAAATGTTAGTTAGAAACAGTATTTCAGAGAAGATTTTAATATAGAGAGCAGAATGGGACATCACTTCATAAACATATTCAACACTGCATTATAAATTATGATTGTTCAACTACCTCATGAATGATTATACATGTACCTAACTTCCTAAATTTCATTTCAGATGATATAGCACTTTTCTTCGAGGTATATAAGAAAAATGCTTTCAACTCCCAACAACATCAATGAAACTCACACCCTCCCCCAACCCACATCTTACTGGACACCAGTATAGCTCAACCCATCCCCATAACATCACTATTATTCCTACAAGAAACCCTGATTTCTATATACCCCACTCCCTATCCTAATGGCTTAAAATACTTTTTTTGTCACTTGAAAGAAAAAAACAAGGTCTTTAATGGAAAAAACAAAAAACAAAAGTGGGGGGGAGGAGTTCTTCACAAACAAAATCATTTTTGTGACCAGCTGCTCTAACCAACTAAACTGAGTGGCCAGCTGTTCATACACACTAAATCACATGTATGTCCAATTGTTCATACACAATAGATTATTTGTATGAAAAGGTTGAATACTCTGTATACAGTTACCAACTGTTCATACAAACCCAATCATTTGTATAACTAGCTGTTCATACATAAAACCTCATGTATTTAATTAAAAATTTTGCTTATGGACTAAATTACCAGTTTATGACAATCACTTGTTTATAGAGATGAAATGTAAAAATGTGTGTTAATAAAGGAATTTCCTCCTAGCTACATTTCAGATTACTTTGTAAGTCGACGAGTCATTAGCTTGATAAAGAACATCTGGACATGAATGTGTAGATCTATTGTTCTCGTAATGACAGACATGGGTGAGGAGAAAGAAATAAATTATGCGGCCTAGTATAGTACAAGCTCTATATATACAGCAGTTATCGACATCTGTTGGAATTCGTGCCTGCCACACTGTCATTCGTCAAGCTCTCGTTGTTTGCAGCTCCAACTGAAACATAAAAACACATCTATAGCTGGAATCATCAAAACTACGGTAAATCAGGTTTAAAACACTTAATTTATAGCTATGTTATGTCAATGTCTGTGGGAAGCCTATGTTAACAATTCTTAAATCATCAACATGTGATTCACAAACAAAATGGCAGCATCACCTGACCACGAATAACTGACTGGTCACAGGACAAGAAATGAATCAAGTATATAATGAGGTGTAGCATTCATTGACGATGATATAAATTACAAAAATATCATGATATATAATACAAAAACACAAATAACTGTTACTTCATAATCTCAAATTATTATTAAGATATAAAATATCTTTAGTCATCTACACTTGCTATCTTCACCAATGTGATATAAAAATCATCAGTACAGTTAATGTTTTAATTCAAATTCAACTGCTTTCACAGATCACTTTGAGACCAATTATAACAAGATGTATATCTTAAAGAGAAAAAGGTTTTGTTATTCATCCAGAGTAATTATCAGTGGCATCACATATCACCGTCTTCCACATCCAAGCAGAAATCATAAATACAATAAAATGAAAAAAAAAAAAAAATAGCCATGTATGATAAAATCTAACACTACTGAGCATCCATGAGATTCAATTGTAAGGAAAGCATTATCATTCCATCCTGGCAATGTAAGCAGAGGTAAGGACGCAGTGCGTGGGCAGGCTAGACTTAGCTGGAGGAGGATGCCAAGTCTTTCCATTGAAAGCAAAACATATTTTTGATAAAATAACCACAAACACCCAATTTCACATGGTACAAATTCCCATTATGGTTTTAGAGTATGAGAGCATGGATGACTTGTATTTACTGGGGTATTCCAGACAACCCCCAACCCCCTCCTCTGGTCAGTAGGTCATCAACACAACCACTGTATGATCACATAACTCCAATACTGGCACATTCTTGTGAGTATGTTCACACCCCAATACTTTAATCATTTATTTATATTGTCTTTGCTTTTCCCCCATTTTGGCGAAAAACTAAATTTAGTTAACTTAGAGGCGATTGAAAGGCCTTTTATAGAACAAACCATAGTTCTGCAGTAGTTCTAAGTTCCTAAAACATTTGACCTTTGACCTTAAAATTTGATCATAATAATTTCATGGATAATTTTGTTGACAGCTCTCTTCAAAAAGAAACAAAGCTGATTCAAGCTTAATAATTCCGAAGAACTGTGAAGAAACTTGAGGGAAAAGATCACAGCAAAGGGATACAACACAGCAATTTCTATGTGATATTTGTTTCCAGGCAGTACAAAATCTTTTCATATAGATCTATCATTTCATACATTTCTTATTTGATGACAATTAGATTTGTAACTCAAAATTTTGTTTAAAGAACACTTACAATGCTTTTATTTTCAGTCAGTAACTGGTAACCTAAAAGCTATGTTTGAACAGTTCATTCTATTCAGTCCTTGATACTGAAGTACATGTGGTCTTATACAAACCCTGGACCATCTATAGCAATCAATGCAATAATCATACCATGCTTATGATGGGCAAATTGAAATGGCCATTTACAGGGCAGGGACACCAGCACAAACATCAACGTACAATCTGAATAAAGCCGTCTTAACAGGATGGAATGAACACAACTTATTTGTTATGTTATTGATGAAAATGATTGTGTTAAGATGTCTGCTATCTACATCACTTGCTGAGTAAATTGAATGTTGACAGTATCATGATGCATTGGTCAAAGTATGAAACTGTTGTCAAAATAGGATGCATTATTAGGCTGATGATGATCTTACATAAATCTACACTAATACAATGGCCGACATATGTTCCATGAATGTTAGACAACAATAATGACCATTACACGTATCAGATCCATAAACGTTCCCATCAGTTCCACACATTAACAATAATTATCTATAAAACTACAACAAGATCTCAACTTTTTCCAAACCATTGGATACTATTTTGTTATTTAATTTGCGATATGTTTGGTGTACCATTGTAATGGCCACAGTGAGGCGATTAGTTAAGGGGCACCACAAGGGGAAAGATGCACCACGTTTATAGGCACAGTCATTACCTCTGCAACATTGCCTGAAAACACCACAACAAAAGACATTAACTCAGGCAAATCTTTAGAAAAATGGAGGTAAATATGGGATGTCATATAAGAAACACATCGTTCTGATATCAATGTTTATCCCATCTAATCCCACTTAAAATCAAAGGATGTATTCTGCACTTTTCTGGTATATTTCAGTCAATAAAAACATGGTTGTGTACTTGCTATAGATACACAACAGTGTGGTAATAAGATCTCACATTAAACCGTTCTGTTCTTCTACATTGTCTTGTTTCTCCCTAAAATATCAGTAGTACCATTCTCTGTTCTATAAAGAATACATATGATACTTTTTAAGAAAAAGTCCTCCCTGCTTTCTTATAAAAGCCAAAACAAACTCAATCCCTCCAATTCCAAGATGGAAGCCTCTTCAGCTCTTCCAGTCAATTACAGAATTAGGGATGCGCAACTAAGGACCATGATGATCTATTAACCTGGCTGTGAAATAGTGATAACAAATTTTAAATATATCAGCTCCATTAAGGCTATAAAATGGTACCATAGGTTGTGTTGAAATGCAATGTGGATAATTTAAATGACTATCGGATCTGTGATCTGACCTGTGAATTGGTTAATGATCTCTACAACCCAATCTTGCCTCAAGTCTTCAGAAGGATACATCACTGTAGTGAGATTTACTTTGTTGTCACAACTGTTATCACATCAATGAGGATGACTATTACTTTGTTACCTTTTTATACTTTGACCCAATAAATGTAAAATGAAAATGTCACTGCCAATATTTGTATCATTATAAATACAAATATTTTGCACTGTAATACTACCAAGATAGACTCTCACACTGGTTCTATATGACAGAGTTCAAATGACACAGGGACTGATAAAACAACGATGAAAGTATTAGTGAAGCTTAAACAGACAAACATACCAGCGTGGTTTTGCATAGGATTGGAGGCTGTTTGTAACTTCTTCTTATCCTTGAATTCAAATGACATTACTTCATCATATATCAACTCTGAAAAGCAAAAACAGAAACAAATGTAGGAAAAGAAAATTATCATACTATGTGACTTTGATTCATTACTTTGTACAAAACGTTTATGTCAGTACTTAATATTTCATAAGAAGTTTCAATTGCAGGAACACTCTATCTCCTGCGAATTATCTCAAATATTTCAAACAGAAATAATAAATATTATATCATAATTGATTGTGATGTAAATCCTTGTTAGAACATTTGTAATCCATTGATAAGAGGAAAGAGAACTGAACATTTCTACCACTGCCAAAGGCTACAAATATAGCTGATATCAAGTAAAACACTAAACCAATGTCAATATCAGGGATGACTTGATAGCAAGATCTTTGTAGATCACCTGGACATTAAAACATTTATAGCAAAATATTCCTTTTACGTAAAATACTCCCATTTTCAATAACAGTCAAAACAATACCGTCTGTAGAATTTTAACTGCAGGAATCAAAACCAGTTTTATCCGTTAAAAATGCATTGTTGATTGAAGTTGTGTACAATCTAAAATGTCAAGATGTAATTGTTGAATGATTAACAATCAAATTTCATAATACAGCAACATTTCATGTTGTTTACCCAATATTTGGATCATAATAATCCAAAGCTACATGTTCAAGATTTGACTGGTATATTCATTGACCTAGCTATAAACAATGGCTGGTTGCTTTAGCACTAATATGGAAAGAGCTAAATACAACTTCTAAACATGATAAAAATGACCAGGATTCCAGCCTTGTACAGACCTTTCCACTGCTCCACTGTGTGTTCCTGCTCATCTACTGTGTGATCATATGAGTCCGGAGCTGGCTGTAAACACAACACATACTCTGGTAACCATATTGTACATCTCAACCAAATTCTTTCATGTGCATAGTAGTATTCAGATCACCAAGCATTGCTTAATGTCCTAACTCTTCATACAGGTATGGTCCTACATCTCACTTAGCATAATGTCTTCCTAACTCTGTTACAAAGTATAGCCCTACATCTCACCTAGCATAACGTCCTCCTAACTCTGTTACAAAGTATGGCCCTACATCTCACATTGCATAACATCCTCCTAACTCTGTTACAAAGTATGGCCCTACATCTCACCTAGCATAATGTCCTCCTAACTCTGTTACAAAGTATGGTCCTACATCTCACCTAACATAATGTCCTCCTAACTCTGTTACAAAGTATGGCCCTACATCTTACCTCCTAACTCTGTTACAAAGTATGGCCCTACATCTCACCTAGCATAATGTCCTCCTAACTCTGTTACAAAGTATGGCCCTACATCTCACCTAACATAATGTCCTCCTAACTCTGTTACAAAGTATGGCCCTACATCTCACCTAACATAATGTCCTCCTAACTCTGTTACAAAGTATGGTACCTCCTAACTCTGTTACAAAGTATGGCCCTACATCTCATAATGTCCTCCTAACCTGTTACATAATGTCCTCCTAACTCTGTTACAAAGTATGGCCCTACCTACATAATGTCCTCCTAACTCTGTTACAAAGTATGGCCCTACATCTCACCTAGCATAATGTCCTCCTAACTCTGTTACAAAGTATGGCCCTACATCTCACCTAGCATAATGTCCTCCTAACTCTGTTACAAAGTATGGCCCTACATCTCACCTAGCATAATGTCCTCCTAACTCTGTTACAAAGTATGGCCCTACATCTCACCTAGCATAATGTCCTCCTAACTCTGTTACAAAGTATGGCCCTACATCTTACCTCCTAACTCTGTTACAAAGTATGGCCCTACATCTCACCTAACATAATGTCCTCCTAACTCTGTTACAAAGTATGGCCCTACATCTCACCTAGCATAATGTCCTCCTAACTCTGTTACAAAGTATGGCCCTACATCTCACCTAGCATAATGTCCTCCTAACTCTGTTACAAAGTATGGCCCTACATCTCACCTAGCATAATGTCCTCCTAACTCTGTTACAAAGTATGGCCCTACATGTCTCACTCTGTTACAAAGTATGGCCCTACATCTCACCTAATGTCCTCTCACTCTGTTAATGTACTAATGTCCTCCTAACTCTGTTACAAAGTATGGCCCTACATCTCACCTAACATAATGTCCTCCTAACTCTGTTACAAAGTATGGCCCTACATCTCACCTATGTCCTCCTAACTCTGTTACAAAGTATGGCCCTACATCTCACCTAGCATAATGTCCTCCTAACTCTGTTACAAAGTATGGCCCTACATCTCACCTAGCATAATGTCCTCCTAACTCTGTTACAAAGTATGGCCCTACATCTCACCTAGCATAATGTCCTCCTAACTCTGTTACAAAGTATGGCCCTACATCTCACCTAACATAATGTCCTCCTAACTCTGTTACAAAGTATGGCCCTACATCTCACCTAACATAATGTCCTCCTAACTCTGTTACAAAGTATGGCCCTACATCTCACCTAGCATAATGTCCTCCTAACTCTAACTCTGTTACAAAGTATGGCCCTACATCTCACCTAACATAATGTCCTCCTAACTCTGTTACAAAGTATGGCCCTACATCTCACCTAACATAATGTCCTCCTAACTCTGTTACAAAGTATGGCCCTACATCTCACCTAACATAACATAATGTCCTCCTAACTCTGTTACAAAGTATGGCCCTACATCTCACCTAACATAATGTCCTCCTAACTCTGTTACAAAGTATGGCCCTACATCTCACCTAGCATAATGTCCTCCTAACTCTGTTACAAAGTATGGCCCTACATCTCACCTAACATAATGTCCTCCTATCTATGTTACTAAGTATGTCCGTACTTCTTACCTCCTAACTCTGTTACAAAGTATGGCCCTACATCTCACCTAACATAATGTCCTCCTAACTCTGTTACAAAGTATGGCCCTACATCTCACCTAACATAATGTCCTCCTAACTCTGTTACAAAGTATGGCCCTACATCTCACCTAACATAATGTCCTCCTAACTCTGTTACAAAGTATGGCCCTACATCTCACCTAACATAATGTCCTCCTAACTCTGTTACAAAGTATGGCCCTACCTCCTAACTCTGTTACAAAGTATGGCCCTACATCTCACCTAACATAATGTCCTCCTAACTCTGTTACAAAGTATGGCCCTACATCTCACCTAACATAATGTCCTCCTAACTCTGTTACAAAGTATGGCCCTACATCTCACCTAACATAATGTCCTCCTAACTCTGTTACAAAGTATGGCCCTACATCTCTAATGTCCTCCTAACTGTTCAAAGTATGGTTACAAAGTATGGTACATCTCCATAACTCTGTTACAAAGTATGGCCCTACATCTCACCTAACATAATGTCCTCCTAACTCTGTTACAAAGTATGGCCCTACATCTCACCTAACATAATGTCCTCCTAACTCTGTTACAAAGTATGGCCCTACATCTCACCTAACATAATGTCCTCCTAACTCTGTTACAAAGTATGGCCCTACATCTCACCTAACATAATGTCCTCCTAACTCTGTTACAAAGTATGGCCCTACATCTCCCCTATGTCCTCCTAACTCTGTTACAAAGTATGGCCCTACATCTCACCTAGCATAATGTCCTCCTAACTCTGTTACAAAGTATGGCCCTACATCTCACCTATGTCCTCCTAACTCTGTTACAAAGTATGGCCCTACATCTCACCTATGTCCTCCTAACTCTGTTACAAAGTATGGCCCTACATCTCACCTAACATAATGTCCTCCTAACTCTGTTACAAAGTATGGCCCTACATCTCACCTAACATAACATCCTCCTAACTCTGTTACAAAGTATGGCCCTACATCTCACCTAGCATAATGTCCTCCTAACTCTGTTACAAAGTATGGCCCTACATCTCACCTAGCATAATGTCCTCCTAACTCTGTTACAAAGTATGGCCCTACATCTCACCTAACATAATGTCCTCCTAACTCTGTTACAAAGTATGGCCCTACATCTTACCTCCTAACTCTGTTACAAAGTATGGCCCTACATCTCACCTATGTCCTCCTAACTCTGTTACAAAGTATGGCCCTACATCTCACCTATGTCCTCCTAACTCTGTTACAAAGTATGGCCCTACATCTCACCTAACATAACATCCTCCTAACTCTGTTACAAAGTATGGCCCTACATCTCACCTAACATAATGTCCTCCTAACTCTGTTACAAAGTATGGCCCTACATCTCACCTAGCATAATGTCCTCCTAACTCTGTTACAAAGTATGGCCCTACATCTCACCTAACATAATGTCCTCCTAACTCTGTTACAAAGTATGGCTCTACATCTCACCTAGCATAATGTCCTCCTAACTCTGTTACAAAGTATGGCCCTACATCTCACCTAGCATAATGTCCTCCTAACTCTGTTACAAAGTATGGCCCTACATCTCACCTAACATAATGTCCTCCTAACTCTGTTACAAAGTATGGCCCTACATCTCACCTAGCATAATGTCCTCCTAACTCTGTTACAAAGTATGGCCCTACATCTCACCTAGCATAACATCCTCCTAACTCTGTTACAAAGTATGGCCCTACATCTCACCTAGCATAATGTCCTCCTAACTCTGTTACAAAGTATGGTCCTACTTTTTGTCTATAGTGGACCCTTGATAATCTGGACACCTTCATTTCCAGCTTAATAGTCAGGATTGCTAATTTTCTGGAGTGTCACATTTAGATAGCAGGCTAATTAACTGGAATTATCTCCCTTGATTACATAACCAAGTTGTCAGTGTGATGTTGTTGGTTGTTTCCAAAAGGTCTTTTTAGTATTTAATGTAAATACATATGTATAAATATTTTCGTTGTCTAATTCTATTTCCTTACAATATGTTTCACTTAAGAATTATGATAACAACCCTTGCTTTCAGAGTATGATATGCACTACAATACCTTTTACTGCATTTTGACACAATTCTGAAGCTAATGATTTGTTGCATTGAACTATTCTTATTTAGGATCAAGCTAAGTGAAACCATGTGAGCATGCAGCAGATATTTACTACATGATGAGCATATTTAAAAGCGATAACATACTGTAATTAAAAAACTGAAGATCAATTTTATCTCTCAGTTCAACTTCATATGCATCACTGATAACACTGAATTCCTTGCCATGTTTTTCTCTGTTAAATAATGTGATTAAGGACAGTATTCCATCCATCATTTATCAATAAATCAATGATTACTTTGTATTTCTATGAGTAATATCAAGAGTTGATAACATGGTTTCTATTTACTTTTTTGTCTTGGTTAATATCAACATTCAAAATTATGTGAAATATGAAACAACATTTCTCTACATATAGATGTGACCATGTATAAATATTGAATAATTCAGAATTAATTGTCAAGCATTAGAAAACAAGACCAAACAAAGACTCTCTCTTCTGACCTTTTTCTTTACAATTAATTCATCATGTCCTGTACCATCAACTCGGACATGAGTTCCATAGATAATCGCTCCGAGTGATAATTTGACAGCTGTCTCTTGCACACAGAGTACAATTAATGTTATTAAAAATATTCCCCAACATTTGTATCCCAATTGCAAGTTTTCCAACGATTAACATCGGAATGATTCCAGGTCCTATAACCATAGTGTCCTGCTATCTCATTACAAAGGATGGCTCTACATATTGACTACTATGATAACACATGTATCAAGAGTTTTATTTATAACTAAATGAGGTACAGTTCATGAACATTCTAAAACAATAGTCTACATGTTAAAAGCATGGCATTTCTATAGAACACTGTTTTTTTAACTAATAAATATAAGTAACATTGACTTACCCCATTTACTTCATTCTCATCGTACCACACATTTATATATGGGTGCATTAATGCTTCATTAACAGAAATCCTTTTTTCTGGGTCTACCACTAACATTCTAGATAGGAGATCACGAGCCATGCTGGCCCTTAGTCCACTGTGGTCAGCACTGTCCTGAGGAAATATCACATCTGGGAATAGTCTATCAAAGTTATAGCCAGCATGACGAGGCCGGTTTTCCACATAACTCCTAACAGTTGGTTGCAGTCTTTGCATAAATTCCCGTGAAGGCGTTCCTAACTGCTCAATAATTTTGTTCCACTGATCGATATCTGAATAACGTTAAGGAAATCTCAAAAGCAGCGTTAAATAATTGATAGGCTAACTCAATAATTTTCTAATTTTCAATTATTACAGCGGGTTAAACACATTCAGGGCTCTCCATCTGCCAGATTTGGTGCCGATATTCGGCCCCATTCCCGATGCAAAATAGTATCTTTTTTTCCCAATTTATACCCCAAGTTTTCTCAATTCTAAGTAAAACAACGTTATTTTTCCCAATTCTAAGGGTCCCGAGCCCCAGTCCCAAAATGGGGTGTGATAGCCCTGACATTCTTACTCGATGTTTGACATCACCTGTGTGAGGCACAGCATGTGTGGCATAACATTAAATTACTTTGGGTAACACTGAGTGCCTCTTAAACTATATATATACTTTCTGTATACAACTATCTGGGTAACACATAGTCCCTCTTACATTATATGTAAGTAGTCATTTGTGAGAGCTTCAGCATAACTGTACAAGTATAAATTCATACATATGCAAATGATTATAAGGATACGATCACTGCCTGGAAACATCACAGCCCCTCGGATCAACTCTGCCATGATACATCCCACACTCCATATATCCACTGTCAAAAGAAAACGTCATTTGTATTGTTTACTCTATAAAATATTTATAATTGCTCTCTTGGATACAAACAATCATGGCAAAATATATTACTATATTTAGGTTATGCCAGTTACCAGAGAACACCATATCAGCTTCACAGAACTGTTCAGAAACTGAAAAGGTGAGGATTGACTGGAAATGGCAAAATTAAGTCTTTATGACATATCAATCAAGGGATTGGGGATGGCAAAACTAAGTCTTTCTGACATATCAATCAAGGGGTTGGGGATGGCAAAACTAAGTCTTTCTGACATATCAATCAAGGGGTTGGGGATGGCAAAATTAAGTCTTTATGACATATCAATCAAGGGGTTGGGGATGGCAAAACTAAGTCTTTCTGACATATCAATCAAGGGGTTGGGGATGGCAAAACTAAGTCTTTCTGACATATCAATCAAGGGGTTGGGGATGGCAAAACTAAGTCTTTCTGACATATCAATCAAGGGGTTGGGGATGGCAAAACTAAGTCTTTCTGACATATCAATCAAGGGGTTGGGGATGGCAAAACTAAGTCTTTCTGACATATCAATCAAGGGGTTGGGGATGGCAAAACTAAGTCTTTATGACATATCAATCAAGGGGTTGGAAATGGCAAAACTAAGTCTTTCTGATATATCAATCAAGGGGTTGGGGATGGCAAAACTAAGTCTTTCTGACATGTCAATCAAGGGGTTGGGGATGGCAAAACTAAGTCTTTATGACATATCAATCAAGGGGTTGGGGATGGCAAAACTAAGTCTTTATGACATATCAATCAAGGGGTTGGGGATGGCAAAACTAAGTCTTTATGACATATCAATCAAGGGGTTGGGGATGGCAAAACTAAGTCTTTATGACATATCAATCAAGGGGTTGGAAATGGCAAAACTAAGTCTTTCTGACATATCAATCAAGGGGTTGGGGATGGCAAAACTAAGTCTTTATGACATATCAATCAAGGGGTTGGGGATGGCAAAACTAAGTCTTTATGACATATCAATCAAGGGGTTGGGGATGGCAAAACTAAGTCTTTATGACATATCAATCAAGGGGTTGGGGATGGCAAAACTAAGTCTTTATGACATATCAATCAAGGGGTTGGGAATGGCAAAACTAAGTCTTTATGACATATCAATCAAGGGGTTGGAGATGGCAAAACTAAGACTTTTTTGGCTATCAATCAACTTTAAAAATCTTCATCCACACATATTTTTCCCAATGACCCTTGGAGTTTTGAAAGTATACATATATTTGCCCATTGGGAGTTGTCTCTTAGATTTGGGAATGGAAGGCATGATATAACTTCATACAACTTATGATTCCTACTGTCCTAGCAACACTACAGGCCAAACTAAGTCAAAACCATTCAGACATTCAAGGAAAGGAAGTTATACAGTTTGAAGATGGACCAACAGATATCAAGATGGATAGATGTCATATAATAGCATAATATGATTTTGTCCTAATTTGGGTATTTTCATTTTGATAACTTAAAAACTTGATTACCCATTTTTTGTACCAACTTCAATATTAATATTTTCTGCCTATTACTGCCTACCATTCTCCTTGTATCCCATCCCAAGGATAACTTCTGGGGCTCTGTAATACCGGGTAACAACATAAGGTGTCATCATGAATGCCGTTCCTTGGGTTCGTGCCAGGCCAAAGTCTAAAATCTTCAGCGTACAATCTGACTTTACTACTATATTGCTTGGTTTCAAATCCTGAAAAAAACAAAACATACAAATATAAACAGACATATTTCAATGTAATATGACCATTCCTACAAAGAATTTCTTATAAACTATCATCAAATTACATTTCAGTTAGCCGGTAACCTCAGTAAATATGCATGTATGGAATTTTGATACTAAAAATGATAAGGAAGTGTGTCAGAAAATAAACAAAACATTGTTCAAGAAAATCTGACAATCAATTCCTAAACTAATGCCCAATGCTGATTCTGGTCACAAAAATGAATCAATCATGGTGGAATACGGCAATGAACTAATTGTGAGAAATGGGGTTAAAATATCTCAACTATGTCTCAACGAAATCAATTTGACAAGATTTCCAGAAACCATCAGCCAACCATGAAAAGTGCATTTATCACACAGTCACTCAGAGGGGTATACTGTAAAGGTTTTCTTTCATTGGTCCAATTTTTTGCATGTTTACCAAACTCGTCAAGCAAAATGCATGCAACTTTCACCAGTCATGAAAGTGCCTATGGTTTCCTCTTCCAAATTTGTTTAAAAGATATCTGATTTTTGCAGTTTTATCCAATCCTCCAAGATAAAGAGAAATATAACTCCTCAAAAATGACAATCTTAACAGTATACAATTTTTTGCACACCTGTTTCATTAGCATATAAATTTAATCAGATTAGAAATTCATTATGGGTCATGAGCTATCTTGTGGATATATCGACACAATGTAATGCAATGCAATGCACACACAAGAACAGAGATACAGATGTACAAACACAGTGACTAATAATACACAAATCATTTACTGTGTAGAAGGTATATGTCAATTATATAGAAAATTTGGTGACCTACCCGGTGGATAATACCGGCTGAGTGTAAATGTTTTATACCACATAACATCTGGTACAACAGATATGACATTCTTTCATGGTCAAGGTCCATGTTGATCACTTGGCATAAATTCGCATCCATAAGTTCCATTACAAGATACCTGTTCAAATGAAAATATACAAAATCGTGTGATGTTTCAATTACTTGTTCTGCAATGTTCATAAAGTCATACACAAGTTTTTGATACTTTATTCATAATTGTCACTAAATAGGTTAATTGTACATCAAATATCAAACCTATCCTTTTGTTTCATACTTAAACAGTGGAAAACTTCTGATGTGGATTTGTTGTCACTGTTTGTCAAAGGTGAGGTCGTCTTTTTATGTTTATGTTTGCTTATCGACAACGTACACTGCATCCTGACTCAATGATTTTTGTAAATTTCTCATCATAGACAGTTTTGCTCCTATGGTATTTAACATCCTCATAACAACCAGACTCGTATGAAAATGGAATCACGGACAGAGTTTAGTCTGTAAATCACATGTTACCATATAATCAAAAGTGGTCATCTAAGTATGAGAAATGCTTTCAAAACACTACTTACACATCCTGGAAATCTTCTAGTGTCTTTTGTGGAGTAAATGCATTTAACAAGCCTATTATCTGAAAATCAGAAATTACAAACAATGGATCAATATTCATCAAGTGATACATACAAAGTATTAGAAAAAAAAACATGCACTTTGATATTTAGTAACCCAATTTGAACAGTACAGGAAATTTTCATCAACAAATTATATCACATTTACTAATTATGTCAAGAGTTTAAATGTCAATATTCACTAGTTTCTGATCCAACTTACATTCTTGTGATTTACCAACTTCATCAATACAAATTCTCTGTATGCCCTTTTGGCATGGGTAACATTTTGAAATGGACGACTGAGTTTCTTTATTGCCACGTTTGCGCCAGCCACAGTGTCATAGGCAGCACTGAAAAAATAATTAGCCATTTTACATCATCACTGTAATAACAGCAGAGAAATTTGAATCCAACAAACCTTTACAATGAATTCTAAAAATTAGAGACAAAGAGAAACAAAAGGTTTCTCATATCTTCAATGTTTATAATATAAAATCCAAATTAATATTAGTAACATAATTTGATTACAATAAATTTCTTCAAAAATGAAATTTTAAGGCCTAGCTTCACCTTCTTGAATAATCTATGAAATGATAAAACTGCTTAAAATTCTTCCATAACTACCATACAATTCCTTGAGCTCCAGATCCTATTGGCTTGAGACTCTGGTATCTATCTAATATTGTAAAAGTTGAGTCACCAACTTCTACCATGTAGAAGTTGGGAGGGGCAGCAGCGGGAGGGTTACTCATACTGCAAGAAGGTTTGGACAATCGAGGAACACTCTATACGTCCATTGGTGAACACAGGTTTAAAGAGTGCTTCAAAGTTGACCTGCTACAGCTTCTTTATTTCAGGTCAAATGTCATCTGAAAGAGAAAAATATTGTTTTTATATCTTTAACATCGACCATGAAAAGATCATGAAAACACAAGGTTTAGTTTAATATCCTGACTCTATGTTACTGGACATTGGTACATTTCGTATTGTATTTACATTCATAATTTTGTTAAATATTTGAGGAAAACAACTCAGTTTAAGAGTAAAGCACAATATGTTCCCTGTAAGTAAATAGATTAGATTTTCAAATTGAATTATCTCCAATTTAGGACCATATTATATTGGAGAGTGCCACATCTACTAAAATGAACTGGGGCTCTTGTCCAAAACTGGAGACTGAACAGGCACATTGATTATATTAGTGGTTCTGATGAAGGACATGAATTCCTATGGATATACATTACCAATGTTTAAAATGTAACTTCTACATTTAATTTTAAGTATTCCTGAAATCAATTTTCACAACCAACATCAATGATTACCTGTGTACAGTCTCAAGCCACTGAACAACAGTATTAAGACATGAAGTGTATTAATGTCCTGTAGAAACAACTTGTTTTCAAAGACCATTGTTAAGTATAATGTAGATGCTGACTGAATATAAATTGCATGAGAAGCAACTTAATCAGGGGGTCTTTATCTTTTTCTGTTTTTCTGAACTTTATCTTTCAAAGAATATATCACAATAAGAAATGCCATTTTTCAGGAAAAGTGACCATACATCATTCAAAGCAATTCAAACATGATTCACAGTGAAATTGTCAAGTGATCCCTGCAAACGACTTTATTGGACATGACATTTTAACAAAGGGCAATAACTCTGTAATCGAGGACCCTGAATTCGGCACACAGCACATTGTCTTAGTAAGGTCAATGTATACATAAGCTTCAAGATAATTGCTTAACCATAGGCAAATAATGCTTTGGACAAGGAATTTTTAAAAGGGCAAATAACTCTGTAATTGATGATTCAACGGCCCTGACTTTGGTACAATGCACATTGTCTTAGTATGATCAAAGTATCCACCAAGTTTACTTATCCTACTTAACATGAAAGCAAAGTTATGTTCTGGACAAGGATATTTAACAAAAGGTGATAACTCTGTAATTTACCAGTTGAGGGCCCTGAATCTGGTACAGTGCACATCCCCTTAGAATGTATACAACAAGTTTCATGATACTTGCTTTGCTGTCATGAAAGGTGGATACTATATGCTTCCCTGAAAATTTTCTGGGAGCACAATAAATAATACTCAAACCAAACCCTTGTAAATACGAACTGTTATCAGGTAATATACCTGTAACCCCTCAGCTCTTTAGTGATGAGACGACTCAAAATTTTGGTACTTCCATTTAATCAGTAATTAAGAAAACCTACAACATAATAAATACGAAACTAAGGAACTTACTTTTACTTTCATTGTAGGAACACATGATATACATTTAACTGTCGCGACAATATAAATTGGTTTGGAATATTTGATTATTTCCTAAGACTTACCAGAGACCCATGAGGTACGTGGCACAGCTGTCTCTAAGAGTCTTGATCATGATCGTCCAGCAGTCAGATGGAAAGTGACTGGTAGTGGACGTGAACAGGGCTTTGGTATGTGTGCAGGGTGGCGTGAGTACGTAAATACCCGTGCAACATACACTCTTCATACAAACTTCGTACTAGTTATGACAAGAGCACAGGACAGATATTATGTACGTAAACATAAATAGCTTAGTGCATTGAGTACATTGAGTAGACCCTGTTACATACCACTCAACTAGAGAACTTCTCTTTGATATACCTTGAGCTTATGACTAGTAAGCATGAGGTCTTTGAGTTCCATCTCTAGTACAGGTATTGAAAAAAGGAATGACCACTATTACTTTGTTCCCCATATAGGAACCCAGAAGGTATCAATGGAAATACTTAGCCTTGTTCCACAAGCATTGCTGTTACCACTGAAGCTTTTGATCCTACAACCATGGTAAATGTATCTCTCAGCTAGAGAGAACTTTTCTTTGGCTCAATCAGTTGAAAATATGACTGCAGTAGACCAGAGGCCCCAGGTTCAATCCCTTACAGAGGCATTGAAATAAATAATGATCACTGACTTTTTTTTTACTTTATTTTTTCATTATTTCAAATATTAGGAAGGTGCTAGTATAACACCTCCATCATATGTGTAATATGTTAATCTTACTTCAAATGAGCAACAGAAGTAACCTAAATAAACAAGACAATGCAGCAAATTGAACCCATATCCCTAAGTATGAAGTTCTAATGGTTACAATGCAACACTATAGTCTGATAAAACTGGTGGATGCCATGGTCATCACAAAACAAATGTTTAACTTTGATGACGGTTTAAAGAATCTGAATATTTGTAATTTACTGATCTTACAAATATAAGTTACATAAGTTAGTACCTGATAAGTGCCCATGAGGTATTGTCTAATTGGTGTTTTCCAAGCTCATTCCTAATGATTCATTGTCTGAATATTTGGACAGATGATGCCAACAGTTTTACGACAGGATATGTATTGTAAATTATACACTCAACTGAAGAAAAAATTTGATTTGATTATTCAAACCATTCCTGAAAAGATGTATCTAATGGTTTAGCTACAATAAAAATTTGTCAAAAATGGCATTGTTTCACTAGGCTGATGGAGTTCCTTACCTTTAATATACAATAAGTATTTTGACAGATGCAACATTTTCACAACTGTCTTTAAATGTCTACTGTCATTGCATTACTTATCAAAATTTCATTTAAAAATGAAAAGGTTAACTGACACATTATTATCAATTTATATTAAAACAGATACCGATGCTCAATTATACAGTATTATTCTACTGTACTTTAAACAAAAAATAAAAGAAACATGTCTTACTAGATCGGTTTTTTTTCAATATTTCATGATTTTATCGCATCGTGACAGGCTTACAGATAACGGAAGATTCGAGGGAGAATTCGCCTCAATTCGCAGGCAAGTATTATGTTCCAACAACACATTAATGAAAGCAGTGAAATAGCATAGATACATAACGGATACGTGGAGAGAATCCCGATCTGATGAAGCTAATACACAGACGACTCGGGGACGTGCACGAAAAGTCACGCCAATGGTGCCGCATCGGCAACTTTCCAATAAGTAGACACTTGCTCTCAGGAAGTAGATTAACAAATGTGTAGAAATCTAACGATTATTAGCACATGTTTACCTAGGTAATTCAACAGGACAATAATTCTCTGTGATCAAAGGAAGAAGACAAGAAATCCTGTGGTTCGTATGAAGTCTTTCGATAAATATTCCTCCATTAGAAATCGTCTATTTTGGTGCGTGTGACGTAAGCATGTCTTGTTGTAATTAAATTATCGTTTATTACGAGACTATATATATTTCCGATACATTCTATAAATAGGATCATTATCAAAAATATAATATTATTTTGTTGATGCTTTGTAATATAAAAGTATTTCTATCGCATATATTAAATTCTGGAATTTTCTTACGTCATCAATTTATGTGCACATAGGAAGTAAACCTCCCAGCCAAGACGATGTTTATCAATATATCGATTTCTGGTTCCTAGTTGGTATTGACACGATATGGGGAAGTTCAAGGAAGCTTAAGACATACAAGTGAACATATCTGTAAATGGAGATGACTATTTTGCAGGAAAAACATCAGGTACAGTATTTAATTAAAAAATATTTTAGTGCCATGTAAAGGCCATCATGACACTTTTTTTATAGACATATATAAGCCTGTCACATTTGGTTGTATGGTTGTTGGTGTATGCTATATCAGTATTGTCAGGTATTTACCTGTTGATCTTTGCATAGTCGTGGACTTTGTAAATAATTCAGTAATTTATGTAGCATGCACACATTGTTAGTTCATAGCAATGAAATACTAGGTAGTGGAACTTTAGAACGTCTTCTTAAATCAGAGAAACTAAGAAAGGAACTTTACATGAACTTGATAAATCTTGTCACCTGCTCATCTAGCACTTCTACAGGTGAGAGCATAGTAAACTCTTTAATACTTCTATAACAATGATATTGTTTACAAATCTTCTACGTCACATTGTCTGTACAGTGCAACTACAATGTGCAAGTATAATTCTACTGGGGCATAATCAAAATTATTGAATCAAAATATTAATACTGAATTGCACCTCATATCAATACTATGGTATAGAAATAATGATTGGTGAAATAACAGATCCTCTATTTTGCATAATTACAGAGGTAACATTCAGGTGTAATACTTAACGTGATGTTATGTTTTGTTTTGTGTCATTCAAGCGCCCAAACTCATAGATTGAAAAGTCTCAGAATTCCCTCTGTACCCACAAATGAAAAAGTTTCTCCAAAAACAATGAGTACTGACAGTACACAAAAGACATTGTTTTCACATGACCACATTCAAAGTAAAATTCATGAGTGATTACAAAAATAATTATTACATAGAATCAACAACAAAGTAATGTTGATCAAATCAGACCAGGAAAAAATAGTTGTTTAACAAAAGGTTGTGTGTGTCCTTTTTTCAGAGTGTTTGGAGTTATCATCCATGGTAATCTTTATATAAGTCCTCTTCCTTGTTTATGCTCCTATGATTCACTCTATTTAAGTGAGAGATAATCTGTTCCAGTTGACAGATATGTTGTCTCTTGATAAGAACTTATAATAAACATTAGATCTGCTGCACTCTCACATAGACCTTTCCTAAAATTATGTTACTGTTATTTATTTTTCCCGGTCATGTGAAGAGAATCAAATACATTTTGTGCCAGAAAATATTTGTGTTTAGCTTATTTTGAAACAGAAATCAGCTGCCACAACAGGTCTGCACCATCATAATACTAAATCAAATATACATTGCATTTATACTGTCAAATACCATACATATGTGCAACTCTTCAAAGGGAATAAATGAGAAACCTGTAATAAAAACATCTAAATTCCTTCAGATTACCATAAAGGTAGTTCTGTGGTTAGAAACTTCTCCAGTCCTGAGCTGGAGCTATCAGAGTTTTTCATCATGGCAGTTCAGATAAGATTTTGCCCCCTGCATTTGCGATAAATTGATAAATAACTACATAGTTTGTTACAAAATATACTTCAGGTGGCATTTTTTCTCAGAATTATAGGGAAAAAACTCTAAAACATGGTTCATAAATCACAAACATGTAAAGTATAAGTGTTATGAAAATCACTCGGATTGCTGCAGTCATGACAAGGGCTTTGATACAAGAGATAAGATTGCTGCAGTCATGACAATGGCTTTGATACAAGAGATAAGATTGCTGCAGTCAAGACAATGGCTTTGATACAAGAGATACGATTGGTGCAGTTAAGACAATGGCTTTGATACAAGAAATACGATTGGTGCAGTTAAGACAATGGCTTTGATACAAGAGATATGATTGCTTCAGTTAAGGCAATGGCTTGATACAAGAGATATGATTGCTTCAATTAAGACAATGGCTTCGATACAAGAGATACCATTGCTTCAGTTAAGACAATGGCTTTGATACAAGAGATAAGATTGCTTCAGTTAAGACAATGGCTTTGATACAAGAGATACGATTGCTTAATAACAGACAGAGGAAGAGGAGACTGGATATTAATATTATTAGAACTTACTGCAATGCAATGTGATGTATATCATAGCATTGCACAAGGAGACTAATTCATCAAATCCTGCTACAGATGCAATGCTATCAGAAATATGCTTGTTTGCTGAAATTGCCCACAATAAGATAACTTTTCCGTTAAGCAGCCAAGTCCTTACAAAAATATTGTCAAAACAAAAATCAGCCTTGATTACAATCATAGTGTGACGTTATCTCAGAATTCATTTCCATATACATTGTATTGCATATATAATCAAACATGATTTGTGATTTTATTCTATATTTTGTCGTGGATTTTAAGCCATTATATATGAAAATCTCATCTAAGTCTTAAAGTAACCAAGATGCAAAATTTTCCATCATGGCATCCATAACTGAAAAGTTGTCACCATGAAAGCAACAATTTGGACAGTTTTACTTTGGGAAACACATCTGAAATGAATCTGACAAACATAATGTAATCCTGATTATTTTATACCAGCAATGCTCTGGACTGGTCTCATATTAATCCCTCAACTCGATGAAATACATATTTCAAACATCATATAAAGTTCTAGTGTGAGATTAAGCCAAAACTTAATTGATAGGAAAGTTCAGTTAATGTGACCCTTTTGATTGCTCGCAAAATATTGTGCTTTTATACACAAAATACATTTCAAACTTCTTGCTTCTATCGTTGGGATTTAGTTGATATATTTGAGGAACTGATATTGTCAGAAGATGATCTGCTTCTACAATGATTTAAACCTTGGACCACAGGTTTACTTGTCATGCCCTCAACAGATTAAGCTGAAGTCATTTTCCCTTTGATCAACCAGCATATTGTGACTAGTATTTTACCAGGGTTACGTACTACCCCTTCAGAAAATAACTCGGCCTGAAGTTTCTAGAGGTTACAGCAATGCCTGTGAAAGTAACACTAAGTATATATTCCAGAGCGCCTGGATTCAAACACAGAACCTCCTTCTTACCAGTCTTATAATCAACCAATCAAGCTAAAGAGAAATTCTTTCTTGTCAAGTATTTTACCATGGTTACACATGTGTACAAGTGTTGGGATTGTCAGCTTGAAATTCAAGATGGCTGTATGTTGACCATCATTTCACCCCTTACATGTCAGCAAGACAGTTCAGAAATGACCCTGAAATTACTGAGTTAGTGCTAATATATTTGAAGCATTGTCAACATCCAAAAGATTAACCTCTTAAAAATACAGCCAGATTTTGTTTAGACCTGCCAAGAATGTGACAATAAAATTGTTTCTTTAAGAATATCCTGTAATATATGAAAACAATAACACATGACATGTGGGTAAAGATCAGGGTTTTATTTCATTTGGAATACACCATGATACGTAATGAAATCTAAAAGAGTTACTACCTAAAGGCTTCAAATGATTATTATTGTGATATGTGTACTGACTACAGTGATGTTGTTATAAAGGACTTGTTGTCACAGAAGAAAAACGGTGCTCCAAATACAAAGTGTATATCGTGAAATCCCATTAGAGTGAATCTGAATTTGATCAAGCAATTTGAGATTAACTTGTGAGAGTATTGATAAATGAGTTGGAGAAGAACATGCTAATACTATTTGGAAGATGGCTTGATTAGCTCAGAAAGATATTTGTAGTTTTTGATGTAAACAGTTTGTATGTATTGACAGGCATTTTCATTATACACACATACATTTGTAACTGTTACCATCTGATCCATTTCATGAAGAAAAAAGATGCTAATTGATATTTTATTGAAAGATAACTTATGATAAAAAGCTGAAGTTTGTTGACAACTTAAATATATACCACATCATACAGGGAAAAAGGAACAGGGAAAATGTCTTTCTTTTTTTCATGACAATCCTGTCAACCTGACAAAATCAAGTGAGTATGTGATTCAGGTCCTGCTGTGATAATCCAGTCAACCTGACAAAATAAATTAAGGTGGTGATTCATGTCCTGCTGTGACAAGAACCTGTGAGAGACTTTCTTGTTGCTTTCTCGACAATGTCAGTAATGTTATCATCAACATTTCCCTTAAAGTGTAATGTTTTTCTGTTGCTCAGAACTTATATAGTTAAGTCATATATTGGATGCTTCCACAGACCCATGATTTACACATTATCTAAAAATATTTATAGTCGTTGGACATTTTTATGTACCTGCAGTGTGTTAGGAATTTTTCAGTTTGAAGATATTGTATTGTGAATATAATTGATTCAGTTATGTATTTGACACAATTACAGATACATTAAGTGGTAAGGCAGTGTGTCAGTGTCCAATTGTGATTTATTAAAATCACCTAAATCTCTGAGCGTCTTGCGCATTGCATGTTTTGGTTCCACAATTAACATAATAAAGAATCACAAAGTTGCATATTCTATATGAAGATATCTTATATACCCGGTACATGTATGAGGATAACCAGAGATTTTATGAGGAGGGAATTATGATGTTAGGTAATTGAATTCTACAATAACATGGCTGAAAACTGTTCCATTTAGTTAATGGTACTTGAATATATCATGATGTCTCTAGTTCTGTACCTAAGTTACAACAATAATATGTGTCATATTAATTAACAGGGTTCAAGTTAACCTGGCCTGTGACATTGTAGACATGCATGTTGTTTCCTTAAAGATAATCAATGCGGAAGTTTGCATCCATATCTAGTGTTAGTGAAGGGTGAATGTCCTCAAATATGTAATGTGTATATATCAATGTCTGAAGTGTTGGTGAGCTGGGATGTGGTTATCTGTCTATGTCCTTGCCATTTTATAGGGTGAAGTTAAGGGTGTTATTCACATCCATCCTCTCTCATTCAGATCAATTTTATCTCTTGAACAACATTGTGTTAAAGGTTTCATTGTTGGATAAAAAAGTGAGGGATAACATTTCTTCAGCCTTCCATTTGATTTACTTTGAATTCTTCAGAAAATTATTTCCATTTTCCATTCTCACTTCAGTTCTCAAAATATTTTCAAAAAGCTGTGATTGAACAATATCTTTATGTCAGTATTAAAATTGTTTGATATATAAAAATACATGGTTTGTTGGAAATATCTAAGTCTTACACGTTCTGATCAAAATGTAATCCATATTTTGTGGCTAAATACATGTATGTAGTACTACATATATACATTCTTAGAAGTTAAAATATCTGTAAATGTAAATTTTAAAAAGTCATTGGTAAAGAAGTACAGAGATAGCCAGACACTCCCTTCATATGTGATGGTTAAATGAGTGAAAAAAAGACATCTATTTGTTGTAGTATGTTGTTGATTGAAGATCTACAAAATTTCACTTCTGTTAAAAGACATTCTGATTCTCTACCAAATCTTAATACTTTTTTTTACCCAAATATTGGATTTACACACATGTATTTAAGATTTAAGGCTGTTGTCCTTGTTTGAGTTTTAACCTTACCATCTGACTCTGTATTCAATTTGGTTTCATAAGGTTAATGCCTTCTTTAAAACTTGGATGAACACAACATTTTAATGTTTTAGAGTAATGTCACCTTCACATCCTGTTTTATGTAAACATGATGAACCAGACTAACCACTCCTGTGTAGATCATAAAAACATAATTGCTGACAGCTGATTTTAACTGTTCAATATATTATCTCAATACTTGTACACGGCTCTTTCTCAAATTTCAAAGATATGTTCTCCTTGTTCCCTAATTATCATGATGATCACCCTCTACTGACGAGAAGAAATAAGACAGGAAGTCGTTTTGTATGTTGACAATTTAAAGTTGGTGAGTTCTACTTCTTTTGAAGAACTTATTGATTTGGATATTTTGGAATTCTTTTCTGAAATTGAAATGGCTGACAGATGGCCATTTTGGAATTTGACTTCTGTGGCAGATTGTTATTGCTGTTTTTCAGATTGCAATTGAAGAATCATTTCCATGTTACACAGTGTTATCACTTGATGTGTTCACCAGTAAATACAACAAAATTATAAAGCAAAGAAGAGGAAAGATGAAAAGGGTTACAATCGAAGGATACTAGATATGTGTTAGATCTCTTCTTGTGTTTACTTGTTCAAGTTATTTATAGCAGTTATCTGGGAAAACATTACACCCCAAAATATCTATGCAGTATGCTCTTTTATTGATAGTTACAGATGGGCATTGTTGAGGTATTTTTATAATACTGTATATTGAGGTTATCATGGAGCAAAGATAACAACTGTACACTGTGACTCTTAAAAACTATTTTGACAAATGAACCTGCTATCTTATCACTGTACCAGCAGGTGTCATCCTACAAATTTAATAAACAATGGGATAATACTGTTGAGTACTTCATCTTTACTAATCCTTCCTGTGTAAATAATTGATCATGTGATAATTCTGATAGGACATTGTGATTGGACATTGTTCAGTTTTTAATTTTATGCTGATGATATTGTCTGCAACTTAATTAAAAGGGAAAATAGCTGGAGTACATCACAAGTAATAGCTTGAAATTGATGGAGAGCACCAGTTCATGTGTAAGTTCAAACCATCCAATTACAATTATACTTTGATTTCTGTTTCTCTGTGATCCTCAGTAGCAATAGAGTATTGTTTGATTTCTGTTTCTCTGTGATTCTCTGTAACAATAGAATATTGTTTGATTTCTGTTTCTCTGTGATTCTCTGTTACAATAGAGTATTGTTTGATTTCTGTTTCTCTGTTATTCTCTGTAACAATAGAGTATTGTTTGATTTCTGTTTCTCTATGACCCTCTGTAACAATAGAATATTGTTTGATTTCTGTTTCTCTGTGATTCTCTAACAATAGAGTATTGTTTGATTTCTGTTTCTCTGTGATTCTCTAACAATAGAGTATTGTTTGATTTCTGTTTCTCAGTGATTCTCTGTTACAATAGAATATTGTTTGATTTCTGTTTCTGTGTGATTCTCTGTAACAATAGAATATTGTTTGATTTCTGTTTCTCTGTGATTCTCTGTAACAATAGAGTATTGTTTGATTTCTGTTTCTCTGTGACCCTCTGTTACAATAGAATATTGTTTGATTTTTGTTTCTGTGTGATTCTCTGTAACAATAGAATGTTCTTTGATTTCTGTTTCTCTGTGATTCTCTGTAACAATAGAGTATTGTTTGATTTCTGTTTCTCTGTGACCCTCTGTTACAATAGAATATTGTTTGATTTCTGTTTCTGTGTGATTCTCTGTAATAATAGAATATTGTTTGATTTCTGTTTCTCTGTGATTCTCTGTAACAATAGAGTATTGTTTGATTTCTGTTTCTGTGTGATTCTCTGTAACAATAGAATATTGTTTGATTTCTGTTTCTCTGTGATTCTCTGTAACAATAGAGTATTGTTTGATTTCTGTTTCTCTGTGATTCTCTGTAACAATAGAATATTGTTTGATTTCTGTTTCTCAGTGACCCTCTGTTACAATAGAATATTGTTTGTTTTCTGTTTCTCTGTGACCCTCTGTAACAATAGAATATTGTTTGATTTCTGTTTCTCTGTGACCCTCTGTAACAATAGAGTATTGTTTGATTTCTGTTTCTCTGTGATTCTCTGTTACAATAGAATATTGTTTGATTTCTGTTTCTGTGTGATTCTCTGTAACAATAGAATATTCTTTGATTTCTGTTTCTCTGTGATTCTCTGTAACAATAGAATATTGTTTGATTTCTGTTTCTCTGTGACCCTCTGTAACAATAGAGTATTGTTTGATTTCTGTTTCTCTGTGATTCTCTGTTACAATAGAATATTGTTTGATTTCTGTTTCTGTGTGATTCTCTGTAACAATAGAATATTCTTTGATTTCTGTTTCTCTGTGATTCTCTGTAACAATAGAATATTGTTTGATTTCTGTTTGTCTGTGACCCTCTGTTACAATAGAATATTGTTTGATTTCTGTTTCTCTGTGATTCTCTGTAACAATAGAATATTGTTTGATTTCTGTTTGTCTGTGACCCTCTGTAACAATAGAATATTGTTTGATTTCTGTTTCTCTGTGATTCTCTGTAACAATAGAATATTGTTTGATACCTGTTTCTCTATGACCCTCTGTAACAATAGAGTATTGCAGTGTAATGTAAAGGAGTGGAAATTACATGTGTAAATTCAAGTAAATTGCAATTAAATCTTGAACAATCATTCATTGAACACTGTATAGATGTACAATGTTATGACAACTTCTAATAAAACCATTGATTTGTACTAGCAATGGATGTGCAGTATATATATCAATTGTATATATTGTATACTGATGACGTATTGACACTGCATCCATCTATCTACTTTAAGCTAGCCTGACTCAGACAATCATGTGAACTTGCATATGTACCCTGTGGTTAACCTTGTTCTCTATTTCATCAATATTTTCCTTAAACCCCTACTTTTTCTGAATGGCTGATGATATTACACCAATTTCAGTCTGATGTGTATCATGGCCAATGGGACTCATTTCAATGTTTTATTTTGAAAAAAATAATGGTTGGTGTCTCCCTTGGAGCTTTGCAGCATCAAGCTAGCTTGGGCAAATGCTTGTATGAACAGAAGGGTAACTTGCTTGGTTCAGGTAGACAAGGCCAAAAAAGAAAAAAAACACAAGTAAAAGGCTGCTTATCTTGATAAATAGTTTGGTAGAATCATCACAGGATCAAGCTGATGGGATTTATTGTTGTAAAATAGAGGTGTAGCTCCTGGTGTTAAGGAGAGGAGTTGAAAAGGAGAAATAAAGGGAACATTTTTGTAAGTATATGTAAGCATATGTTATGATCTCCATTTAGTAACAAGACCCAATAAAGGAAGTATTTAACTTCTATGTTAGTGGAATATACTAGATTACTAACTGATGAGTAGGAAATGTTCAATGAATTACTAACATACATACAGAAGAACTTATCTATTACCAGCATCCCCAAATTTAATCTAAAATGGCACTATTTGTCACAAACACCCACTATAGCTTTACACTGGAACTAAATACTTAAAACTTACTACTTCAGTATAGGAAACTGAGATACCCCAAGGTGGCAGATAAGACAGAGGGAAATTTTCAAGCTTCCTCACAGTGATTTGATATTGACTAAAATTAATGATTATCTGGCCCTGGTTGTTCAAAAGAGAAAACCTATGGTTAGAGAAAATTTTCAAACATGAATTAAACAAAATTTGAAATATAGGTTATCAATTTACAGGTGTAGGTTTGTTTAGATAGGTCAGATTGATATAGTTTTAGTGTTAAATTGACCTTTAATGTTCTTGTTTGTTCAGTGGCAGCAATTTGAATTTTTCACTAACCGTTGGTTAATTCTAACAACTAAGCCCTGATGTTAATTATCGTTATAGGCTCATCAACTCACCAACTTATGTAGAAATTACAATATTATAAAGATGATCAAACCGTCTGTAGCGTAACATTACAGTCACACTTTAGACATCAGAAATAGTATTATTTATATAGAATTATGGTACATGTGTATCACACCTGTTTTTACCAAGACGTTTCTCCAGTGTTGTTCCTTATAAAAATGTAGCGTGTAGGAGCAACAGATGAAGCCTATAGGTTTATATCTACTGACATGTGTGACTGTGGAAGTCGGGATAGGTGGAAGAGTTTACATGAATTATAAACATATAGGCTAGTGTTATAGGTCTTATTGGCCAGACAAGCTTTAGTTTGATGTTCAAACAAGGTACCAGTGTTATCACCTTGATTACTGGTTGTGGGAGAAACTGTAGGTATCTTTGTGTTTACACTGATCGGTTTGAGATCACTTTTTAGCAGCTAACACTTGCATCATCATTTTTGGATAATCAAAACTACATTCTGAAATGTTTTAGGGCTTTTTCAGAGTCCTGAGCTATGAGACTCTTTACATATATGTAGTTACTTGTATCTTAATTTTCAATTTGGAAACAATTACAGGACATTTTCAGTTTTCAGAGGTTTTTTTTAAGATATTCTGATTTATCAAGAAAATCATGATTTGTTTTATATGGTGATACACATTGAAAATTTTCTGATTTAAGGAAAAAAGAGAACAGAACAAATCAGAATACAAATGTTAGGGAAAGCAAATAAATCACCTGAAAATATAGTGCATACCAAAACAATAAGACTGGGGGCTGTATATGTTTGTGAGATAAATCATAAAAACTTAATCGTGATCTGTAAACAGAGTCTGTAGTGCATCCACATACATATTAATGACAAACATACCGGTAGTGCATTGATAAAAGATCAAGGATTGTTACATCATCAACAGTATATAGATAGATCTCTGAGTTCATCAATCTCTCCTACCTTTGATTACACTGTGTGAAAAGGACAAGTTGTTGATAACCGGATCTGCTGAGAGACAGGGGACGGTGTAACAGATAACCGAGTCTGAAGGTGAATATTTATCAGGTGAGATCAGATCGTGTTGTTATACTTGACAATGGCTAACTTGTAATCTGTAGATTAATTATGAATTGTTTCAGCTGGGAATCCAAATTACTCAAATCTACAATCTGTACTACCATGAAATGTTTTAATCAAGCCCACATTAATGTCTTAGGTTCTGTAATTTAGTTGACAGACACACAAGTTAATGACCTCAACGAGTTCTGTTAGGGGGATGCCACAGAGAGTTAATACTTGTATTACCAAATCTGTTTACACAGGTGTGTTACCCAGATTGCTGACCCAGTGAGCCAGCCTAACATTATAGAAGTCATAAAAGCTACATCCACAGGGGCATGTGGTTAGGTGTGGCATAACTCTCTGTGACAGGGTATAAACGTACATATGGATACAGGTATCAGTCTTTTGCAAGAATTTGGTAATCCTAGTTTTGAAATGGCTGACCAGAATTTCCTATATATGTAGTGGAGGAAAAAAAGTTTGTCCCTGGATCCATTGTAATAGGACATGTGACCCTTCATGTAGTGAATTTCAATTTGTCCACAGTTGAGACCTACATACAGATTAGGGATGTGTCTCCGTGACTTCTGTTCAAAGGACATCAATGACCTCAAACAAAATATGGCCTGATGTTTTCCACTGCATGGCAATAGAGGTGATTTGCCCTGCAGGATTTGGTGTTTCATTGAAGAGACCAAAATAGTTCTGTTGCCCCAGTTACCTCAATTTGATTTCCCTCGGAGCACAATTGTTTTGAAGTACACTGATGTTCAGAAGACACTTGCACAAATAGGTGTAAGAGCTTTTGGCGATCACAGCATTTCTGGCGTAGTATTGTGCTGATGTTGAACGATGGTATATATCCATTCATTTTCAAAAGGGCAAATATTATTTCTATTTTTAAATCAGGTAAACCTAATGAAGTTTCTAATTACAGACCAGTTTCTCTACTTCCTATTTTATCTAATGTTGACATCCATTTTTGAAATTTTATAAATCCACTTATATGCAATGAGGAACACGGTTGTATTCCAAAAACATCTGCTGTATCAAACCTTGCATATTTCACCGATCAGATTTCCAAAGTCTCTAAAAGTTTGTCAGTTACACTTGTATCAACTGCTATGATCATAAATTGGTGGCAGTAATTTTATTTCTTCTTTAGATCAGATAACCAATTACAAACTGTTAGCCATACATGATACAGGCCCAATTACAAACTGTTAGCCATACATGATACAGGCCCAATTACAAACTGTTAGCCATACATGATACAGGCCCAATTACAAACTGTTAGCCATACATGATACAGGCCCAATTACAAACTGTTAGCCATACATGATACAGGCCCAATTACAAACTGTTAGCCATACATGATACAGGCCCAATTACAAACTGTTAGCCATACATGATACAGGCCCAATTACAAACTGTTAGCCATACATGATACAGGCCCAATTACAAATTGTTAGCCATACATGATACAGGCCCAATTACAAATTGTTAGCCATACATGATACAGGCCCAATTACAAATTGTTAGCCATACATGATACAGGCCCAATTACAAATTGTTAGCCATACATGATACAGGCCCAATTACAAATTGTTAGCCATACATGATACAGGCCCAATTACAAACTGTTAGCCATACATGATACAGGCCCAATTACAAACTGTTAGCCATACATGATACAGGCCCAATTACAAACTGTTAGCCATACATGATACAGGCCCAATTACAAACTGTTAGCCATACATGATACAGGCCCAATTACAAACTGTTAGCCATACATGATACAGGCCCAATTACAAACTGTTAGCCATACATGATACAGGCCCAATTACAAACTGTTAGCCATACATGATACAGGCCCAATTACAAACTGTTAGCCATACATGATACAGGCCCAATTACAAACTGTTAGCCATACATGATACAGGCCCAATTACAAACTGTTAGCCATACATGATACAGGCCCAATTACAAATTGTTAGCCATACATGATACAGGCCCAATTACAAACTGTTAGCCATACATGATACAGGCCCAATTACAAACTGTTAGCCATACATGATACAGGCCCAATTACAAACTGTTAGCCATACATGATACAGGCCCAATTACAAACTGTTAGCCATACATGATACAGGCCAATTACAAACTGTTAGCCATACATGATACAGGCCCAATTACAAACTGTTAGCCATACATACATGATACAGGCCCAATTACAAACTGTTAGCCATACATGATACAGGCCCAATTACAAATTGTTAGCCATACATGATACAGGCCCAATTACAAATTGTTAGCCATACATGATACAGGCCCAATTACAAATTGTTAGCCATACATGATACAGGCCCAATTACAAATTGTTAGCCATACATGATACAGGCCCAATTACAAATTGTTAGCCATACATGATACAGGCCCAATTACAAATTGTTAGCCATACATGATACAGGCCCAATTACAAATTGTTAGCCATACATGATACAGGCCCAATTACAAATTGTTAGCCATACATGATACAGGCCCAATTACAAATTGTTAGCCATACATGATACAGGCCCCAAATACTTTTGTTCCAATTTAATGTTTGATTTGTGATTCTGTGAGAAATCTGTAGTGAAATGTTGGTTTGTAATTAGAGATTGCTTTCTGGGCAAAACAAATTTCCATTTGAATGAATGGTAGACTTTCCTTTGATGGCAGTGTCCTTAGGGTGTACTTTTTATTGTTTTACTACAAATTGACAAAAAAGAAAGAATTTCAAATTCTCTCCCTTTATGAGAGAACATTGCTACAAAAGTTGTAGCCTACACAGTTCTAAAGATGATGGAGATAATTATTAGCCATGTGTAGCTCCATATCAGATACTAACATTTAGTTTATAACATGTAGGGACATGTCGTGCTGGCAAGTATTTTATCTCTTAGCCTATTAATAACTTGCAAATTAACAAATTCATCCATCTTGTTTAAAGAGATGAAGTAAATCCCAGGAATAGCTGCTTGATTAGAATCACTTTTAAAGAACAACTAGAGGATTGACATTGACATATAAATTAAACCCCACAATGCTATTAATGGTGTGCGTTTTCATATTTCAAGGCAGAGATGCAACAGTTAGTTGCATGATGTTTTGATATTACTGGTGAGGTGACCCTCTTGGGAGACTAGCCACAGGAACCTGATGCCATTCCTATACACGGTGAGGCAGTCTGTCTCAGTCAATGAATGCCTTACACACAGCTAGCCCAGGAAATTAGTTTTCAAATATGATCTACCAAAATGCCAGAAGCTTATAGACAGAGAAATCAATAGAGACATAAATTTTGGTTAGTGTTTGTATAGAGCTAAGTATAGTGGTTGTCACTGGAGTTAGGGACAAAAAGCTATAGAGCTAAGTATTATGGTTGTCACTGGAGTTAGGGACACAAAGCTATAGAGCTAAGTATTAAGGTTGTCACTGGAGTTAGGGACACAAAGCTATAGAGCTAAGTATTAAGGTTGTCACTGGAGTTAGGGACACAAAGCTATAGAGCTAAGTATTATGGTTGTCACTGGAGTTAGGGACACAAAGCTATAGAGCTAAGTATTATGGTTGTCACTGGAGTTAGGGACACAAAGCTATAGAGCTAAGTATTAAGGTTGTCACTGGAGTTAGGGACACAAAGCTATAGAGCTAAGTATTAAGGTTGTCACTGGAGTTAGGGACAAAAAGCTGTAGAGCTAAGTATTATGGTTGTCACTGGAGTTAGGGACACAAAGCTATAGAGCTAAGTATTATGGTTGTCACTGGAGTTAGGGACACAAAGCTATAGAGCTAAGTATTATGGTTGTCACTGGAGTTAGGGACACAAAGCTATAGAGCTAAGTATTAAGGTTGTCACTGGAGTTAGGGACACAAAGCTATAGAGCTAAGTATTATGGTTGTCACTGGAGTTAGGGACACAAAGCTATAGAGCTAAGTATTATGGTTGTCACTGGAGTTAGGGACACAAAGCTATAGAGCTAAGTATTAAGGTTGTCACTGGAGTTAGGGACACAAAGCTATAGAGCTAAGTATTAAGGTTGTCACTGGAGTTAGGGACAAAAAGCTGTAGAGCTAAGTATTATGGTTGTCACTGGAGTTAGGGACACAAAGCTATAGAGCTAAGTATTATGGTTGTCACTGGAGTTAGGGACACAAAGCTATAGAGCTAAGTATTATGGTTGTCACTGGAGTTAGGAACACAAAGCTATAGAGCTAAGTATTATGGTTGTCACTGGAGTTAGGGACACAAAGCTGTAGAGCTAAGTATTATGGTTGTCACTGGAGTTAGGGACACAAAGCTGTAGAGCTAAGTATTATGGTTGTCACTTGAGGTAATGATACAAACCTATACAGCTTGATGGTATGGTTGTAACTTAAGTTTGTGACACAAATATGTAGCCTGATTTTGCTGTTTTTATTGTCCTGTGAACAGTCATTTTGAGGCGAGATCTTTTTGCAGTTGCTCGAGGCTACCTCACTGACAACATACAGGTGGCCAACATTCCCAGTAAAGATAAGGGTTCTTTTAATCTTCTCTCCCAGTTACATTAATGGTTGATTTCCAGACCAAACATTCCCAGTAAGGATATATAATGGTTGGTATTCTGCCCATACTTTCTTAGACCAGGAATATGGCTGTCCTTATCCTGTTTGATCCCTGTTAATATTTGGCACCGCTTTCAACCCAATTAATGGAGGTTTGATGTGCTCACACTCTGCCAGATGAATGTTTTTTATAGTCTGAACTCCCAGACAAGTTAATAGTTGGTCAAGCCACCAGGCTGCTGTGCCTTTATGTTTAATGTTACATGAAACTATTGCTGTATCAGCTTGTCACTTAGAGTTGTGTATATATTTAATTACAGTGTTGTGACCAGAGTGCTGTGCTGGCTGACTCTGTGGTAGCTAGCAGCAGACAAATGTGAAGTCTTCTAGCTTTTGGAATCTAGTTAGGCCCCTTAATAGGGATACCAACGCTTTTTTTCTGTCACATTAGGTTGTTAATCAATTCAGGGGTACTGATTTGATTTAGTGAGAAAGTATAGAGGATTGAAAAGGTCAGACTATTGGTAGTGAAGCCTGGTAATATCAAGGATTTCTGAGAAATGATTTTGTGAAGGAAGAAGAGCACTTGAAAAGTTGCTTAACAAGCTGAAGTGCTTGTGTGTGGATAAATCCTGGTCATAGTTTTGGCTCTTGATTGTTTATTAAATTTTCATGAAACTGCTGTTTAAATACAGAGATGTTTTTGCCTGTTATACAGCTGAAAATAAGGTGTTTCCCCTACTTAACATTGTTTTCTTTCTAAGATAAAGAAAAATCAGGAACACTTTTCCGAAGAAAATCAATATTTACTGAAATTTCTGTAAGATACAGTGAAAGGTGTTCTTTTTGTGTGGTTGTAATTTTTGCATTTTCACAGTTGTATTTCATTTGCAAAATGTAGATTCTGTGATAATTTAGTCCAAGATAGATAACATGTTTACTGTATCAACCGATTTTATCCCCCAAATGAGGTAAAAAGGACAATTGGAATTTACTGAGTTAATCGAAAACTGCAAATACAACTTTTGAAATATGATTTTAACTTACACAGGGAGGTAAGAATTTTCCAAAAAATATGGAATCTTGTAACCTATTTTGTGATATAATTAATTAATCTTAATTTTTCTGCACATCAGTAACACAATAAATCAATCTAATGAAATTTTCTATTTGTAACCCGTTTTGGCGGAACATATTATTTTTTTATTCATCCTTCCATATTTCCATTTGTCTTTGGGTCTACAGTGTAAAGTTACCCACAGTTAAGCAAGGATCATGCAACTTTGCTTACACATTGGTTATACTAAGACAATGTGCATTGTACCAAATCTAGAGCCGACAATTGCCTTTTTTTTACAGAGTTATTGCCCTTTGTTAAAATTTCTCATCTGGAATAGGACTTTTCATGCATTTTAAGAAGTACAATTATACTTAGTGTATATATTGGTTATATTTAGACCTTGTGCAGTGTACCAAAGTCAGGGTCCACAACCCTCTTAATAACAGAGTTATTGTCCTTTATTTAAATTTTGTTTCCAATGAAGTTGTTTTCAGGGAGCATTGATCAGTTTCACTGATCATCTTGTATCACTTTGCCTTTTATTGTCTTTATTTAGTGTTAACAGACATTATTTATTCTTTCTTATGTTACACATTTAAAGTCAGAATGTGAAAGATGTACCAAACACTTCATGTCTTAAAGATTATCGTGATCACATATATGGTACATTGTACAACAGTTTGTATCATACTCTTACTACCATTTGTATCATCTAATGCCTGGTCAGGATATTATAGTGGCAACTATAGAACTGACCACCATCATACAGACTGGTCATAATATTAATGCAATGAACCATAGAATTAGGGAACTCTTACAGTTTGTTCACCTTATCAGAACATGTTTGAAGGTAGGGAACACAAACAGGACTAAGAAAACATGATGTAATACTCATTTAGTATTTACAATACTTCAGGTACCTTTGTAAATAATACCTGTTTGTTTTATTTACAGCCCAATGACCAGGGAAACTAATGCTGGTGCTTCTGTCTGAAGATAAACATGAACAACCCTGTTCACCGACAGCGAATCAGAAAATGTGGTTGGTTGCGAAAGCAAGGTGGGATGGTGAAGACATGGCACCGTCGCTGGTTCTGTCTCAACGGTGACTGCCTCTTCTACTTCAGCAAAGAGGATGACCTAAGGGCACTTGGCTCCATCTTCCTCCCAGGCAACAGGGTGGTGGAGCATCCCTTTAACCCAGATGACCCGGAAAAGTTTCTACTGGAGATATTTCCAGGTACACATATGATTGTATATGCAATTTTTCCAACATAGATTTAATAGATTCTCAGAACTTTTTACTTTGTAGTGAAGGAAATAGACAAATTCTTTGCTTTCTTACCTACACTCTTCTTATCTGGTGAAAGATTTTGTATAATAAAGGAATCACTAAAATAGGATATTTGAACGCTGGAGGGTTACATCACTGCCAGTCCATACACTGGATTAATGTCAAAGTCATTCCTGTCCCGAAATAGGGTCATAGTTCAAAGTTCAAAGAGTGCACATAGATTCCTGTATCTTATTTCATTTCTTATGGCCTGAAGTAAAGTTAGTGTGTCCAAAGAATTCTTCACTAAATATGGGTGTATATCCCTCAATATTTTTGCTTTTAAGTGTTTAGAAAAGAACTTGAAGCTTTTAAGTTGTATCATGCCTTGACAAATTCATTGTGTAAGAGGATGACTTTTGACCTCAAAAGCAGACTTTCCCTGTTACTAAGTTTCAAACAGATTGAATCGATCAATTTTGTTGAGTTATTTCCTGATGTTTTTGTCTAGTAGTATTGAGATTTGAGAAGTGAAATAAGAAAATGAGTTAAAAAAAATCAGATAATGTATTGTGAGAGGTTTTGTTGCATTACAAACCATTGTTAGAAATACAAAGAATTCTCCTTTTTTACACGAAGTGTGGTTTGTTGTAAGGTATGACGATGATGTCTTTCAGATAAAAAGGGAAAACGTATGACAGGTGAGACTTGTTTGTACACATTGTTTTATTCGTGTCCAGGGTTTCACTAACTACCTTCCTGTAGCCATGCTTACGTTGAAGTCTTTTACACTTTTACTTAAGGCAGTTTTAGATAACTTCACCTAAAATCTGCCCACTATCCAAACAGTTCAAATAATGCTGTTATGAAAGTTTATTTCATTGCATGATCAACCTGAAGAAATAATCTGATTTTTTATTTTGTTTGCATATAATTTAACAAGTTTGATATTAGAATTAATTTATATGACTGTTACTTGCACATGGTATGCATGACAAGTTCAGTGGCTAAACACTGAAGCCATAACCGTCCTGTTCTAAAAGCATTTAACCTGACCATCTGACAAATATTTCATCTATGGAACAGCTTTTGTATTTCAGTTTTATCAACTCTGTTGTATGCTTTTATATACTTTCATTTTATCCCCTTTAATTAGATGAGAGTGAACTACTTGCTATTCCCCTATCAGTCCCCTACTAGTCCCTTACCAGTCCCCTACTACTCCCCTACCAGTCCCCTACTACTCCCCTACCAGTCCCCTACTACTCCCTTACCAGTCCCTTACTACTCCCCTACTAGCCCCCTACCAGTCCCTTACTACCCTACCAGTCCCCTACTTCTCCCCTACAACTCCCCTACTACTCCCCTGCCAGTCCCCTACTACTCCCTTACCAGTCCCCTACTACTCCCCTACTAGCCCCCTACCAGTCCCCTACTACTATCTTACCAGTCCCCTACTACTCCCTTACCAGTCCCCTACTACTCCCCTACCAGTCCCCTACTACTCTCCTACCGGTCCCCTACTTCTCCCCTACCAGTCCCCTACTACTCCCTTACCAGTCCCCTACTAATCCCTTACCAGTCCCCTACTACTCCCCTACCAGCCCCCTACTTCTCCCCTACCAGTCCCCTACTACTCCCTTACCAGCCCCCTACTACTCCCCTACCAGTCCCCTACTACTCCCCTACCAGTCCCCTACTAGTCCCTTACCAGTCCCATACTACTCCCCAAGCAGTCCCCTTCTACCCCTTTGCTAGTCCCTTACTACTCCCCTGCCAGCTCCCTACTACTCCCCTACCAGTCCCCTACTACTCCCTTACCAGCCCCCTACTAATGAAACTGAGATTTCTTTTCATTAAACCTACAGATAATGTGGCTTCATAATTACAAGTTGCAGGTCAACACAGGTCAAGTTTGAAAATCATATGTTTTATATCTTAACATAATGAAAATATACTACTATACATTTTGGAAACCTTTAACATTCAATGGTGGAAAATAGGTCACTGTCACTATAAATAAATACCTTATGTTATTATTCTATAGACTTTTATCTTATCTGGTTATCACAAAACTTGACAAGTGTGTGTTTTCCACAAAACTTAACGAGTATGTGTTTTACAAGAAAAGGTTATAGTTTCTATAAACTGAATCTGATCTCATTCTTTTACAGACTATATTTCTGCCATGCTTTCTGAAAGTTTAACATACTTGTTCACAAACACTTCTTGTACAAGTTCTCTCTCAAACTCTCATGAGTGAAAAACAAGTTCATTGTTGCTATCATCACTGTTCAGATTTTCTTTTACTCCATTATCTTGGATTTCACAAACATATTCACAAGCAGCAGACTGCTATGTTTAATTCTCTGAGATATATCATCAATCAATATTTTTATGATTTTCAACACCAAATTCATTTCAGATGCCATGGCACCATCATTCTGCTGGCTTTATTAAAATATGTCCCCACAATCTGTGGTGGGGGCATGTGTTGTTATCCATGTCATCATTATATCGTAAACCGAAATCCTCAGCAGTTCTGCATACATTTCTTAACAAAACCAATAACACTCAATAATTCCAAACTTCTCTTTGGTTGGTACTTGTTGTTGATGAAATGCTATAAACAGTTTCAAAACATCCCCTCTTTGACTGAGTTTGGGTTTGATATGAGTATGAAGTTTGCCATTATGTAAATAAAAACATTTCTGATCCTAGAGTTTGTGGTATCACCTCTGGTGTTTATAGTTTAGTTTGGACATGATGTAGACAAGTTCAGTTCATGATTTGTTAGTTTGAGGTCACAATGAAAATTCATTTCAGGTTCTGCCATCACTGCAGTCACCATTGTTCTCCATAACATCGCTTTTTAGCTTGCTTTGGACACAGGTTTGAAAACTTTGGATATGGAAATCTTTGGTCAAATATTTATAAATTTCACTGTCATTTAAAAGAACGTCACCATTCTTACAATGTTACTAGTGTGTGCAGATTTTGTCACAGATCTACATTAACTGTGTACTTGTCTAATACTAATAGCACTGCAGGTACCTCTAAATCTGGTGCCAGACTAAAGTCCTGTATACCAGACTCCAAAATCATAAACGTGTAAAATCAAATAAAATATCAAAATTTAATAGAATTATTCGAGACTAAATATTGTATGTTGAGATTGCCTTCCGATGAATTGGACTCTAAATCTCCAAATTTTCATGTCTGCAAACTAATCAACAGATAGACCTAGACAAGGATCATAGTACTATTGGATTTAACCATGATATCAAGTGCCGTTTTACATTTTTTAAAAACCGTCAAATTTGAGCAGCACAAAATTATCTAGGATTTTACAGTATAGTAGATTTCCCTCGGCAGGTCAGGGTACGAGGGTAATGTGAGTCTTGTTCTGTGTCAACAGACTCTTCCTTGCTCTGTGCTGATATAGTTTCCCTTGTCGATCTAGACATGCAGGGTACAAATAGGTCCATCTATTCTAGCTTGTGTAATTAAATTGGTAGTGCTGCTGTAAGCTCCATGTAACCTGTGTTTGGAGGAAATTAGAACATTATTTCATCTAAGGAACAACTATATGGAATTTAAGTTGAAAAAATACTGAAGTAGAAAGAAGATTAAAAATGTTTGGGTAGTGAGATGAATGTGTATTGCAAGAAAGTTACATTGGCTGACATATGTGGTCTGTCAACTGTGTGGGAGATAGGAGTGCTGGCAGTGACATCATCTCAGTGTCGCCAGTCTTATCGATGTTAACACCACTGGAGGTGTTAATGCAGTCTTTACAATTCCCATATGTACACAACTTCTAATGCTAATTAATTACATGAACTATCAGACAAGATTTATATGATATTGTAAACAAATTTGAAAATACAGTTAATTACGAAGATGATTTTTTTTAAAAGAATTTTTCCTGTGAATATTTTACATGTTGTTGTTTGAATTTCTTTAATCTAACCCATACTGATTAAACATTGTGGCTTCCAAAATTATAAGTAATCTGTACTTATAATTTATATTGGGCTGAAAACAAATTATTGTCGCATTGGCTAATATTGACTGTGAATGTTGTTAATGTGAAGCTCTGAAGTTCTTATCATTGGCCTGTCAACATGTTAATGTGTCTCCTCAGCTTCCATTCCCTTTTAAGTAATGAGTATGTCTCCTTGACAGCCTTCAAACATGTTAATTTGTCTCCATGACTACCATTGGCTTTTCAACATGTTAACTTGTCTTCCAGACTGCCATTGACCTTTCAACATGTCAACTTGTATATGCGACTATCACTGGCCTTTCAACCTGTTCACTTGTCTCCTTGATTGCCATTGGCCTTTCAACATGTTAACTTGTCTCCTTGATTGCCATTTGCCTATCAACATGTAAACTTGTCTACTCAATTGCCATTGGCCTTTCAACATGTAAACCTATCTACTCAATTGCCATTGGCCTTTCAACATGTAAACCTGTCTACTCACTTGACATTGGCCTTTCAACCTGTTAACTTGTCTCCTTGATTGCCATTGGCTTTTCAACCTGTTCAATTGTCTCCTTGATCGCCATTTGCCTTTCAACATGTTAACTCGACTACTCAATTGCCATTGGCCTTTTAGCATGTTAACTTGTCTCCTGGACTGCTGTTGGCCTTTTAGCATGTTAAGGTGTGTCTCTGACTGCCATTGATTGGCCTTTCAACATGTCAACATGTCTCCTCAACTGCCATTGGTCTCTGTTGGTTGTCATCAGTGTGATACATTACAGTACAATAGGGAGTGTTGTGTACAGCCAAACAGCACGGTTAGTTTGTAGTCAGTACTCACTGCCTCCCTTCACTTTTGTTGTATTTTTGTATATTTTTGTTATCTTGAGCATTTTTAGTAAACAGCATACTACTTACAGAATTAATTATTCTGGAAAACAGGTATATATATGTTAAAGAGAACTAGAGATTTACATTGCCCACATTGACATCTGAATATACTAGGTTTTTGCAATGATTCCATATCATTATTTTGTCATATGCCATCAACAAAACCTTTACATTGTGGATTCATTGTAGCATGGAATTTTTAAGTGTTGTTTATCTATTGACAAATCTCTTGATTACTATGCAATATTTTGATGAAATGTTAAGCATGCACTTTTGTGATATAATTCTCAGACCTCATTGTGGTGTCATTTGGTTTCTGCATGTGTTTTTTTTTAACTTATTCTTCAAAATTGATTAATGATACTTGATTTCAAGGGGATTGTTGTGGATAAAATTGATTCAGTTTTGGCATTGGAGTAAAGAAAATTTGTGAAACAAAACACATTATTACCGTTATACTGTATATCACTTAGATTTTGCAAAAAATTTTATTTTCCGTATTTACCTCTTGTGACATATTTGCATATACCTGATTTTGTGAATGGAAATTTGAAACAACTTTTAATTTGTGAATGATGGGCTATTAGATATATAGACTCCGGTATCGGTAACAGAACCAGCAAGGATGTTGTTGGAAATTATTTCTGTACAAAGAATTGTGAGGGATATCAATTGGCAATTGATTCACTTGGCGTATTAATCTATAGACATGATCATGTACACAGAAACAACCAGTAATTGCTATTGTGATTGAAGTTTTAAAAAAGATGACTTTATTATTTTGAAAACCTCTAGACTTAATTGTGTAGAGAGAGAAAAAACAATTAGTAATTTCTGTGAATGAAGTTTAAAAAAAGGTGACTTTGTTATTTCGAAAACCTCTAGACTTAATTGTGTAGAGAGAGAAAAACAACCAGTAATTTCTGTAGCATATCATGTAAAAAAAAAGACAAAATGTTTAGACTTGTAGAAAGAGAAAAAGCAAGCAGTAGTCTTTAGTAGTATCTACTAGTATTGTATTAATGTTTTAAGAGAGTCCTTAGTTATGTTATATAAAAGTGAGGATTACGTCATGCTTTTGACAGTTGTAACTTGTTCAGGTTGTAGAAACTTCTTATTTTAACCCATGTTTTATACAAGATACTGTTCAGGAAGGAGAAAATTAAAATAATGTAACACCCTTTTTCACAATGAGATCTGATTTGAGATCCTTGATCCATCTATCATTTATTTGCTTATCAACAATTTCTTTAAGTGACCTTTCTGATGATCCTTATGAGTCAAGGTGAAAGTGTAAAAGCTCACACTCTTTAAAGTATTATCAGATTTATTTTTACATTACAATATACAATGACATCAAGTGTTTATACATGAAACAGACAAAACTTTGCAGTCAAACAGGATTATCTATCAAACGATTAATGTTATTGCTTCCTGTTGATATCTACATATCATTGTGTGTGAATTTTCACTGATGAATTTAGAGGTGATTTGCGCTCTTGATAAGTATATACAATGTAGATTTTATATTGTGGACAGACCAGAAAATCTTCCTGATCATAGCTGATACACAATATTCTAACTTCAGAGTAATAACAGTAGTGAGGTGATGGTGGCTGCCTGAACAAGCTAAATAGATTTATACATCATTATTATTATGCCAGTGCCTGTAAATTGACAGTCCAGTTACTAGCATATATACAATATACCAATATAGTCTACAAGTATACACATAATGTACCAAAACAACACATTTATCATCATATTTGCTATATAATATTACCACAGTCTGCTAATATCTTTACATCATTTTATTTCATCTCAACCACATATAAGTTTTCATGAATTACCACTGTTATCCATGGTAAGGTGTAATGTTTAGCTCCCTTCCACTTCTTGGGAAGGAAAGGTAGTTTGTTGTGTTCTGATCATTTACAATCTGACTTTGAAAACCCGCAATAACTTAAATGATTCTGAGGTCAACATAATTTCCAGATATTCGAGTTTGTTCCTTTCTCCTATTTATCAATTAAACCACCATAGTAATAGTTACAGAGATATTTATGTCAGACAATTTCTTATCTTCTTAGAATCCTGTTTCAAACTCAGCCAATTTATGTCAGACAATTTCTTATCTTCTTAGAATCCTGTTTCAAACTCAGCCAATTTATGTCAGACAATTTCTTCTCTTCTTAGAATCCTGTTTCAAACTCAGCCAATTTATGAAAACAAATGGTTATCAGATTGTCAGGGATTTTGTGTGGATATTAAGTGACTGGATTATCATAAATACAAAAACTCTGAATGACCTTAGTCACTTTGTATTTCACCTTCAAATGCAGTCCTTTAGAAAACTGTCTGTTTGGATGTATCCAGATTAAGGGTGAAATTTGGTAGGTTTGATAGCTATTGTCATTTACACTTTAGTTTGAGATGGAATTGAAAGACGTGGAAGGCACAACAACTTGTTCCTAGCTGTGTCAGATGGCTTTAGATTCAGCCCATTTGGAAGAACAACTAACTGTCACCTTAGCTCGTAATTTGTATGAATACTGCATGTGAAGTTTGTTTTTGTGTAAAATTACTGAAAGGAACACGACAAAACTTTTCATATATTTTTTGTATATTGGTGATTTCTTTATTATAAGATGGATAAACATCAAACAAATTGTCCAAAAAATGTGATTTTCTTTACATGATCCTCTTAGAGCTTGTTCATTTATGTTCCTTAACAATGAGAAGAAATAAGAAAAAACCTCTATATAAATGTATCAGCATAAACATTTTTCCTTGATGGTCAAAAAGATGGCTCTCAGTTCTCTTGTTCCAACATTAATCCATGCAAGTTTTTACTTAATGTCTGCATTTTCACTGACAATGATTTAACAGACTGTAAATGTCTGCTGTTATAAAGTCCTAGCCAGTCACTCAGTTTCTAGCACAAGTAAATGTTACATTATTGTATGTTTTGCCTATGGTTGTATTGACATTCTTCACAAACTTTTGTTAAAATGGATGTTGTTTATTGTTCTTGGTATCAAACAGGATTTGGATCATGGCATTCAGTCGTTTGTTTTAAGTTTCTGTATTTGGGTTTTAATATATATGAGAGGAAGGATTTATATACATGTAAGTTCACTGTCACATAATTCTTAAACATATCCTGTTAGGAAGTTAGTCTGTGTTTGCCCTGTGGCTGTCCTGCCACCTGAACAGAGGACATAATTTAGTCTGTGTTTGCCCTGTGGCTGTATTGCCACCTGAACAGAGGACATAAGTTAGTCTGTGTTTGCCCTGTGGCTGTACTGCCACCTGAACAGAGGACATAAGTTAGTCTGTGTTTGCCCTGTGGCTGTACTGCCACCTGAACAAGAGGACATAATTTAGTCTGTGTTTGCCCTGTGGCTGTACTGCCACCTGAACAGAGGACATAAGTTAGTCTGTGTTTGCCCTGTGGCTGTACTGCCACCTGAACAGAGGACATAAGTTAGTCTGTGTTTGCCCTGTGGCTGTACTGCCACCTGAACAGAGGACATAAGTTAGTCTGTGTTTGCCCTGTGTCTGTACTGCCACCTGAACAGAGGACATAAGTTAGTCTGTGTTTGCCCTGTGGCTGTGCCACCTGCCATAAGTTAGTCTGTGTTTGCCGTGTCTGTACTGCCACCTGAACAGAGGACATAAGTTAGTCTGTGTTTGCCCTGTGTCTGTACTGCCACCTGAACAGAGGACATAAGTTAGTCTGTGTTTGCCCTGTGTCTGTACTGCCACCTGAACAGAGGACATAAGTTAGTCTGTGTTTGCCCTGTGGCTGTCCTGCCACCTGAACAGAGGACATAAGTTAGTCTGTGTTTGCCCTGTGGCTGTACTGCCACCTGAACAGAGGACATAAGTTAGTCTGTGTTTGCCCTGTGGCTGTAATGCCACCTGAACAGAGGACATAAGTTAGTCTGTGTTTGCCCCTGTGGCTGTTACTGTGCCACCTGAACAGAGGACATAAGTTAGTCTGTGTTTGCCCTGTGTCTGTACTGCCACCTGAACAGAGGACATAAGTTAGTCTGTGTTTGCCCTGTGTCTGTACTGCCACCTGAACAGAGGACATAAGTTAGTCTGTGTTTGCCCTGTGGCTGCTGCCACCTACTGCCACCTGAACAGAGGACATAAGTTAGTCTGTGTTTGCCCTGTGTCTGTACTGCCACCTGAACAGAGGACATAAGTTAGTCTGTGCTGTTGCCACCTGCCCTGTGTTTGCCCTGTGGCTGTCCTGCCACCTGAACAGAGGACATAAGTTAGTCTGTGTTTGCCCTGTGGCTGTACTGCCACCTGAACAGAGGACATAAGTTAGTCTGTGTTTGCCCTGTGGCTGTACTGCCACCTGAACAGAGGACATAAGTTAGTCTGTGTTTGCCCTGTGGCTGTACTGCCACCTGAACAGAGGACATAAGTTAGTCTGTGTTTGCCCTGTGGCTGTACTGCCACCTGAACAGAGGACATAAGTTAGTCTGTGTTTGCCCTGTGGCTGTACTGCCACCTGAACAGAGGACATAATTTAGTCTGTGTTTGCCCTGTGGCTGTACTGCCACTTGAACAGAGGACATAAGTTAGTCTGTGTTTGCCCTGTGGCTGTACTGCCACCTGAACAGAGGACATAAGTTAGTCTGTGTTTGCCCTGTGTCTGTACTGCCACCTGAACAGAGGACATAAGTTAGTCTGTGTTTGCCCTGTGTCTGTACTGCCACCTGAACAGAGGACATAAGTTAGTCTGTGTTTGCCCTGTGTCTGTACTACCACTTGAACAGAGGACATAAGTTAGTCTGTGTTTGCCCTGTGTCTGTACTACCACTTGAACAGAGGACATAAGTAAGTCTGTGTTTGCCCTGTGGCAGTACTGCCACCTGAACAGAGGACATAAGTTAGTCCGTGTTTGGCCTGTGGCTGTACTGCCACCTGAACAGAGGACGTAAGTTAGTCTGTGTTTGCCCTGTGGCTGTACTGCCACCTGAACAGAGGACATAAGTTAGTCTGTGTTTGCCCTGTGGCTGTACTGCCACTTGAACAGAGGACATAAGTTAGTCTGTGTTTGCCCTGTGGCTGTACTGCCACCTGAACAGAGGACATAAGTTAGTCTGTGTTTGCCCTGTGTCTGTACTGCCACCTGAACAGAGGACATAAGTTAGTCTGTGTTTGCCCTGTGGCTGTCCTGCCACCTGAACAGAGGACATAAGTTAGTCTGTGTTTGCCCTGTGGCTGTACTGCCACTTGAACAGAGGACATAAGTTAGTCTGTGTTTGCCCTGTGGCTGTCCTGCCACCTGAACAGAGGACATAAGTTAGTCTGTGTTTGCCCTGTGGCTGTACTGCCACCTGAACAGAGGACATAAGTTAGTCTGTGTTTGCCCTGTGGCTGTGCTACCACCTGAACAGAGGACATAAGTTAGTCTGTGTTTGCCCTGTGGCTGTCCTGCCACCTGAACAGAGGACATAAGTTAGTCTGTGTTTGCCCTGTGGCTGTTCTGCCACCTGAACAGAGGACATAAGTTAGTCTGTGTTTGCCCTGTGGCTGTACTGCCACTTGAACAGAGGACATAAGTTAGTCTGTGTTTGCCCTGTGGCTGTCCTGCCACTTGAACAGAGGACATAAGTTAGTCTGTGTTTGCCCTGTGGCAGTACTGCCACCTGAACAGAGGACATAAGCTAGTCCGTGTTTGGCCTGTGGCTGTACAGCCACCTGAACAGAGGACGTAAGTTAGTCTGTGTTTGCCCTGTGGCTGTACTGCCACCTGAACAGAGGACATAATTTAGTCTGTGTTTGCCCTGTGGCTGTACTGCCACTTGAACAGAGGACATAAGTTAGTCTGTGTTTGCCCTGTGGCTGTACTGCCACCTGAACAGAGGACATAAGTTAGTCTGTGTTTGCCCTGTGTCTGTACTGCCACCTGAACAGAGGACATAAGTTAGTCTGTGTTTGCCCTGTGGCTGTGCTACCACCTGAACAGAGGACATAAGTTAGTCTGTGTTTGCCCTGTGTCTGTACTACCACTTGAACGGAGGACATAAGTTAGTCTGTGTTTGCCCTGTGGCTGTCCTGCCACCTGAACAGAGGACATAAGTTAGTCTGTGTTTGCCCTGTGTCTGTTCTACCACTTGAACAGAGGACATAAGTTAGTCTGTGTTTTCCCTGTGGCTGTACTGCCACCTGAACAGAGGACATAAGTTAGTCTGTGTTTGCCCTGTGTCTGTACTGCCACCTGAACAGAGGACATAAGTTAGTCTGTGTTTGCCCTGTGGCTGTCCTGCCACCTGAACAGAGGACATAAGTTAGTCTGTGTTTGCCCTGTGGCTGTACTGCCACTTGAACAGAGGACATAAGTTAGTCTGTGTTTGCCCTGTGGCTGTCCTGCCACCTGAACAGAGGACATAAGTTAGTCTGTGTTTGCCCTGTGGCTGTACTGCCACCTGAACAGAGGACATAAGTTAGTCTGTGTTTGCCCTGTGGCTGTCCTGCCACCTGAACAGAGGACATAAGTTAGTCTGTGTTTGTCCTGTGGCTGTACTGCCACCTGAACAGAGGACATAAGTTAGTCTGTGTTTGCCCTGTGGCTGTACTGCCACTTGAACAGAGGACATAAGTTAGTCTGTGTTTGCCCTGTGTCTGTACTACCACTTGAACAGAGGACATAAGTTAGTCTGTGTTTGCCCTGTGGCTGTACTGCCACTTGAACAGAGGACATAAGTTAGTCTGTGTTTAACCTGTGGCTGTACTGCCACCTGAACAGAGGACATAAGTTAGTCTGTGTTTGCCCTGTGTCTGTACTACCACTTGAACAGAGGACATAAGTTAGTCTGTGTTTGCCCTGTGGCTGTACTGCCACTTGAACAGAGGACATAAGTTAGTCTGTGTTTAACCTGTGGCTGTACTGCCACCTGAACAGAGGACATAAGTTAGTCTGTGTTTGCCCTGTGGCTGTGCTACCACCTGAACAGAGGACATAAGTTAGTCTGTGTTTGCCCTGTGTCTGTTCTACCACTTGAACAGAGGACATAAGTTAGTCTGTGTTTTTCCTGTGTCTGTACTGCCACTTGAACAGAGGACATAAGTTAGCCTGTGTTGCCCTGTGGCTGTACTACCACCTGAACAGAGGACATCAGTTAGCCTGTGTTTGCCCTGTTGCTATGATGCAGTTGGAATATTGGCGTTATCCCATGTTTTACTCTGTGACAGTGATGTCACTGGAACAGTGTACACCTGAATGCCAACTTTTCTTTTCTAATCGTTTTTACTATATAAATTCATTTTTTTAATCTGTTTAGGACCAGTCCAATCCAAGATGACACCTAACCATGATACATTTTTATTATGGGCTGCAACTGCAGAAGAAAGAGACACATGGATCAAGGCCCTTCGCAAGATTATGCATGCACCATTTGGAGGAGGTAAGTTAGAGTTTATGAACACAAAATGATTGTTGAACAATTAAAAGATGACAGCATTAATGTTCAGGGATAATTAGGAATTCAAATGGGGGCGTGGTCAAATGGGGAGGGGGAGGGTCAAATGGGGAGGGGGAGGGTCAAATGGGAGGCGGTCAAATGGGGGGGGGGGTCAAATAAGGCATGGTCAAATGGGGGCTGGTCAAATCGGGAGGGGTCTGGTCAAATGGGGAGGGGGAGGGTCAAATGGGGAGGGGGAGAGTCAAATGGGAGGCGGTCAAATCGGGAGGGGTCTGGTCAAATGTGGAAGTGGAGGGTCAAATGGGAGCGGTCAAATGGGGGGGGGGGTCAAATGGGGGGTGGACAAATGGGAGGTGCTCATGGGAGGTGGTCAAATGGGAGCTGGTCAAATGGGGGGTGGTCAAATGGAGGGGGGGGTGGTCAAATGGGAGGTGCTCATGGGAGGTGGTCAAATGGGGGGTTGGGGGGTCAAATGGGAGCTGGTCAAATGGGGGGTGGGGGGTCAAATGGGGAGGGGGAGAGTCAAATGGGAGGCGGTCAAATCGGGAGGGGTCTGGTCAAATGGGGAAGTGGAGGGTCAAATGGGAGGCGGTCAAATGGGGGGGTCAAATGGGGGGTGGACAAATGGGAGGTGCTCATGGGAGGTGGTCAAATGGGAGCTGGTCAAATGGGGGGGGGGGGGTCAAATGGAGGGGGGGTGGTCAAATGGGAGGTGCTCATGGGAGGTGGTCAAATGGGGGGTTGGGGGGTCAAATGGGAGCTGGTCAAATGGGGGGTGGGGGGGTCAAATGGGAGGTGGTCAAATGGGGTTGGTCAAATGGAGGATGGTCAAAATGGTGGTGGTCAAGTGAAGGGTGGTCAAATGGGGGGTGGTCAAATGGGATGTGGTCAAATGGGAGGTGGTCAAATGGGAGATGGTCAAATGGGAGGTGGTCAAACGGGATGTGGTGAAATGGGGCGTGGTCAAATGGGAGGTGGTCAAATGGGAGGTGGTCAAACGGGAGTGGCCAGATGGGAGTGGCCAGATGGGAGTGGCCAAATGGGGAGGGGCTGGACAACTTGTTATACTATGTATCATAGACCTCTATGGATGGAGTGTATAAAGTCTTGTGTGCCTGGTTATATCAAGCAAAGGAATCATAGACCTTTATGGGTCGAGTGTATTGAGTTTTGCATACCTGGTTACATCAAGGTAAATTTCTTGATAGTGGAACTGAATAACACTCATCTTCATTTTCAGCTATTTTTGGGCAGAGTCTACAGGACACCATGGCATATGAGAGAAAGTACTGTCGTAGAGTCCCTTACATCATAACCCACAGTGTGGAATTTTTACGGCAGTATGGAATGGAAGCAGAAGGCATCTTTAGGTTTGTGTGCTTAACCTCCTTCTTTATCAGGTTTACAACTTATTCCATGATTTAGTTTCAATACTTGAGGATATTACAATGCATATATTAGGGTTCTGGTCAATACAATTTACAAAACATTAAATATTTACATCAAGCTGTACATTTGTAAAAATAAGTTCTAATTCATCAATTTTATGAATTTGCTTTGTATAATTAATCGTATTGTAATCTTACTGTGTTGCTATTCCATCAGTTGTCAAGCTGGCAATCGTGGAGTTTTAGGGAGCGTAAATGGGAAAAAATACTTTCATAATGTAAATATAACAGATAATTTTTTCTTTTTTTACCCACCATCATCAGATGGTGGGAATGGGTAGAACTATTCAAATCACCTTTAGTCTGTCCTCTATTGTCAGCTGTCCTAGTCTGTGGTATGTCCCTCCATTAACAATATTTGTTATTGCTATTTCATGAGAAGTACAAAATGGATCTTTCTCAAATTTCATATGAAGGTTCCCCTTGGTCCCTTGTTGTGCCAATTAGATTTTGAGACTGATCAGAAAAAAATAAAATGGCTTCCAGCTGACCATCTTGGATATGTTAAATAGATATTTCAACTTGATGCACTGAATGTCATTTGAAAAATTGAAAAAAAAAAAATGCAGTTTACACATCAGTTAACAAAAGAAAAAAATGTTTTTCTTAAGTCAAATCTGTTCATAAGGTTGGTTGTCTGACCATTATTATTATCAAAATATAAGTTGTCTCTCCAGTCTTATAATCACGAGTTTGGTTGTCTGTCCTTTTGTGTGATTATGATCCTGGTTATCAGTCTGTATGATCATGAGTTTGGTTGTCTGTCCTTTTGTGTGGTTGTCTGTCCTTTTGTATGATTATGATCCTGGTTATCAGTCTGTATGATCACGAGTTTGGTGGTTATCAGTCTGTATGATCACGAGTTTGGTTGTCTGTCCTTTTGTGTGATTATGATCCTGGTTATCAGTCTGTATGATCATGAGTTTGGTTGTCTGTCCTTTCGTGTGGTTGTCTGTCCTTTTGTATGATTATGATCCTGGTTATCAGTCTGTATGATCACGAGTTTGGTTGTCTGTCCTTTTGTGTGATATGATCCTGGTTATTAGTCTGTATGATCACGAGTTTGGTTGTCTGTCCTTTTGTGTGATTATGATCCTGGTTATCAGTCTGTATGATCATGAGTTTGGTTGTCTGTCCTTTTGTGTGGTTGTCTGTCCTTTTGTGTGGTTGTCTGTCCTTTTGTGTGGTTGTCTGTCCTTTTGTGTGATTATGATCCTGGTTATCAGTCTTATAATCATGAGTTTGGTTGTCTGTCCTTTTGTGTGGTTGTCTGTCCTTTTGTGTGGTTGTCTGTCCTTTTGTGTGATTATGATCCTGGTTATCAGTCTGTATGATCACGAGTTTGGTTGTCTGTCCTTTTGTGTGGTTGTCTGTCCTTTTGTGTGGTTGTCTGTCCTTTTGTGTGATTATGATCCTGGTTATCAGTCTGTATGATCACGAGTTTGGTTGTCTGTCCTTTTGTGTGATTATGATCCTGGTTATCAGTCTGTATGATCATGAGTTTGGTTGTCTGTCCTTTTGTGTGGTTGTCTGTCCTTTTGTGTGATTATGATCCTGGTTATCAGTCTGTATGATCATGAGTTTGGTTGTCTGTCCTTTTGTGTGATTATGTCCTTTTGTGTGGTTGTCTGTCCTTTTGTGTGATTATGATCCTGGTTATCAGTCTGTATGATCATGAGTTTGGTTGTCTGTCCTTTTGTGTGGTTGTCTGTCCTTTTGTGTGATTATGATCCTGGTTATCAGTCTGTATGATCATGAGTTTGGTTGTCTGTCCTTTTGTGTGGTTGTCTGTCCTTTTGTGTGATTACGATTCTGTTTATCAGTCTGTATGATCATGAGTTTGGTTTTCTGTCCATCTGTATGATCATTCGCTGAAGTACGAAGCCATCAGTCTTGATTGAATCCTGCTGAGGATGACCCAGTTTATAATGTGAAGATGACATGATGGCTTTTACCACCAAGATATAATGTTGGCTTTCAGAATCATTAAACCAATCATTGCCCATCACTAAAAATGACAGCTTAAGGTCTTCAAACATGTGCTACGTTGAATGTATATAGCTGTGCTACAAGGTAAATTGATCAAGATTTTCATGTGTTTAACCTTTACCGGTAATATCATTTGTTAGATGTAAATGTGGTCACTTACATCACAACTAAGTGACCCTTCTGATGGTGGTAAAGACAAGTTACAGGGTGATCATTGTGTTTTATCCTGCAACTGGTGCTGCCATTGTCAGATTGCCTGCCACATATAGATTTTTTGATATATTTAGCAGTGACAGAAAACAGCTGTATTTTAGCACATGTATTAATTCTACATATTCACTTTCATAAAATTGCTTTTAGTATCCTTTGAAGTTTGGACTTATTTTTCCATAAGAAGCAATTATTTGTAGGTGCATCTTCAAGTACAATTCAGCATAATGTCAACGTCAGGTAAACAAAGGTTGAAAAGACTTCACAAACTGTTGAAGTTTTGATACAATACACCACACCACTGATACAATACACCACTGATACAATACACCACACCACTTTTACAATACACCACACCACTGATACAATACACCACACCACAGATACAATACACCACAGATACAATACACCACACCACAGATACAATACACCACTGATACAATACACCACAGATACAATACACCATACCACTGATACAATACACCACACCACAGATACAATACACCACAGATACAATACACCACACCACAGATACAATACACCACTGATACAATACACCACAGATACAATACACCACACCACTGATACAATACACCACACCACAGATACAATACACCACAGATACAATACACCACACCACTGATACAATACACCACAGATACAATACACCACACCACAGATACAATACACCACTGATACAATACACCACACCACAGATACAATACACCACACAGATGATGTAGTTAACCGTTGACAATGATATTGGTCTGATTTATACTTACATAGAACAACTGACATACTACTGATTAATGATTTTGACAGGTTGGCTGGTAGGACCTCTTTGATCAAGGATTACAAGGAAAAGTTTGACTGTGCAGAACCGGTGAAGTTTGATATAACAGAGATAGATGTCCACTCTGTGGCATCATTGGTGAAGATGTTCCTCAGGGAGCTTCCCGATTCCATCATTCCATCTCAGAGTTATCAAAAGTTCATGAATATTGCTTTGAATTTTCAAGATGCGCGAGATATTGACAGCAAAATGGAAGTTGTGGTGGAAGCTGGTGCAGCTATATCAGAACTTCCTGATGAAAATTACAACTCTCTGAATTATTTGTGTACATTTTTCCATGATGTAGGTGAAAAATCAGCTATTAATAAGATGACACCTCTAAATTTAGGGACTGTTTTAGGTCCTAATATTTTACGCAATATATCAGAGGTCAACACTCCTGAATTACTGATGGCAACGGCTGATCTCACACAACAATTGGCTTACATGATGATTTGCTACCCAGATAGAATATTTACCAAACAAACTGAGAGCCCCCCACATGTGCCTGTGGACACACTGCTCGATCTGAGTCCAGAGGAAGAGTCTAAAGATATTGGTAACATCCTCAAACCTATGATGGGGGAAGATAGCCTAAGTCAGCCTCTGATTCGCACATCTCTGCTGGAGGAGCTCAAAACCATTCAGTTTGCTGACAATGATGTGTTTTCCTCTCTACATAATGATCTATCACCTGTCAGTGACCTGTCCGACAAAACTTCGGAATCGGTCAGTTCCACAGATAATATGTGTGATGATAATATTGACACCGACAGACCAATTGCCCCAAAAAGGAAGAGTAAACTAGAACGAGGTAGACGTGTTAGTGAAAGGGCTAAGAATGATCCATGTCCTCCATCACCCACCTCTCCAACTTTGTACAATCCTGACAGATCAAGTCGTATTAAGCGCAATGTGAACTCTTTGAAAGTGAATGGGGCGGACATACAGAATCATGAATCTCAATGGACCAGAAAAACAGTACATGTCATGAACGAGGATGACAACATGTCAAGGTTGCGTCAGGAGGTTAAAGACCTGAATCAAACAATTGATGACATGAAACAAAAACATGAAGTAAAGATGTCAAAGTATGAGAATTGTATCAAGGCACTGTCATCAGAGCTGGAAACTATGAAGGATAAGTATGAAAAACGTGTCACTTCTCTGGAGAAATTGAAGAAAGATGAGATAAAAAATCTCTGTGCAAAGCTTGAATCTGAACGTTATTCAAGAAATGATGCTGTAAGGCGAGTGATGGAACTGCAGACAGAGCTACAGCAATATCAGACACAGTTTGGCAAGATTGATACGAAATAATGGTACTCACATATATAAAGATATAGACAGTAGCTAACCTCTATAGAACTATAAAGATATAGACAGTAACTGACCTCTATAGAACTATAAAGATATCGACAGTAACTGACCTCTATAGAACTATAAAGATATAGTCAGTAACTGACCTCTATAGATCTATATAGATATAGTCAGTAACTGACCTCTATAGAACTATAAAGATATAGACAGTAACTGACCTCTATAGAACTATAAAGATATAGACAGTAACTGACCTCTATAGAACTATAAAGATATAGACAGTAACTGACCTCTATAGAACTATAAAGATATAGACAGTAACTGACCTCTATAGAACTATAAAGATATAGACAGTAGCTGACCTCTATAGAACTATAAAGATATAGTCAGTAACTGACCTCTATAGATCTATATAGATATAGTCAGTAACTGACCTCTATAGAACTATAAAGATATAGACAGTAGCTGACCTCTATAGAACTATAAAGATATAGTCAGTAACTGACCTCTATAGATCTATATAGATATAGACAGTAGCTGACCTCTATAGATCTATATAGATATAGTCAGTAACTGACCTCTATAGATCTATATAGATATAGTCAGTAGCTGACCTCTATAGAACTATGATATCAGGACATTCGTGTCCAAGGTGCCATGAATTCTAATATCAATACATTGTACTTGAACTAAATTGTAACTCTAGTACATTGCAATACAAGTACATTGTAATCATAACAACAGGATGATGCAAAACATTGTAATGCTGGTGTGTTGTAATACAAGTACATTGTAACACTAGTACATTATAATACTATGACATTATAACACTAGTAACATGTAAAGTAAGCATTTACACTACACATACCAGGATTTGGTTTTATACAGTTTATTTGAAGGTAATTTTTAGTTAAAATTGACATTTTTAAGAGTGTCTGAACAAATGAAGCCAAATGCGTTCATTTAGTTGTATTAATGGAGGTTATCTACTGAGCAATAAAATATAGGATGTATAGTGGTATCAGGAGAGGTTATCCACTGTACATTATGTGCTAATGTAGGTTGGATAGCTTCTCAAGGGGAGATAATCCATTGTACAGTAAGATATAGGATATATAGTTGTATCAGGAGAGGTTATCCACTGTACATTATGTGCTAATGTAGGTTGTATAGCTTCTCAAGGGGAGATAATTCGTTGTACAGTAAGATATAGGATATATAGTTGTATCAGGAGAGGTTATCCACTGTACATTATGTGCTAATGTAGGTTGTATAGCTTTTCAAGGGGAGATAATTCATTGTACAGTAAGATATAGGATATATAGTTGTATCAGGAGAGGTTATCCACTGTACATTTTGTGCTAATGTAGGTCGTATAGCTTCTCAAGGGGAGATGATTCATTGTACAGTAAGATATAGGATGTATAGTGGTATCTGGAGAGGTTAACCATTGTACATTATGTGCTAATGTAGGGTGGATAGCTTCTGAAAGGGAGATAATCCATTGTACAGTAAGATATAGGATGTAAAGTGGTATCTGGAGAGGTTATCCATTGTACATTATGTGTTAATGTAGGGTGGATAGCTTCTCAAGGGGAGATAATTCACTGTACAATAAGAATTGGATGGGTGGTTACATAAGAGTGAAATCAATCACAGATGAATAGTCCTAGTGATAAATTGGTTAAGCACAGTAAGCTGTTTTTAGTCGATGACATATTAATGCTTTGTTATTTAATGTCATTGGAGAGATCTTCTGTATTTCTTGCCAAAATCTATAATTAACTTTATAAGTTATATGCAAATCACTGCTTGCTCAAAGGGTTTTCCCTTGAATATCACCATGTAACTGTGCATTAACATTAGAATTATTTTAAAGTGGAGAACTGTTCTGACTCGGTTTTACAAATTATTTCTAAATTTGATCATTTTTATACACACGATTTTGTCTTGTATGAATTTTGTCCTGCTTATTTTTCAATACTCCAGATTAGTGGCCTACAAATGCTTTGTTTCATGTAGATGGTGTGTGTGCTGTTATGCCATGTGATATACGTTTTTTGCCCCAGTAATTTGGTGCTACGTTACAGTTTTATTTCTCTTACATTTTATCATGAAATTGGTCAAATATAAGGGAAGCATGTGTAATATTTTTGGAGGTTAACTTCCTTGGTTTTCCTAATCGTTTTAAATGTTTTCTCTTTTTAACCTTTTAAGAAATACTCAATACTCTATACTAAGTATATTCAGAATTTTTAAGCCATTACCATAATGAAGTGATAATGTTATTTGTGAGAATTATGAGCCCAGCTGAAGATCTGGGTGGGAATCTGCTGTATCAAAAGGCAGGTTGTCTATATGTTCAATCTTAAACACACTACAACAGCATTGGTTATACAAATGTCTTGCCCTGGCCCCAGAGTCTCACAGTAATAGTAAGGGCTCTAAATTTACAATCCTTTGTCTGAACACAGTAATAGTAAGGGCTCTAAATTTACAATCCTTTGTCTGAACACAGTAATAGTAAGGGCTCTAAATTTACAATCCTTTGTCTGAACACAGTAATAGTAAGGGCTCTAAATTTACAATCCTTTGTCTGAACAAAGTCTATAGGTTTTTTGTATGGTTAAAGACCAATGTGCGCTGGAAAGTTATAAATTAGGGACACTTTAATAGCGTCGAAGTCTTTGATACCTGAACTGCTTCTGATGAGTTGGCTACATTTGAAATATATCTGTTTTGTCCTTTGGATCAGGAATCACATAATATAAAGGGAAAAGTGCTGTATCTCTTTGTGTGCTGTATCTCTTTGTGTGCAGCCCCCAAATGGATGTATATACATATATATTTGCTATTGTTTTATTAATATCTAGGTGAGCAATACAAGCCCTTTGGGTCATTTGTTTTCATTACCATATTTGTCAACTTCCCTGTTTCCAGAGCAGTTTCCTGGTGTTCATTGATCCACTCTCCTGAAAGTTGCAGTAATTATTGTCTATTTGTTAATTCATATCTTAATAACAAAACATTTTCGCTACATCGTCTTCATAATTGTTGTTTCTTTACTTTGATTATCGACACACCATCAAAAAAATAACTGCAGTCTGTAATGGTTGGCTAGAATTGACACAGCATAACATTGCTAACCTAATAGACCAGTACTAAATCTCAAGGATTTTTAACATTCCAGCTAACAGAGAAGTTCACCTCTCCCTACAGGCAAGCTCCTTTCATCCAGTTTTTTAATCAGTCCATCTTTTCTCTGTAAGAGTGCTAATGTATCGTTTCAATATGAAATTTTGATATAATTTTATTTGGTCTTCGACTGCTGAAATGTGTAAATTGTGTTCAACAATGATTTTTTTTCTTTTGGGCAATGAAATATTGAGTGCATGTACAGTAATTATTTAACGTGTGAAATGTGCTTTTATAAGGAAACACAGGTCCTTTCTATCTTGCTGATGAATTATATTACAATAATTTACTTTAAAGTTGACCTCAATCTGACTGGGATATATATACACATATCCAGAGAGGAAAGATTTCTCTCCTCAAATTGACCTAGTATGAAGTCCAGTAGCTCTATCTTTGAAATGACCAGTGGCCAGCACACTAATCAATATTGATGTTGACAGTCGATGACTCAGTGAGAACTGATTAGGCTGCTGTGGCCCAGGTGTAGTATAACATTGTGAGTCAGTCTGACCCCATGTTAGGTACCACTGACAAGCATGTGTCACCCCACGATAGTTAATCCACGTTAAAGTTAATCAGTTCCTGAAGAATTATGTGGTAGTCTGTCTAGAATGTTCACTGTTTACAAAGATGTTCTTATTAGAGAAACCAGACACCCGATGCTTATCGTTTATTTTATGGTTTGTTTTCACACTATCCCAAAGTATTGGACAGATATTTGTGAGATTTTATGCACAGGTTTCCCTTTGGTTCCATTTGTTTATATTACTGCTATGGAGCAGTGACAAGGTCAAAGGTGAGGAGAGACAATTCCTCTTAGCAGTATTATTACATAATGTGAAAAATTGATAGGATTTAGTACAAAAGGTCTAAGACCAAATAATATAAGGTTAAGTGCATGATGATACACATCATTAACTTTGTTGCAATTGATATCAAATGTGTCATAGGTGAAAGGTCAGAATCATGTGAGCAAAGTTCAAAGTCATTAAGGTCAATTTAAACACTATGTCACAAAATTGGGAAACATTGGCTATGTATATTACATGATATATTGTACTATGTCAAGGTCACCATAGAGGTCAAGGATTTTTTAACAGTACATGTATAACATTTATGAAATCATTATAATATTGTTAGAATTGATACAGAGTAACCTATTGAGGTTAATCTCTTATTTAATATTTTCATTTTGTAAAAATTCTATAAAATACCAGGTTTGGAATTAAAGTCTTTGAGAGAAACATTCCAGTAAAGACAGTTCTCAGGGTAACTACCTTCTGTTTTGTATACACGTCGCCTCAGCTGATGTCTCTGAGAAAGTCAGTGCTGCAAGGTGCACATGTAGATATACAATTGCACAAGCCAAAGATGTTTATAACTTTACATATATGAGAAATTCACTTTTAATTAAAGTATACCTGGTACATGAATCTAATGTTAACAGACATTTTTCAATACTAGACATCACTTAATTTTATCAGATATTTTAATCGACAGTTTGCTAGAGGAACACATCAGCTGGAAGAAAGTTGAGATTTTTGGAGGATGACCTTATAGTACCTAGAACCTAATGCCTGTATTATAACGAACTAATTCCCAAGCTATTCACCTTTTAGGTTTGTTATCCAAAATGATGAAATCCAATAATAAGATGAGGGATCAGTTTGCTCAAGCTTCAGTGGTAGAGAAACATGTTTACTTGTGTGTATAGTTGCTCAAAAAATCATGTTTATATAGATTTGTCTCCATAGGGCTGTTAAAATCTCACTGTTTTTTTTATTCTAAATCAGACTTCAGGTTTGTAAAACAGACTTGAGATTAACTTCCTGTGAATTGTAGTGATATTGGACTAGAGAAAGTGCTCAAGTTGAAGTATTGTGATTTAAAGCTTGTGTAGTACTTCAGGAAATAGATTTGGATTGTGCCATGATAAGAAATATTACAGAGTGTGTTCTACATTTATTTAATGTTATGTACATAAACAATGTGCATGTTTTTCCTGGTTATTGTTGGGATATTGTTGTTAGCCTCACATTTGTAAAGCTTGGCATGGATATGGTGATTCACTGTTATAATTCATTAGAAATCTGTTATAATTAATTAGCCTATATTAAAGACATTAAATATTGTTAAACACTTACCACATTGTAATCCTTAATTCAAGTCCTTGTAGAGTAATATATCTATTTGTAAGTACATGTGTGGGTATATAGAACAAAATTGTATAATAAATGTACCAGCCAGAACCTCCATAACCCTGGGGGGTTAGTGACCAACCCAAAATACCTGTATCTCCGATGGGGGTTTAAAGGTGTGGTCCAGCCCTGCTCTGTCTCTGAGAGTATGACAGATATGAGCCAACTCAAATCCAGGTATCTTGGAGAGGTTGGATAGATATGAGCCAACTCAAATCCTGGTATCTTGGAGAGGTTGGACAGATATGAGTCAACTCAAATCCTGGTGTCTTAGAGGGGTTGGACAGATATGAGCCAACTCAAATCCTGGTATCTTGGAGAGGTTGGACAGATATGAGCCAACTCAAACCCTGGTGTCTTGGAGGGGTTGGACAGATATGAATCAACTCAAACCCTGGTGTCTTGGAGGGGTTGGACAGATACTAAAAGTCATGTATTGCATGAAACAGTAGTGATCATATATCTGTATTTAAGTCATACAAGAATAATGAATTATTTTGTAATTTCAAAATTGTTTTACATTTACTAGTCTTACTGTAATAAATATACTGTAATTAAGTGAATTGTATCTATTTGACTGTATTAAATATCTTCATCATTTTACAGTTATTTTTCTGACCATCATAATGTCAAAAAACTCCTTAACTCGTCAGGAAAATAGAACATAATACTGACACATGTACATGTTCTAACATCCAAATAATTTTCAGAGTAAAACATTATATAATGATTTATGTCAGGTATACACTACAACACAGTCTGACTTACTGTATGTACATAGTTACAGCTCCTGGGTGTTGTACCTGTATCTGTAGTATTTACATAGTTACAGCTCCTGGGTGTTGTACCTGTATCTGTAGTATTTACATAGTTACAGCTCCTGGGTGTTGTACCTGTACCTGCAGTATTTACATAGTTACAGCTCCTGGGTGTTGTACCTGTACCTGCAGTATTTACATAGTTACAGCTCCTGGGTGTTGTACCTGTAGTATTTACATAGTTACAGCTCCTGTGTGTTGTACCTGTACCTGCAGTATTTACATAGTTACAGCTCCTGGGTGTTGTACCTGTAGTATTTACATAGTTACAGCTCCTGTGTGTTGTACCTGTACCTACAGTATTTACATAGTTACAGCTCCTGGGTGTTGTACCTGTACCTACAGTATTTACATAGTTACAGCTCCTGGGTGTTATACCTGTACCTGCAATATTTACATAGTTACAGCTCCTTGGTGTTGTACCTGTTCCTGTACCTGTAGTATTTACATAGTTACAGCTCCTGGGTGTTGTACCTGTACCAGATGTATTTACATAGTTACAGCTCCGTGTGTTGTACCTGTACCTACAGTATTTACATAGTTACAGCTCCTGGGTGTTGTACCTGTAGTATTTACATAGTTACAGCTCCTGTGTGTTGTACCTGTACCTACAGTATTTACATAGTTACAGCTCCTGGGTGTTATACCTGTACCTGCAGTATTTACGTAGTTACAGCTCCTTGGTGTTGTACCTGTTCCTGTACCTGTAGTATTTACATAGTTACATCTCCTGGGTGTTGTACCTGTACCAGATGTATTTACATAGTTACAGCTCTGTGTGTTGTACCTGTACCTACAGTATTTACATAGTTACAGCTCCTGGGTGTTATACCTGTACCTGTAGTATTTACATAGTTACAGCTCCTGTGTGTTGTACCTGTACCTACAGTATTTACATAGTTACAGCTCCTGGTGTTATACCTGTACCTGCAGTATTTACATAGTTACAGCTCCTTGGTGTTGTACCTGTTCCTGTACCTGTAGTATTTACTTAGTTACAGCTCCTGGGTGTTGTACCTGTACCTGTAGTATTTACATAGTTACAGCTCCTGGGTGTGGTACCTGTACCAGCTGTATTTACATAGTTACAGCTCCTGGGTGTTGTACCTGTACCTGTAGTATTTACATAGTTAGAGCTCCTGTGTGTTGTACCTGTACCTACAGTATTTACATAGTTACAGCTCCTGGGTGTTATACCTGTACCTGCAGTATTTACATAAATACAACTCCTGGGTGTGGTACCTCTACCAGCTGTATTTACATAGTTACAGCTCCTGGGTGTGGTACCTGTAGTATTTACAGTTACAGCTCCTGTGTGTTGTACCTGTACCTGCAGTGTTCAGTATGTCTTTACAGCTCCTGTGTGTTGTACCTGCAGTGTTCAGTATGTCGTTACAGCTCCTGGGTGTTGTACCTGTACCTGCAGTGTTCAGTATGTCGTTACAGCTCCTGTGTGTTGTACCTGTACCTGCAGTGTTCAGGATGTCGTTACAGCTCCTGTGTGTTGTACCTGTACCTGCAGTGTTCAGTATGTCGTTACAGCTCCTGTGTGTTGTACCTGTACCTGCAGTGTTCAGTATGTCGTTACAGCTCCTGGGTGTTGTACCTGTACCTGCAGTGTTCAGTATGTCGTTACAGCTCCTGTGTGTTGTACCTGTACCTGCAGTGTTCAGTATGTCGTTACAGCTCCTGTGTGTTGTACCTGTACCTGCAGTGTTCAGTATGTCGTTACAGCTCCTGTGTGTTGTACCTGTACCTGCAGTGTTCAGTATGTCGTTACAGCTCCTGTGTGTTGTACCTGTACCTGCAGTGTTCAGTATGTCGTTACAGCTCCTGTGTGTTGTACCTGTACCTGCAGTGTTCAGTATGTCGTTACAGCTCCTGTGTGTTGTACCTGTACCTACAGTGTTCAGGATGTCGTTACAGCTCCTGTGTGTTGTACCTGTACCTGCAGTGTTCAGTATGTCGTTACAGCTCCTGTGTGTTGTACCTGTACCTGCAGTGTTCAGTATGTCGTTACAGCTCCTGTGTGTTGTACCTGTACCTGCAGTGTTCAGTATGTCGTTACAGCTCCTGTGTGTTGTACCTGTACCTGCAGTGTTCACTATGTCGTTACAGTTCTTGTGTGTTGTACCTGTACCTGCAGTGTTCACTATGTCGTTACAGCTCCTGTGTGTTGTACCTGTACCTGCAGTGTTCACTATGTCGTTACAGCTGTCTGGTTTTTCTGTTAGAGGTGTTTACACTAGCTTGCAGTGTTTACTTGGTATACCAGGTAAGAAAGCTTCTGGTGCTGCTTACATTATAAATGTGCCTCTAAATCAATGTATATCTTTCTGATAGGACCACATCTTTATTATCTGTTATTCTATGTATTAATGTACAATAAAATATTTTTATTGAACTTTTTAGTTTTATGTTAAGTGTGAAAGTGCCCTTGTGAGTTGTCAATCATCCACCACATGTTTTTATCCCCGCCCAACACAAGCTCAACCCAATTATGGAAAGATGGAAATAATGATACAAGAAGACTGATAAGATTCCCTGATGTGCAAATAAACACAGCAAACAGGGGCTCATACAGATATACCATGCCATCTTATCTTTTTGTTTTCAACTTTTACCTTTGCTAATGAACAAAAAAAAAGTTGTCCCTGGACAAAAAACAGCATGTGATGATCCACAATCTTTTCTTCCAGGAAATACAAACCTCTAAGTAGGGACGGAACAAGACACCTCGGTTCTTCACCTGATAAAATCTGATGCTTCACCCACTCAGCCATTGTTGTAACTGAACAATGTAGAACCCGATGTGACTTCATCATCAATATAATTCTGAAGAGGTGTTCACAAGAGATTTATTAAGCAATTTTATGGCTCCAAGTGTGCATTCAAGGACAGACATGCATATATAGACTACTTTATACATCCCTTAACTATGAGGGGAGGAGGGAGAATTACATATTTTATATGTTTTAGTATCTTGATGCACTTAGTTAGGCACATCTCACCAGAATTATTTCAGGGGTTTCAATATGAGATATTCACATGTTCAATATCTTCATTTTTACACAACTGATTAACACAGTTTAGGCAGTTCTTCCCGTTAGCCCAATTTCCTTGATACTGAATGTGTAATACATGTATTCAGGACAAAATGGGAGTCTCTCTCCTCAGCTGCCTTTACAGAAACAGTATAATTCAGTGACAACAAGAACATGTACTGTTGCTGCCAAAAAAAAACATTTCAAGAGGCTGAAAATGACAGCAAAGGAACAGAAAAAAAAAACTTAAAAACAAACCAAGCAACTCAAAATTAGAACAACATTTTATTCTTTCAAGTACAAACGTACATGTCTAGAAACTAAATATACACCCTGTTATTTGACAGCAGATTGGCCTCCATTTCTCCTGACTGAAACCCACACAGGTATCCAGCCTGGGCATGTCAATACTACTGACGCTTCAGTCCAAACAGTGCTAACTCACACCAATAGCACACACAAGTTCTATTATTGCATTGTTTGTGCTTCTTTTAAATACATGCAAAAACATAGTCTTTCAAGTAAAACATTAAATAGTTCTATAATCATCATCTAAATTTAATATCAACATTTTGTTTTTATAAGCTTTGTTACCTGTGTACATTAGCCTTCAATGTAATACATTAGATCTTACAACAACCCATTCATTGTGAATCTACACTGCCATCTTCATCAACACAACTTCCACTTAACATCTATTTATTATCATTGGTTCTCTAGCATTTAACCCTTTGGTGAGTGGTATTATGGTCGTGTTGTAGCTTTCCTTTCTTGTCAGTTTTTACATTGTTAGGGAGGAAGAAATACCATAAGATACTGTTAAACAGTACTGTAACCTTGTTCTTATATACAACTCTCCAACAATCACATAGCTTGTCACCAGATGGTTTTCACCAAAACATCAAGCATTCCTTGTATCTTGTAAACAGGTTGTAATGTTATAAAGCTACCAGGTACTCTCATAATAAAAAAGAGTTACCGCACAAAAAAATCATGTAAAATTTACATTGAAACAATTCAAATCAAAAGAATTCATGTATATGGAATGAAACAAGAAATTGTAAGTCCACAAAAAGATAATCATATATTTCAACACAGAATAAGACAACAGGCAAACAACATCAAGAAAATGTATGTCTTCTTTGTCTACTTAAACATTCCAGCAGACATATACAAACCTTCTGATTGAGTGTAATGAGCTAAAAAAAATGACCATGTCCTCGTGAGTGTTAGTGCCCCAGCAGTACACAAACAAATTCCTTTAATTTAGTGTTTTTTTGTTAATAATTAGGACTTCTTGAGGCATTAATGGGTTACTCCTAACGACTCGTACTACACTGGCTCATTATTAAATCATCTTGGCCGTCCACTCACACTACAGATATAACTGTACATTTTATGACTACACATAACTTTAGAATAAATGTATTGAAGATATGCACCCAATGAATTCAATATATTAAAACATATAAAGTCAGTTTAAAGCAGTTATATATATTGCTTCTGTATTATAATGTCTTGTGTACAATATAAGCACTTTTAAATAAAAAATAAATCCTTCTAAACAAAATAAACTGTATACAAAGGCTAAACTGGGTCAAACGTTCACACAGTATGGTAATACACTGTTACCCACAGGACTTTATCTACAGACATACGTTCACACAGTATGGTAATACACTGTAGCCCACAGGACTTTATTACAGACATACGTTCACACAGTATGGTAATACACTGTACAGACATACGTTCACACAGTATGGTAATACACTGTGGCCCACAGGACTTTATCTACAGACATACGTTCACACAGTATGGTAATACACTGTGGCCCACAGGACTTTATCTACAGACATACGTTCACACAGTATGGTAATACACTGTGGCCCACAGGACTTTATCTACAGACATACGTTCACACAGTATGGTAATACACTGTAGCCCACAGGACTTTATCTACAGACATACGTTCACACAGTATGGTAATACACTGTGGCCCACAGGACTTATCTACAGACATACGTTCACACAGTATGGTAATACACTGTGGCCAACAGGACTTATCTACAGACATACGTTCACACAGTATGGTACATGTTTTGTAGTCTATAGGACTTTGTCTACAGACATACGTTCACACAGTATGGTACATGTTTTGTAGTCTATAGGATTTTGTCTGCAGACATACTTTCACACAGTATGGTACATGTTTGTAGTCTATAGGATTTTCTCTACAGACATACTTCCAAACAGTATGGAACATATATCTGCTGACAGCAAAATGACTATCCAAAATTTACTTAAACTGTCCTTTTGGTTTTTATCTCTTACATTCACCACCAGCCTCAAAAAAAATAATAAAATAAAATAAAAATATGCCTTCATGAATTGGATTTCTGTCTGACATGATAGGGAGTGAATATCTTTTTACTCTATAAATCACAGCTATATTGGCACAAATTCTCCTAAAAAGTCACTGTCAATAATTCTTGATATCACATATTTGTCATCACTAATTCTCTGTATAACAAAATTTCACCATCTCTAATTCTCTTATCATGTATTGTCGTTGTCTCTCATCACTGTTTCTCTGTACGGTACAACTTCATTGTAAACAAACCAGTAGACAGAACAGTAGACTACCATCAATATTGTAACAAAGACAAGCTTCACTACAGACTTTCCCTTATACAAATATCTTCTTTAGCCAAAAATAAAATCTAAAACATATCCGATTTGAAACACAAAATTTTTTTTTAGTAAAATTCACCAAATGTGTAACAATATAAAACATAAATACTTACACAAGTCTTTCAATAGAAACAATAAAAACAATGTGTTACTTGGACCCCTAAAGCTCCGTTTTAAAGAGCGGCTTACTCCAGCATACAGCTGATACAATATTATATAAAAATCTCCTAATATCACATCTAAAGTTCCTTAAAATCAAAACCATCAATTATCAGTATTAATATCTAACAATATCTTAATTCTGTTCACACATAGTCAAAAGTATTTTGCATGTGTTATTTTCACCAAACTTATCACATAGGAAAATGTGTTAACACACAAATACTACTTGTATGATCACCAAACTCACAGGTTTTTCACACAGAAAAATGTGTTATCACATATTCAGTTGACAGCACCTGCAGGGAATAATACATAAAAATATATTAAAATACATAATCATTCACAAAATGCCTGTATAAATTCTCTATTTGGGAAGTACTGTGCTCACTCAAAGGATAATGCCAAGTCTGTGCTTTCTCTACAACTACAACATCAGTTTCTTTCTATAGACAGCACAATGCCTGCCTTCTATTACAGTTAGTCGAGTGCGAAGTCTGTGCTTTCCCAATGGAAAATGCTTGATCTGTTTACATCCAAAGGTCTGCACTCTCCATAGAGAGGAAGTTCAGGTCTCTCTTTTTCTAGTGCTTCATCTGTTTTTCTCTAAAGACAGTGGCGAGTCTTTCCTGGCCCTACAAAATTTGTTCGGTTCTCTTCATAGACATCATTTAATCTGTATTCTGTCCTTGAGCACTGCCACTTTTGTTTATACTGTGTCCTTACTCCTTGTTAGTACTGTACACTGCCTCCAGGTAACAACCAGCCAGCTCACCAACCATCTTTTTGTCAGGGATACTCTGTGCCATGCCATATATGGCACCCTAGAACAGACATATTTAGCAATGATCTGGATTTTTCATTTTTTATTTATACTGTTTGATTAAGTTCTTTGAAATGTTTAGCAATGTTTCTTAGAATCTAAATTTCAAATATTTTCAACACTCTTCAAAAACTTCATTAATCCTGGACATTAAAAATACAAAATTCCAATTGTTTCAAAATTAAGCTTTAAATCTGTGCCACAGATAAAGGAAGCTTCCTTCAAACTAAGTCATTCCTACCATGCCACCAATCTCATGGTCCTGTGGATCAGCTAGAATCTCCTCTACTGCATTACGTACATCGCTGAGGAACTTGTCTGCCACGCCCTCCTTAGTGTGTACCAGAGTACAACATAGATGTAGGCTGGAAGGAAGTCAGACCAACTCTCATACATTTTTACCAGAAAATGAAGAGTACAATGAAATATCTACCCAATCAAAAATTCATCATTCTTATCATTAAACATCTTACACACTGTGAAATTACCAGTATACAATGCTTAAAGAAAATCCCAGGACATCCTCACTTCATTTTATTATATCTATCATAAAAACAAACACTATTTGTGTTTCCAATTACCAAGTGTTAGATGTCCTAACTGACTTAATTCTCAACCAAAGATGATTCATACTACTTTATATTATAAAGAAACTTACCTGTCTGGGTACTGAAGGGCGTTTAGGTTGTATCCTCGACTGGTCAGAATGTCTGCTAGTCTGAATATGTTGAACCTGTCAGATCCCATTCCAACCACGGACATCAGAGGCTCACCATAAACAATAAGTCCATCAATGTCCCTCAGGCTGTACAAACATGTAAATAAACACTGTTATTACAAACATGTAAATAAACACTGTTATTACAAACAGGTAAATAAACACTGTTATTACAAACACGTAAATAAACACTGTTATTACAAACAGGTAAATAAATACTTATTACAAACAGGTAAATAAACACTACAAACAGGTAAATAAATACTTATTACAAACAGGTAAATAAACACTGTTATTACAAACAGGTAAATAAACACTGTTATTACAAACAGGTAAATAAACACTGTTATTACAAACAGGTAAATAAACACTGTTATTACAAACAGGTAAATAAACACTGTTATTACAAACAGGTAAATAAAATATTACAAACAGGTAAATAAATGTTATTACAGGTAAATAAACACTGTTATTACAAACAGGTAAATAAACACTGTTATTACAAACAGGTAAATAAACACTGTTATTACAAACAGGTAAATAAACACTGTTATTCCAAACAGGTAAATAAATACTGTTATTACAAACAGGTAAATAAATACTGTTATTACAAACAGGTAAATAAACACTGTTATTACAAACATGTAAATAAACACTGTTATTACAAACAGGTAAATAAATACTGTTATTACAAACAGGTAAATAAACACTGTTATTACACAAAGGTAAGTAAGAACAGCTATTACACATAGGTTATATATCTGTCTGTCTCAATAATTCATAACTCACCCCTTTGTTATATATCTGTCTGTCTCAATAATTCATAACTCACCCCTTTGTTATATATCTGTCTGTCTCAATAATTCATAACTCACCCCTTTGTTATATATCTGTCTGTCTCAATAATTCATAACTCACCCCTTTGTTATATATCTGTCTGTCTCAATAATTCATAACTCACCCCTTTGTTATATATCTGTCTGTCTCAATAATTCATAACTCACCCCTTTGTTATATATCTGTCTGTCTCAATAATTCATAACTCACCCCTTTGTTATATATCTGTCTGTCTCAGTAATTCATACTCACCCCTTTGTTATATATCTGTCTGTCTCAATAATTCATAACTCACCCCTTTGTTATATATCTGTCTGTCTCAATAATTCATAACTCACCCCTTTGTTATATATCTGTCTGTCTCAGTAATTCATAACTCACCCCTTTGTTATATATCTGTCTGTCTCAGTAATTCATAACTCACCCCTTTGTTATATATCTGTCTGTCTCAGTAATTCATAACTCACCCCTTTGTTATATATCTGTCTGTCTCAATAATTCATAACTCACCCCTTTGTTATATATCTGTCTGTCTCAATAATTCATAACTCACCCCTTTGTTATATATCTGTCTGTCTCAGTAATTCATAACTCACCCCTTTGTTATATATCTGTCTGTCTCAATAATTCATAACTCACCCCTTTGTTATATATCTGTCTGTCTCAATAATTCATAACTCACCCCTTTGTTATATATCTGTCTGTCTCAGTAATTCATAACTCACCCCTTTGTTATATATCTGGCTGTCTCAGTAATTCATAACTTACCCCTTTGTTATATATCTGGCTGTCTCAATAATTCATAACTCACCCCTTTGTTATATATCTGGCTGTCTCAATAATTCATAACTCACCCCTTTGTTATATATCTGCTGTCTCAGTAATTCATAACTCACCCCTTTGTTATATATCTGCTGTCTCAGTAATTCATAACTCACCCCTTTGTTATATATCTGCTGTCTCAGTAATTCATAACTCACCCCTTTGTTATATATCTGTCTGTCTCAGTAATTCATAACTCACCCCTTTGTTATATATCTGCTGTCTCAGTAATTCATAACTCACCCCTTTGTTATATATCTGCTGTCTCAGTAATTCATAACTCACCCCTTTGTTATATATCTGTCTGTCTCAATAATTCATAACTCACCCCTTTGTTATATATCTGTCTGTCTCAATAATTCATAACTCACCCCTTTGTTATATATCTGTCTGTCTCAGTAATTCATAACTCACCCCTTTGTTATATATCTGGCTGTCTCAGTAATTCATAACTTACCCCTTTGTTATATATCTGGCTGTCTCAATAATTCATAACTCACCCCTTTGTTATATATCTGGCTGTCTCAATAATTCATAACTCACCCCTTTGTTATATATCTGCTGTCTCAGTAATTCATAACTCACCCCTTTGTTATATATCTGCTGTCTCAGTAATTCATAACTCACCCCTTTGTTATATATCTGCTGTCTCAGTAATTCATAACTCACCCCTTTGTTATATATCTGTCTGTCTCAGTAATTCATAACTCACCCCTTTGTTATATATCTGCTGTCTCAGTAATTCATAACTCACCCCTTTGTTATATATCTGGCTGTCTCAGTAATTCATAACTCACCCCTTTGTTATATATCTGTCTGTCTCAGTAATTCATAACTCACCCCTTTGTTATATATCTGGCTGTCTCAATAATTCATAACTCACCCCTTTGTTATATATCTGTCTGTCTCAGTAATTCATAACTCACCCCTTTGTTATATATCTGGCTGTCTCAATAATTTATAACTCACCCCTTTGTTATATATCTGGCTGTCTTGACAATTTTGCGAGTGGATTCCACATATCCATCAAGACCTATGTGCATCATGGTCGCCCAGCATGCTGCTATAATGGCTCCAGCCCTGCTGCCTGTGTTAAGATGTTTAGATAGTAATTGTTCACATAATTTTGTTCATAGATGAAACTGTGTTGTTTCATCGTAAAACATGAATATAGATTAGTATTGTGTCAAACTGAATCCAGTGAAGAAATCAAACAGACATACAAACTCGCAACAAATTTGATCACTTTAGATCTTTAATATAAATATATATTAGAATTCTTTACTTTGTGGATACTACATCAGCTGACTTACCCCCTGTAGTGGACGTCGCGTAGATACCACCTGGCCATTCTGGCTGGACAAAGAATTGCTGCTGTCTGAACGTTGGATTTCTATACAGGATCACAGATGACCCTTTTGGTGCAAAACCATACTGGAAATGACAGAAATTAAAATACAGAGAAACAACCCACAAACTTAATGTATACAAGGTTAAATCCTATTAAATCCTATGAAATAAATCCTATTAAAAAAGGTAATCTCTGGCCAGGTAACAAGATCAGTGTTAAAGGAAACGTAATGTTACATCATATACAACCTGAACAATCAGAGATCAGTGTTAAAGGAAACGTAATGTTACATCATATACAACCTGAACAATCAGAGATCAGTGTTAAAGGAAACACGGTCGTAATGTTACATCATATACAACCTGAACAATCAGAGATCAGTGTTAAAGGAAACGTAATGTTACATCATATACAACCTGAACAATCAGAGATCAGTGTTAAAGGAAACGTAATGTTACATCATATACAACCTGAACAATCAGAGATCAGTGTTAAAGGAAACGTAATGTTACATCATATACAACCTGAACAATCAGAGATCAGTGTTAAAGGAAACGTAATGTTACATCATATACAACCTGAACAATCAGAGATCAGTGTTAAAGGAAACGTAATGTTACATCATATACAACCTGAACAATCAGAGATCAGTGTTAAAGGAAACGTAATGTTACATCATATACAACCTGAACAATCAGAGATCAATGTAATGTTACATCATATACAACCTGAACAATCAGAGATCAGTGTTAAAGGAAACGTAATGTTACATCATATACAACCTGAACAATCAGAGATCAGTGTTAAAGGAAACGTAATGTTACATCATATACAACCTGAACAATCAGAGATCAGTGTTAAAGGAAACGTAATGTTACATCATATACAACCTGAACAATCAGAGATCAGTGTTAAAGGAAACGTAATGTTACATCATATACAACCTGAACAATCAGAGATCAGTGTTAAAGGAAACGTAATGTTACATCATATACAACCTGAACAATCAGAGATCAGTGTTAAAGGAAACGTAATGTTACATCATATACAACCTGAACAATCAGAGATCAGTGTTAAAGGAAACACGGTCGTAATGTTACATCATATACAACCTGAACAATCAGAGATCAGTGTTAAAGGAAACGTAATGTTACATCATATACAACCTGAACAATCAGAGATCAGTGTTAAAGGAAACGTAATGTTACATCATATACAACCTGAACAATCAGAGATCAGTGTTAAAGGAAACGTAATGTTACATCATATACAACCTGAACAATCAGAGATCAGTGTTAAAGGAAACGTAATGTTACATCATATACAACCTGAACAATCAGAGATCAGTGTTAAAGGAAACACGGTCGTAATGTTACATCATATACAACCTGAACAATCAGAGATCAGTGTTAAAGGAAACGTAATGTTACATCATATACAACCTGAACCATCAGAGATCAGTGTTAAAGGAAACGTAATGTTACATCATATACAACCTGAACAATCAGAGATCAGTGTTAAAGGAAACGTAATGTTACATCATATACAACCTGAACAATCAGAGATCAGTGTTAAAGGAAACGTAATGTTACATCATATACAACCTGAACAATCAGAGATCAGTGTTAAAGGAAACGTAATGTTACATCATATACAACCTGAACAATCAGAGATCAGTGTTAAAGGAAACACGGTCGTAATGTTACATCATATACAACCTGAACAATCAGAGATCAGTGTTAAAGGAAACGTAATGTTACATCATATACAACCTGAACAATCAGAGATCAGTGTTAAAGGAAACGTAATGTTACATCATATACAACCTGAACAATCAGAGATCAGTGTTAAAGGAAACGTAATGTTACATCATATACAACCTGAACAATCAGAGATCAGTGTTAAAGGAAACGTAATGTTACATCATATACAACCTGAACAATCAGAGATCAGTGTTAAAGGAAACGTAATGTTACATCATATACAACCTGAACAATACAACCAGAACAATCAGAGATCAGTGTTAAAGGAAACGGTACGTAATGTTACATCATCATACAACCTGAACAATCAGAGATCAGTGTTAAAGGAAACGTAATGTTACATCATATACAACCTGAACAATCAGAGATCAGTGTTAAAGGAAACACGGTCGTAATGTTACATCATATACAACCTGAACAATCAGAGATCAGTGTTAAAGGAAACGTAATGTTACATCATATACAACCTGAACAATCAGAGATCAGTGTTAAAGGAAACGTAATGTTACATCATATACAACCTGAACAATCAGAGATCAGTGTTAAAGGAAACGTAATGTTACATCATATACAACCTGAACAATCAGAGATCAGTGTTAAAGGAAACGTAATGTTACATCATATACAACCTGAACAATCAGAGATCAGTGTTAAAGGAAACGTAATGTTACATCATATACAACCTGAACAATCAGAGATCAGTGTTAAAGGAAACACGGTCGTAATGTTACATCATATACAACCTGAACAATCAGAGATCAGTGTTAAAGGAAACGTAATGTTACATCATATACAACCTGAACAATCAGAGATCAGTGTTAAAGGAAACACGGTCGTAATGTTACATCATATACAACCTGAACAATCAGAGATCAGTGTTAAAGGAAACACGGTCGTAATGTTACATCATATACAACCTGAACAATCAGAGATCAGTGTTAAAGGAAACGTAATGTTACATCATATACAACCTGAACAATCAGAGATCAGTGTTAAAGGAAACGTAATGTTACATCATATACAACCTGAACAATCAGAGATCAGTGTTAAAGGAAACGTAATGTTACATCATATACAACCTGAACAATCAGAGATCAGTGTTAAAGGAAACGTTATGTTACATCATATACAACCTGAACAATCAGAGATCAGTGTTAAAGGAAAGTAATGTTACATCATATACAACCTGAACAATCAGAGATCAGTGTTAAAGGAAACGTAATGTTACATCATATACAACCTGAACAATCAGAGATCAGTGTTAAAGGAAACGTAATGTTACATCATATACAACCTGAACAATCAGAGATCAGTGTTAAAGGAAACGTAATGTTACATCATATACAACCTGAACAATCAGAGATCAGTGTTAAAGGAAAAGTAATGTTACATCATATACAACCTGAACAATCAGAGATCAGTGTTCGTAATGTTACATCATATACAACCTGAACAATCAGAGATCAGTGTTAAAGGAAACACGGTCGTAATGTTACATCATATACAACCTGAACAATCAGAGATCAGTGTTAAAGGAAACACGGTCGTAATGTTACATCATATACAACCTGAACAATCAGAGATCAGTGTTAAAGGAAACGTAATGTTACATCATATACAACCTGAACAATCACTACCTGTGTTTTTGATTAACTTAATATGAAAACTTATTCTTGGAAAAGTAATCACATAAACAAGAACATTCAGTAATTGACCGTGAAAATATAGGCCATGAATGCACAGATGATAAATCTATGCAGGAACTAATTCTAGACATTGAAAGTTTGACAGACCCACTGTATTCAATAAGGTATATCATCAGTGTTACTTAACCAATCAATCTGCTGGATGTGTACCGGTAAGTGGTGCCAATTTACGACTAAATTGTATGTGGTGACACCATGTATTCTGCAACATTTCACTGAGTAAATGAATTTAGTACTATCAATGTGAATGAATTTATCAGTACACTAATTTTACTAATATCAGAAGTTAAAACGAATTAGTGATATCACCAATTCAAAGAGGCATTAGCACTAAACTGATTAGATGGTATCACCAAAACACAGTTAAAGTCAAAGGTCATAAACTAGGTCAAAGTGTGAAGTTCCAATGACAAGTAGTGTAAAGTAGTGTAAGAAATTGAGCCTAGACAACCTTTCAATTTGATGTAGGTCAATGGTCAAAATGTAGGTCACAATGACATACTTTAAACATGCTGCATCACCTCATCTTGGTATACCCATGCCCAGAACATGAAGTTATTACAGTAAGCCAGCTAATACATGAAGTTATAGTGACAAGTGTAGGAGGTGTAGCCCAGACAAAACAGTAAGCCAGCTAATACATGAAGTTATAGTGACAAGTGTAGGAGGTGTAGCCCAGACAAAACAGTAAGCCAGCTAATACATGAAGTTATAGTGATGAGTGTAGGAGGTGTAGCCCAGACAAAACAGTAAGCCAGCTAATACATGAAGTTATAGTGACAAGTGTAGGAGGTGTAGCTCAGACAAAACAGTAAGCCAGCTAATACATGAAGTTATAGTGATGAGTGTAGGAGGTGTAGCCCAGACAAAACAGTAAGCCAGCTAATACATGAAGTTATAGTGATGAGTGTAGGAGGTGTAGCCCAGACAAAACAGTAAGCCAGCTAATACATGAAGTTATAGTGATGAGTGTAGGAGGTGTAGCCCAGACAAAACAGTAAGCCAGCTAATACATGAAGTTATAGTGACAAGTGTAGGAGGTGTAGCTCAGACAAAACAGTAAGCCAGCTAATACATGAAGTTAGAGTGATGAGTGTAGGAGGTGTAGCTCAGACAAAACAGTAAGCCAGCTAATACATGAAGTTATAGTGATGAGTGTAGAAGGTGTAGCCCAGACAAAACAGTAAGCCAGCTAAAACATGAGAAATACCTACCAAGATAGAGAGGACAGGTAAATCAAACACAAATTTATTGTTTTATAGTTTACTGATAAATTAGCAAGGAGCAAAACGGGTCAGGATCATACTTATCCATCTGACTACAACCATTCTTAAAGCAATTTCTCTTTTACCTTATGTGTGTCTGCTGATATACTTGTAACCCCCGGAAGTCGGAAATCTACTGCTGGAATTGGAAAGCCTGCTTTCTCCATGAACGGAACTAGGAAGCCGCCTAGACAGCTGTCAACATGAACTGGAATGTTGTATTTCTTTCCAAGCTAGAGTGAGATAAAGACCAATTTAGAATAACAAACAGTAATTTAATTATTTTTGAAATTTGATATACTGTATATGAAATATGATATTGTGTCTGAGTTTACCAAACACTAATACCAACCTCAGCAAATCAGAAACAAATATGTTCTGATACTTATTAGTATTACAGAAGGATCAAACTAAAACTTACTGCAGAAATTTCTTCAATGTCATCTATAATACCGTGAGGGAAACCAGGTGCTGATCCAACTAGCTGAAATACACAGATTTTTATTGATACTTAGAGTAAAGCTTGTATTTCACATAAAATAACAAAATCGATGAGAGCAGTAGCTAACACATATATCCCCCCATCCACTTGTCTCTTTTTTCTGATCAAAATAAATCAAGAGATTCACAAGATGTCCTGTACACTTTGTATATAGCTTTTTATTCCAAAAATGTTCAAACAAAATCTAATCAGGTGTAGATCTTCATGAGTGACCCTAAGGTGTGAATATGAACTAAATCTATGAATATTAAAAATAAAGTACTGTTTCTTAGTTACCACTAAGTACAACCTAAAGGATAAAAAAATACCTAGATATAAACCAGATCCTATATACGTTTGACTGAAGCTTGTAAAACTTACCATACATGTGTTTTTATTAATAGCCTTCCTCATAGCCTTGATGTCCACCTTCCCTGTTACTTTATCGACAGAAATGTGTGTGATTTTCATTCGGAAGTAGTATGCCGCCTAAAATAAAAGGAAAAAGACTAGCATTACTTACTAAGCTACAGAGAGTGAATAATACATGGGTTCAATTTCTGCCACTGAAACAACTTTCAATACGGTTTTGTCTATTTTTCTTCATTTTGATGTGGTTTCTGACAAATCAAAGCAGAGATAACATAACTTTGAAAATTTGCTTTTGAAGATCAAAAAGGTGTGTAACTCTGATGGTCATTGACATCATGATCATCACCATCTGACAGTGAAACTATGTAACTTAGTTCAACAGAAACTGTATTGGGATCAATTGGTCCCTGTAATTACTAATTATACTATACATTCTAGAGAAAGGTGTTATAGTAAGTGACATAATAAATTCCTGTAATTACTAATTATACTGTATATTCTAGAGAAAGGTGTTATAGTAAATGACATAATAAATTCCATTACAAATCAACAAAGTGATTTTAAGTACGTACCTTATCAAAAGCAGCATGAACGGTAACAGGTACAATCCTGTAGAATAAACAAATGTATTTACTGAGGAAACAACGGTCTTAGTATGTACAGTAGATATTATCTATGTAGAGCAGGTATTCTAAAGTGTGAGGTTCTAAAATACATATCATTTTAGGATGTGATGTTGTAAAATATATATTATTTTACACTGTGAGGTTGTACAGTTGATATCATTAAACTCTAAGGTTGCAGAAATTGTAGAATTGCTGTATGAAATACATCAATTATTAGGTCTAGACTATTCCATCCATATACATTCAAAGAAATGCTCACAGTTAATCAGAACTTTCAAAGCACTTTCATCAGACGGAAACATTTTCATTTAGAAATACCACTTACATTTCTGGGAAATTGACACCATTATCGCGAGCGATGTTTCTGTATGTGAGACAAGCCAGTAGAATACTCTCTGTGCCTCCTGATGTCATCTAAAATAGTTATCCACAATTATTAAATCTAATACCATCTTCCAAGAGCAAAATCATTTAAGTTCAATTTTCATACTTTCAACAGCCCACTCCTCTAATTCTAACTAAACTAGAACACTGACAGTGCTAGCAAGCACTTTCAGTAAGAAAGCATTGGATTAATTTTTATTGGCCCAAAGGAACCCAAGTTATATCATAGAACCAATTCTCTATTTAGAGTAACAGAAATCTGGACCATTGACCCTTGGGTCTGAAAAACAATCTAAACCAAGCCATTTTTATAAGGAAGCATTGCATGAGTTTAGAGCTTGATAAGCAAAGTTGTGATATCACATAGAAACTGATTTTCTATTTATAGTAACATTGACCTTGACCTTTCACCTTCAAAACTGTACATCAATCCCAAGCACGCATTTTCAGTAAGGAAGAACTTGATGAAGTCTGGGTCAGATTGGCCGAAGCAAACTCTATTTTTCACATGGAAACTGATTTTCTATTTATAGCAACTGTGATCTTGACCTTTGACCTTTAAAACTGTACATCAATACCATGCAAACATTTTCAGTAAGGAAGTACTTGATGAAGTCTGGGTCAGACTGGCCGAAGCAAACTCTAGTTTACACATGGAAACTGATTTTCTATTTATAACAACTGTGACCTTGACTTTAATCTTGGGATATGAAAAGCTACATGCCCCAAGCAAGTACTTCATTCAAGGAGACTTGGCATAAAGTATGAGTGTAATTGGCCCAACAGAATTTGAGATACTGCATCTTGATGCAGAACCCTAATGATACTCTCTTTTAAACTGTGTCAGAATTTGACATATTTCTAAAGTAGATTGAATTGTGTAGTAACATCACTACCCTGGAATCTTAAAAAGCATAAATTTTATTTTATAACAGAAATTAGTCATTCAAATTATCATTATGCTCACAAGAAACAAACTATAATAGAAACAGATAGATGTTGAAAGGTCCTCTAATCATCAAACAATAGTATCAATTACACAAAATTTTACCAAAGGGCAATAATTCTGTAATCAAGGGGTTGCAAGCCCTGAATTGGGTATACAGCACATTCTCTAAGTATGGCAAATGTATACACCAAGTTTCATGCTCCTAGTCATAATGCAAGCAAACTACCGTAAAAACCCATGTAATGTCCGCACTTTTTTTCACCGAAAATCAATCCAAAAAAGGGGGTGCGGACATTACAGAGATATAGAGGAAATGACACTTTTTTCCTTCCGACAATTCATATCATATCTCCTTGAATTGTGTTCTTAAAAGCCAAGCATACCTGATATTATCGTTCTATGGTTTTTCCTATGATGTTCCCTCAACCAAACATGATTATTTATGATTATTTATTATAGTTTCCATGGTTAATTCCTTCCATTTTCTCGTTACAGGTTCGTATTGTGTCGTCCTTCGTAATAGGAAGCCATTTTGTTTGACTTTGTCACATGAATAAAGTTAGAGTTATTCCCCTTTCCCCATTGAAAAAGCATACCCATGAGCATATACAAAATAACACAACATTTTCATTCTACATTTTATTTACAAAATAACAATAAATAACATGTACAAGAATAAAATAAATAATCAGACGTTTTATTGATTATGGATCGTTTATCAGAAAGTCTTAATACATAGCAGGCCGTTTTAATCGCATTTCTCGAAACCCCAGAAGTCGTCGTCGTCACTGTGGAAGAACTCCTCGGCGTTGAAGTTGTCTTCCTCTGTCTGGTCGTTGTAATAAATGGCGTTCTCGTCGTCTGATGGTGTGTCAGTAGGGTCAGTGGCGCCGTGGGTCATGTTACTGTATAGTTATCATTAATTGGCTAATCACACGCTGTCACTCACTCACACTCGAGGTGAGGAGATGACCCAAGCTGTTTATAACACTGCTGGGCTAACCCTTATCAAAACACCACTTATCGAAATGAGGACTTGTCATACTGGTAAGCTTACTGTACCATTATGGAGAATAACTGTTGTTATAAACAATTAAGTGAATTCTTGAATGGTACCTGTATGTTATACACAATGCGACATGCTCTCGGCCATTACGACATTAGCGTACGTGAAATGAAATCGGCAGCTTCAATTTGCATTTTTTACCCGCGGACATTACATGGAAGGTGGGTTTTTTCCCCAGATTTTTGTGTCAAAAAAGGGGTGCGGACATTACACAGATGCGGACATTACGTGGGTTTTTACGGTATGTTCATGACAAAAAAATCCATAAAGGGCAATAACTCTGTACTAAGGGGTCATGAGCCCTGAATTTGCTACACTACACCTTGCTTCTGTATGACTGATGTATACATCACCTTTCATTATCCTAGCTTAAATACAGGCAAAGTAATGCTCCAGACACAAAATTAATCTTAACAAAGGGCAATAACTCTTTAATTAAGGGGTTGCAGGCATTAGTAAACTGCACATTGTCTTTGTCAACAGAAAATGAAAGGACAGACAATGGATGGACGGATGAACAGAAAGATAAGGCAGCAACTATATGCCTACCCGAAAATTTTTGGGGAGCATAATACATTGAATAACTTCGATAGTTACTCTTGATTCTTTACTCACCGTACCACATGAATTTTCATCGCCATTGAACATGGTACAACACATACGGACAACCTCTGCTTCCATTTTTCTCACATCAGGGAACACATCTGGATGCAATGGATTGGACCAAGCAAACATTCCATATGTCTAACAAAAAACATAAAAATGATAAGAATTATATAAAGTCAAAACAGCCATCATGATCTGTGTGGTTAGGAGCTCAAACTCTAACAATCCAGTCCTATCAAAGTCACCTACAGTACATACAAAATGGAAACAATGAAATCAACACAATAAAGAACAAATAGTCAAAATAAGGTTAATGACTGAGTACATGCAAATGTAAGCATTGACGAGCTCTACATACAGTCTAGTCCACTCTTGTAAAAGGGGAATAGTTGTGTGACCTACCTTGGCCATGAGTTCAGTGAGTTCTGCCTCTCCACTGTAAACAGTTCCAGATACCTGTCCATTCTCCCAATCCACCTGGGCTGTAAACGTATATGGTGACAAGAAGTAATGACCAAAGCAATATACATCATTATACAGTACATTCAGTATTTCTACAGAAATAGGGATAACAATCTTTACTAGTGAAATCCAAGATGGCTGCCTGTCCAGTTCTAGTCCCAAAATCAAACAGGCACAACTAGGGACCAAGGGGTTATCTACGTAGGAAATTTGAGAGAGATCCATCCAGTACTTCCCAAGAAATAGCGATAAGAACCTGTAAAGTCAAAATATAAGATGGCCACTTGTCAACCATCTTGTTTTTATGATCAGTCCAAAATTTAGTCAGACACAACTAAAATGCATGTGGAACCTACATATGAAATTTTAGAGTGATCCATCAAGTACTTTTCAAAAATAGCCATAATAAACTTCATTGAAAAAATCCAAGATGGCCATCTGTCAGCCATTTTGTTTCTCTGATCAGTTCCAGAATCAAATGGGCACAAATAGGGATCAAGGCAAACCTACATATGAAATGTGAGAAAGATCCATCCTGTACTTCTCAGGAAATAGCGATAACAGAAATTGTTTACGGACCGACGGATGGACAGACAATGGACCACAGATGTAAGGTAATTTGAATACCCCACCATCTGATGATGGTGGGCTAATAACACTGAATATAGCACCATAATAAACTTAAATAGAACATGTCTTAGCAATATGTCATAACAAATAACACTGGTTGTAGCACCATAATACACTCAAATAGAACATGTCTTAGCAATATGTCATAACAAATAACACTGGTTGTAGCACCATAATACACTAAAATAGAACATGTCTTAGCAATATGTCATAACAAATAACACTGGTTGTAGCACCATAATACACTCAAATAGAACATGTCTTAGCAACATCATGTTATAACATAAATAGCAGTGGTTGTAGTCTCATACTTCAAAACAAAGAGCACCGATCATGGCACAAGTAATCTTTCAGATCTCTGTGCTTTTTTAAGAGAAAATTCACCAAGTGAAATGAAGAGAAAGACCTTTCTGTTTCCAAAAATCTAGTCAAAATGTAATGCTATCTGTTTATGGTAAAGTCAAACTATTAGAAGGAAACAAACTCAGTATGTTTTACTCACCTAAATTTTTATATTGTAACAACAGCTCCTCAACTTCCTCCTAAAAACGGAAACAATGGCATCAGTATTTTGCCATCTACACAAAATGTGATCAACGTGGCACCTAGTTACCATTACCGAAACAGTAGGAAAATAAACACAATATCAGCGACTATACCAAAAATACAGGACAAGAAAGCCCCTTTCAACATTGCTCCAAGCTGTCAGAGAAGGAGGTTTGATAATGAGATCATATCAGAATATGGTAGTTAACACTACATCTCTATAAATCTATAAAGTGCAACTTTTTTTTGTTTTTTTGTTTTGTGAATTAAAAATGCTAGTGAATTTTTTTCATAGATAATCAATCTAACCCTCTTTGAAAATGTTTCCCATTCACATAACTTGTACAGACAAAATCCTCACCATTTTCAGACCATTGACTGGAAGAGCTTTCTGGTACCCCTCAACACTTTTATGGAAGCTGGCCTCCATATCACTCAGCATTTTATTCTTCTCTTCGGCAACCTTCCTCTTTACAGCAGGAATCATCTTCACATACCGAAAGATACTGTTCAGTGTCCTCTTCTTAAGTGCTTTAATTGACAAAATTTACTATTTCATCAGCCCACATTAATAAATCAGAACAGTTTAATCCTATCAATTTAAATAAGATGTTTGTTTTGACTCCTTTATTTCAATGACATCTCTGGATGTATGTACAAGGCCTGCACAGAACACCACAGACACAGCAGATCACCATTAAAAGGACATTGTTGACAATAACTAAAAGACTATGTGCAATTTCACCACTAAATGAGAATATTTGACCATCCTTCCCTCCAATCATATTATCAAATATAATCTTATCAGTATTCTAGAATGCAAATACAAGTTGCAATATGACTCACTTTGCTCCTCATTGGAAAGGAGGAGGTTTTTAACGGTGATAAAGACTAGTGTTCCACCACAGGAGTAAACCACCACCTGCCATGGCGCCAGTCCAGCACACAGACTGTTGATCTTGTCCTTTACTATATCAAGGTACGGCATCACTGGTCCCTACAGCAGACAGAAATGTTTATATTATGAACAAACCACTTCTCTGCTGTTACATTTCAGCAGAAGATATTGGTAAGAAACAGTGAACACAGTTAAAGATATTGGTAAATATTTGTCCTGTAATTTATTTTACTGAATTTTAAATTCATCATCCAAATATTTTTCAAAATATACCATTGTATTTTAGTTTCTTTTTCACCCATTGGTTCAGAAAAATTGTGTGCTATAATATATTAGTAAAATGCAGTGATATTCAGTGTATTGAGAGAAATGTAAAGGGATATATCACAGCTGACAGCAGAAATAAATGGCTCTAGGAAATAGATATAGAATGGACATAAAGTAAAAGCAATTTATAAGTACGTTTAAAAACTAATTGTGAACAGTGTTTACAAGTACACAAGCTCATTATTTCAGTAATTCCCTCCACATGTAATTTAATTCAGAAGCTTAAATAACTTTTCCAAAATAAATATTTTGGCGAGTGGTCTATCCATGTGCAGACATAATGATACCAGGTATTTACTTATGATAACCTATTTACTCTTACATAATACCTACCTGGTACAGAGAGCTCTTTATTCACTTTACATACACAAGTACATGTATCAAACCCTTTCTAAATCTGATATTTAGGACAATAAATTGATAATTGAAATTTTCTTGATAACTCACTGAATGAAAATGAAAAGTAATTTTCTTAATTAGTTCCCCAAATTGAACATGAATTTGTATATGTTAAGGTATATCTACCAACATATGTAACAGACACTTGCATATTGTAACGAACTATTCATCAATATATATAAATGGTTATTAGGAATTATAGTACGTAAGCCATACACACATATATGAACTGTGAACTTAGCATGATCAGGAGCTATCACCTAGATATATACAGGATAGGTTACATAAAGATTATTACAAATTCTACACTTATATATATAAATTATGAAAGGTTACCCGTCCTATCCAGTTGGAGATAGATATTATCTGATAACAGTTGTATATCGGCAAAGGTTACTTACTTTCATCAAAGTGTCTGGTTTTAACTTTTATAAATGACTCTTTTTTAATCTCAGGAAATGTCCAACAAAATCACTATTAGAAGGTAATTAATAGGGAGTGATTTCAGAGTTGCAAAATCAATGATAGTTTTTTTTACTCATTTTTACTTAATCTGAATATATATACAACAACACTTGGCTCAAACAATATATTATCTTTCTTGAATATTATAAACTACACTTTCTTTCTAGTTTTCAAAATAAATGTCCAAAAGTTTAACAGCAATGAACATTTATTAATGATTTTATTTTTGTCTACGCCAAAGTCAACACACGAAATTCAGAAAATAGCTGGCACCTCGCTATGGTTTATAAACTTGTGGTATCTCCAACTCCAATGTCCCATATAAACGAGCCCTATTGAGAAATCCAAAAAGGGATAATCAAGGCAATGTCCCGTGGGTGCTCAAAGACATTTTGCAAGCCTATGAATTCGTTGATCTTTTTTATCTGCACTTTCCACACTTTACATCCATGTCAACATGCAAAAAATAATTTTGATTGAGTGCATTACTCCCCGGGCACTCGTAAATCGAAGAAGTTTGTGGCAGATATCCGGGTAGCTTTTTTACCGTCCGTATTTGTGTTACCTGTATAATCAAGACACATCAGGTCTTCTATAATCGAATTCTATATCCGTCACGGGAAGTGACCGTTCTGGTTGAGCACGCAGAGATCGCACACTATGTCAGTAGCCACAGTCACAGCCTAACATCAAGTGACAGCGATGTTTACGCAACGCTTCACCTCCGTGATATAGAGGTTACCCAGTTAATCCATAGATGCCAAATAGTACGAACATATGGACTTACTGACTGACAACCCTCAATGAAGTTGATTTCAAGCGATTATACATCTACTTGAACAAGATACTAAAATAATCCGCACACTCACCGTCACAACGTTCAGTAGTTTCGCCATTTTGTTCCCGTGTGTTATCGTTTGGTCACATGATTTTTGACGCGAGAAGAAATAAAGTATAAGAACCAACAAAAGGTCTTCTGTTCCGGAATGTTGAAAAAAATGGCATGTCGACACCTAAGCAGATTAGTTTGCTTACTAATAGTGTACTTAATAACTTTTAAACCAAACAATAAATCCTAATAAAAAATATCAGTAAATATGTCTGCCTCAACGGAAACAGAGAAGCTTAAATACGTGAAAAAGAGCCGATTTGTTCCGGAAGGGCAAGCGTCCAAGTAAGCAATGAATTGTTCTCAGTTCAGAACAAGGTTATAGCCTAACAGCAAACCATCTCGCATACAAACAGGCATCGAACACACTGATCAAACTTCATGTGACCCTTAGTAAATTACTAACCGCAAAATACCGCTCAGCTGGAGAGATATTCAAACTATTAAGCCAGAGGCCCCGTGTTCGAATCCTAGCTGAGGCATTGAAATAAATAATTACCCCTGTTACCCTGACGATCATAGCAGGTATTCGGGAAACAATACTTCTCTCAGGTGAGCCAGAGGTCTTGTATTCGTATCCTAGAGAGGCATTAAAATAAATTAATGGTCTGTTGAAAAATATCTGTCACATTTTTTTCTTTCTTTTTTTTTACGTGACGTTCATATCGCACAAGGAAATTTCCTAACACGACTCTGATTATCTCCCTTCAAAAACTTGCTTCGTTCGAAATCACTTGTTACCTTGTGACATCTAACACGGAAACTCTGGTATGTGAAACAATACTATCGAATCAATTGTGACATAAAATACCATTATAGACTGGGGTTTGTGTTCGCTTCATCACCCCGCGAACGAGTTTGGGGAAGGGAGGAGGGACTGGGCAGCAAAAATATCAGATATTGGAAAAATTCACACAACTAGGGAAATTGGGAACGTCACGCTCGTCGTACAGTTTGTTGTTTACAGCTAAAAAATCGAGATAAACGACCAATGAAGTGTCCCAGGTCCTTGATTTCAGGCTCCAAGATATCTCCAGGAGACACTTTCCAAATGGATGCAACAGGTTGCAACGCAGAACAGAGTTGAGAAGGGTTTTTTTTCTTGGACGTTTAGCAAGTGTCAGTACTCGGAATGGAATACCTGTTATTGACTGTTACTATAACTTTGAGGTGAGACTTTAAATCAGAAAAGTGAATCGGGGTTGTCGTTCGCCACAATTTCTCAGAAGGTTTATGCCATTGCTACTTTACTAGCAAACAGAATGGAGAGTCTCTTTATAGAAGGCTTTCAAGCAAGCTTTTTAAAAATTGTCTCTACCATTCACTGCCTTTAACGTAAGCACACTTTCTTTCTGTAATGTTGTGAACGGAACGCCTCCGTGTTCGTGGTACCGGAAACGGAAGCATGTTCTGGATAATATCTGGATGAGAATCACGACTAATATGCTCCAATAGCAATGATACAGGAGGCTCCGAGATGACCTGATACTCCCAAGGCACGAGAGACACACACAAAGGGATAGATTTACAGACCAGAAAGTCGGAACCCATATTCAATAAAATGATAATTACAGAGGATTCTGCAGCAAAATCGCGTTATTGGGAGAAGTTCGAAGTGGGTTAACAGGCCAAACCGTTCTAGAGTTATAAAGGACTTCTCTGTAGCGGATTAAGTCGGAATGAAAATGAAAGGGCACAAAGCACGATAATAAATTAATTTACCTAACTTAATCGATCTATATGTGTTGTTAGTTCGTTGTGCAGTACAATACAATATTTACTAGTAAATGTAAGTATGATTTAACTTACGTTGAAATGATCTCGTTCGTCACTCGGAACACCTGACACTTCAATGTACATATGAAGATGACAGGTTTTTTTTTTAACTTAATTGATAGTTTGTTGACTGTTATCCTGACAGACTGACATTTTATTTTTCAAACGAACCTCGTCAGAAATGTAATAAAATGCAGCACCAAAGGATTTTGTTGTCGTCGTATCAGAAACACGTTTCTGACTCTATCTAACTGCATTTAACTTCAGAAAGGTGTTAATCACTCCTTTGTCTGTAGATGCTATTCAGTGACAGTATGATATTGACCAGTCGCTATCCAGGCACGATAGTGTTTACATTATAAGATGTTGTACAAAATTAAATTTAGTTAGGTCATCTAATGATAGATATTTGCTATATCTGTTAATAGAATTAATAGTGCTAATAACTCTCTTGTATTTTATCTTTTCAACTTATTTTAACAATGAAATATATTTTAAGTAAATTTCATAAATATTCATTGTTTTAGATATTTTAAAACGATCATGAAAAATGGCTATAGTTGATATTAATCACCCTAGTCACAGACAGAAGCGTGTGAGAGGCACTTTGGGAATTCCAAACCTTTCAAGTCCAACCGTGGAATCGAACTCCGGTTGTCTAGTGCGTAATTACACAACACCATCAAACATACATTACATACGTTATGAAAATCATATGTTCTTTCCTTTATAAAAGATAAAATTCAACATGGAAAAGGAGAAACAAATTACAAAAATAGCAATTAATTCCACACTATGCAGTGCGAGTGTTGTAAAGTCATTATAAGTCCGTAGATTCCGTCTCCGGTGTTGTTCCGTAAATTAGTAATAACTACAAATTTCAATATGGAGGAAAATGGTAATGATTTTATTACAACTCGGCTTTTTTGTAGTACGCAAAATCAGGTATTGTAAAGTTTATATGTAAATGGACGTCCAATCATTATTTAAATCATACAACAATTTACTACTTAGATCATCAACAAGGATAATAGTTTCAAGTATCAGGAAAACAAGTTAAAATGAGCGATGCCGACAAAGAGCCGTCTGTCACCCAATTTTTCCGAAACTCCCCTTTCCAATGTAAACAAATACCGTAACTGGCTACACCTCAGAAAATGTGATCACTGATATACATTAATTGTCATAAAGTTTCAGTTTGATTTCAACTTACGTTGTAATGGTGTTACAGTGTTCGATGAGAGGACAAATTCAATGTTCAGTTCTGTAACACTGGTAATAACTGCCAGAAGGCCCACTGAAAAACTGTGCTGCACTTACGTTGATTTACAGATACATATCAGGGAAATGCTTAGCTTTCTTTTTTAACACAGATGTTTATGTCAACGATTTGTTTATTTTGTATGATGATTAACTTTTATTACATACATCTTCTGACATTGTGTATTGGGTAATAAATTTTCTGATATTTCTGCTGGAAATAGATTATATATGATACTATTTTGTCAATATTTCCCAACAAAAGCTATTGTTGATTTCTGAAAATCCCAAACGTGAGTGTTCTGTTTTTAGATAAAAGAATGTCCTATGCAAGTCTGTGATTTCACATTGAAAGTCAATGTACACCAATTTATTGTTTGATTAGCTTCGCCATTGCATAAGGTAAATAGATTACATCTCATGTAGGAATAGTTAGAGTTCCTAGGGGAAAAAATTACCATCTTAACATAGTGAGTTAAGTCAAAGTATTAGTTGGGAAATTTATCATAAATATGATATTAACATATAACATCCTCACATGCTTACACCACTCTCTAAAACTTTCATTATTGTTATTGTGCACATCATCATGCAAACAATCATCATCATCATCATTATCATCATCGTCATAGTCATCAAGGTGAACTATAATATTAACTTATAGCATCATTGTTTTATTTACACATGTGCACATTATCATACAAAACTACATTGATTGTTATTCTTCATTTTCAAGTTATTTCAAAAATTAATATCAATAATGGTTACATATATAAAGTATAAACAAGTAGCGGTGTAGACATCACACGACATTAACAGACAAGAAAAGCTGTAGAATAGTGCTTCTTTAGTAATTGGTAACAACTACCTAGTAATCTATTAAATTATTGAGTACATCATTTAATAAATAAAGTTAACCAGTGTCACAGTTCAAAGTGTACATTACATCAAATAACTGAAAAGTGTATTGTGTGCCAATATTTACAGCTACATCACATACTAACATTAATCCAAAAATTGGAAATTGACAACCAAATTTTGACTGAAAATTATTTAGAGATCATTATTACATTTAATAATGAAGTAATAAGTAATAATATACCTTTATCATATTGTTTCTCGTTATTTCACCTTGATTGCAAATTAGAATAACACATTCCATCATATAGTGTCATTATATTTTCAAATATAAATCAAACAATAAGTGTGTCATCTCTTAATGTGTGTTCTTAGTATGTGGTAATAGAAAATAGATAGTTTTATTAGATTTTTTTAGATATATGAAATTTTGGAAGCTAATATATGGATGTTTGAGTGGAGACTTTGTAATGGTTTAAAGCTTAAGTTTGAAAGAAAAACTTTCAACTTCATATTTTGACCAATCATTATTAAACAAAATGGGTTAAACTTAAGGATGATTGCTATGTTAATACTGACAGATAATCATAATAATTTAAGGAATTTATTGACAAAATTTCCTACTAAAAGTTTGGTCAGTCCATCTGTTGCTGGTTCTACAACATGGTGAACTGCACATAATGAACTATTATCAAAATTATAAAAACATTTCCCATATAAAACAAATTTCTGTATCAGTTAAAGCTATGGTACAATTGGCAAAACAAGTCACTGTAGACAAATTTTATTGGGAAAAATAGGGAGGTGGGGTGTGGGTTGGGGGAGGGGGAGGGCCTGAACAACTAGGTAATGGCACTGGACCAGGCAGCCTGGCCAGAGCTACTAAAGTTGGATTGACTAAAGATGTAACTAATATGGAGGCAGAACAATCTGTATTCTCAAAATATACCCCCAGTTCTAGTCTGCTTCTCCTTTGGAGTTCCAGAACACCACCAATAATGATGTTTACGCTTTTGTGCACAGGGACTTCAAGGGAAAGGGTAGTTTACAGTGATTTTTAAAAAGATATTTGTAAGGGTATTATTTTTGGATAATGAAGTCCTCAAGTATAGTGCATTATTCTTCTGCTACAGGAAGAAGTTTCGTTGTGTGATTTTATGTGGTAAGAAAGAATATTTATATGTTTCCTATGTATCAGATATATGTTTATAGGTGATTGGATGTCTAGTTCAGGGATCAGCTGGGATGAGGATTTAAGTGTGGTTGATTGTTTTGGTGTATGCTTTTGTAGAACAGGATCAGCCTTGACTGCAGCCTGTGTGTTTGTAGTGTTGGGCATTGAAGTTACTGTAGTATGCCTGGGACTGAGCTGGTATTGTGCTATTGTGACTATAATGAGCTGTGATTTCAACATTTATCAATGTAAGGAAATGGATAGTTACTTACTGAATCATCTTCATTGTGGTTTTTCCTACCAGTGATTTTTGTGCTGGTAGTTTGCTATTGAGAAATAAGTATACAATATCGCTTTCAAAATTTGTTCGGTATATATAATGTTTGTACATTATGCACAGAATATAAGGACTCCATTGATGACTGTAAAGGAATTTGATTTCAAAACCCTTTTGTAATATGTCTAATGTATAATATGTTTTCTTTTTTTTTTTTTCAAAATGTTCAACACATAGAAGGATGTTATGATATTGCTCATGACAAAAATATCAAATATGTAGGGTTACCCTGTTTGTACCAGCTTTAAACATACATTTTATCACACTTGTTTAAAGGGAGGTATTGATGTTTTAATGATATTCTTTAGGTACAATAAGGATACAAATCTGTAGATCTATCTACTATCATATTTTTGTGTTGTTGCAATTCTGGCACCAAAAAAAAAACTAATGTGAAAGTATATATTGGTATGAACGTTACTGAAACTGTAAGATAACTATATATACATGATCCCTAAAGAGCCTGCTTATAGTGATGCTACGAAAGCAGTGTGTTTCACCATGCTTAGTGTATAGGAACACAGCTGTTCAGCTATTTCTTGTGTAATGTTTATTGATGGATTATAAACATTGTTGTTATTGATCTGACTCAGTAATACACTTGGTGTCATTGCTGGCATTCCCAGGTTATTGGTTATATGTAAAACCATCAACTTCCCATTAAATGGTGATATAATTATTGTGATCAGTGATATACCAGGATGTTAACTATGAAATTGTGTTTTTTTTTAGCTTGCATGTATATGCCTGTACAAATTACAAATAACACATGGTAATTGATTCCAATTAAATTAAGCAGATATTGTGCAGATATTTGTATCATATAGTTAACCAGAATACAAACGAATAACACTGGGTCACAGAAACAAAGATTCAGATAATGGGTAGAGCTCTCCAGTAAAAAGAGGAAGACTTAGGCAATAAAAAGAGGTAGAACTAGGCAATAAAAAGAGGTAGAACTAGGCAATAAAAAGAAGTAGACCTAGGCAATAAAAAGAAGTAGATCTAGACAATAAAAAGAAGTAGATCTAGACAATAAAAAGAGGTAGAACTAGGCAATAAGAGGTAGAACTACACAGTAAAAAAAGGTAGATCTACACAGTAAACAGAGGTAGAACTACACAATCAACAGAGGTAGAACTACACAGTAAACAGAGGTAGAACTACACAATCAACAGAGGTAGAATTACACAATCAACAGAGGTAGAACTACACAATAAACAGAGGTAGAACTACGCAGTAAAAAGAGGTAGAACTACACAGTAAACAGAGGTAGAACTACACAATAAACAGAGGTAGAACTACGCAGTAAACAGAGGTAGAACTACGCAGTAAAAAGAGGTAGAACTACACAGTAAACAGAGGTAGAACTACACAATCAACAGAGGTAGAACTACGCAGTAAACAGAGGTAGAACTACACAATAGAAAAAGAGATTATATAAATGATAGAAAAATAATACATGTAGAATGAAAGGAATAAGAATTTTATGTACAGAGTGAAATTTGATTGTGTGATTGTTATTTGATGTGTGAGGTTATCCTGCTGTAAGTTTAGCATTGTCTGATTACACAAGTGTTAATCAATGTTAACATATGGAGGACCTATTCTCTGTCTACAATCATTATATCAGTAATAATGTCTGCATATATTAATGTCTGTCTATACGTATTTCCTTAAGTTTAAAAGCTGTATATTTTAAATAGAAAGAGTAGTGAGTATTGTACTTGAAGTACAGGTTAAGCTAGTGAATCAATCATGTTATCTAAGAACTTCCTGAATTTTTGTGATATTTTCATGTCAACAATTTCAACTTCCTGTTAAAAAAATGTTTCTTTCTGAAGGAAATACACTACTAAGAAGCTTGCATTCTTTGATGTGGAATGAATCATTTGCTAATGTAATTTCTTAATGATCATTTAGTGGTTTTAGACTTTTTGTTCTGTTTCTAACTTTAAAAATTATATGAAATATTTCAATCATGATCAAATATTTTGTTCAGACTGAACTGAATATGTGTATATATTGTGATTTTCTGCTTGTATCTACGTACACAACTACATTCAATTTGCAAAAGGAAAAAAAAATATTGGAGATGATGGTAACTATTTAATGTATCTTTTTTTTTTGTAGATAAAAACATATCATGAGGATAAGAATTGCCTTGCACTTGAGGGACAGTCTTGACCTATTAATGGTTTGGGTGCCTGATGTGATTGCATGATAGCTGGTGATGGTGGACCGTGTTGCTCAGAGTGCCTCCTCCCGTATCCCCGTGCCAGTCAGGGCCACAGGCCACACCTTGGCTAATAACAAAGTAAAACAACTGACCAAAGAACAACCCAAGCACATATTTCAGGAAAATGGACTGGTGGACACACATTCCAAGATTGAAGAGACCAGCTCCAAAGATAACACCAAGAAAGACAAGGGTTTTGAAACTTTTGTTATGACGGGTGACATGATAATTCGGACAACACAGAAAACTAGAGACAAGAGCAACAGAAGCACATCTGATAGCACGGACACCAGTGATACAGCTGATCTGAGTGACATAGGTATACACACCAATGCTGTTTTTATAGAGGAGAAAGGTGTCCAGGAGTATACAGAGGGTACTACTCTCAATAAAGACAATCAACGGTCAGCCGAATCTGGGTTTGAGGATCAGGATTCGGGGACATTAGAAAGAGACAGGAGTCAGGCCACTGAACCCAACAGTGTATCAGACTTGTCTTTAATCAGTTCTGAGGACTTGACAGATATGACGAGGTCACAGTCCTCAGCTGCAAGTACATCAGTTTCATCTGTCTCAACGCCTTCTGATATCAAGTCAGACATATCTGAACAGACAGTTCTACAATGTATTGTGGGGAACAATACCCATTCTTCAGATCGACTGATATCTCCAGATACTGAAACAAATAAAGATAGCGATACCTATAGTTCTAGTGAAGATGTGAAGGACTATAATGAATCAGAAAAGGACTGCGACTACTCTAAAATGGTCACCAGTAAAAGTGCCGAAAAGTTTGTACAGGTAAAGGGTAGTAGTCACCAGAGTGTACGGCCCAGTAAAAGTCAAGAGCTTCAGTCTGAATTCTCTCTAGTAGCCATAGATATTGAGGAAGATAATAAGGCATACTCATTAGATCAAATACCACAACATGGCACAACTAACTCCACAGCTTCACTGGAAGGAATCGGGGAGGGAGATGCAATGTTAACCTCCAGAAGTCTTGACAGTTCTCCAGAACACAAAGGAGACAAGTGCCATGACAAAGAGTTCATACCTGGGTTTATAACACTAGTGGATGAGGCACATATGAAAAAAGCCAAAACCAAAGAGGACAATGATATGATTGGTGATGGTGCTGTAAATAATAACTGTCTAGAAGGCTCACAAAATAATACGGGAAGTGCTGAGGTAGATGATGAAAAGTGTCAGAGATATTCATTAGACCCGTCACTTGATCCTAATCTCTTAGACTATCAACCTCTTGCGAAGGGTGTTGATCGGCCATCAGCACAGCGTCTTGCCAAACGACTGTATAACTTGGATGGATTCAAAAAATCTGATGTGTCGAGACATCTTAGTAAGAAGTAAGTATACATTACAACCAGTACATACATTCTGACAGTGGTACTGATCAACCATGTGTACATACATGTATATATAGAAAGAGCACTTCTGTATCAGCGACAGCTGTATTTGATACAGGTAATGACCAAAAATAACTTTCACTTTATATGAGGGCTGATTACATTACTTGCTATTCTCCTATATGTGAGTGTTATATTAAATTGGCATGTAACAATCACCCAGCCATGATGATAGTGTGTAGACCTTGTTTTATACCGTCCTTTTCCTATTTTCAGAAATGATTTTGGTGCATTAGTATCTGAAGAGTATCTCAAGTTTTTTGATTTTGAGAAGAATACTCTTGATATGGCTCTGAGAAAGTTCCTACGGCAGTTCTCTCTGATTGGAGAAACACAAGAAAGGGAACGGGTGCTAGCTCACTTCTCCAAACGATATATGGAAAGTAATCAAGGCATTTATAATTCTGAAGGTAATACAACTTTATCAAATGTTGTAGATCGTATTTGATAAATTATCTAAAGATAACAACTATGTAATTTTTCATGATTTATGTGTGTGATGGAGGGAGACAAAACAACTGAATCTGATGTAAGTTTGTAATGTCATGGTATGTATTTAAATTTATCTGTTTAATGTTTTGCAGATGCCTGCCATACACTTACTTGTGCTATTATGTTGCTGAATACAGATCTTCATGGCCAGGTAAGCTTTGTACAAGATTCTCTCCTGTATCAAAGACAGATTCTTAACTTGATAAAAAGTGGCTATTATGTAAGTGAAGACAGATCTTCATGGCCAGGTCAGCTTTGTACAAGATTCTCTCCTGTATCATGGACTTTACGGTATAAAGTGTGACTACTTGGTTACTGAAGACAGATCCAATATTCTCTCTGATACTGACATCTCATTTATATTTCAGAGTATTGGTAGAAAAATGACATGTGCAGAGTTTATCGAAAATCTGGCAGAGCTCAATGATGGTGAAAACTTTCCAAAAGAGCTGCTCAAAATTATCTACCAGAATATCAAGGCTGAACCAATAGAGTGGGCAGTGTAAGTTGATAATTAGGTCACCTGAGAAGTCTCGTGGTGACCTTTTGTGATTACCTTTTGTCCAGTGTCATGCTGCGTGTGGTCACAAGCTTTTTACCGTTTTGACTTCTTCTGGAAAACCCATGATTCTATTTTAATGAAATTTCAAACCTGATTGAAAAAATGAACCAGCTTTGTAAATTATATGGGGCCCATCACCCAGGGGCCTGAGGGATGTGGCCAAAAGTCTCAACTGAGACACTCGCTGGATATTAGCCCTGCTGAATCAAAGAAAAAGTATACAGTAATTATATTTATGAATTTCAGTAAAACATGAGACTTTCTTGAAATTACAGAAGCAATTTGACACGCTTGATTATGTACACCATTGTTTATTTATACAGTGATGATGACCATGATGAGGAGCACAGTCAAACGGAGGATCGCACAGCTACATCTCTAACGTCAGCAGCACCCATAGGTTTTAATCCCTTCCTGGATGTAAGTTCTCTCTAACGTCAGCAGCACCCATAGGTTTTAATCCCTTCCTGGATGTAAGTTCTCTCTAATGTCAGCAGCACCCATAGGTTTTAATCCCTTCCTGGATGTAAGTTCTCTAAATGTCACCAATTCACAGCTTTTCCTTACAGATCCAGTGATAGGGTCTTAACAATTTCCCTGATGTTCCTTTCTGTGTTTTGAGGTATTTTTCCTTATCATCAGTAGGATTAACAATAGTAGAGTCATTGTATTTGATATTAATCTATAGAATGTTAATTATCTAGTGTGTCATTTTACCTGACCCATGCAAAGTCACTGAATATAAAAATGGCTTTTATTTTCTAGTGTGTGGCTTTTATTTTTTACCTGACCCAGGCAAAGTCACTGAACCATGACCCAGACAAAGTCACTGAATATAAAAATGGCTTTTATTTTACTAGGTACCTGACCCAGGCAAAGTCACTGAACATAAAAATGGCTTTTATTTTACTAGGTACCTGACCCAGGCAAAGTCACTGAACATAAAAATGGCTTTTATTTTACTAGGTACCTGACCCAGACAAAGTCACTGAATATAAAAATGGCTTTTATTTTACTAGGTACCTGACCCAGACAAAGTCACTGAATATAAAAATGGCTTTTATTTTACTAGGTACCTGACCCAGACAAAGTCACTGAATATAAAAATGGCTTTTATTTTTACTAGGTACCTGACCCAGGCAAAGTCACTGAATATAAAAATGGCTTTTATTTTTACTAGGTACCTGACCCAGACAAAGTCACTGAATATAAAAATGGCTTTTATTTTACTAGGTACCTGACCCAGACAAAGTCACTGAATATAAAAATGGCTTTTATTTTACTAGGTACCTGACCCAGACAAAGTCACTGAATATAAAAATGGCTTTTATTTTACTAGGTACCTGAACCAGGCAAAGTCACTGAATATAAAAATGGCTTTTATTTTTACTAGGTACCTGACCCAGGCAAAGTCACTGAATATAAAAATGGCTTTTATTTTTACTAGGTACCTGACCCAGACAAAGCCACTGAATATAAAAATGGCTATGTGATGAGAAAATGCTGCATGGAAGCAGACAGGAGAAGAAGTAAGTTTTATCAATAGTTGTAATTCTTAGATAAAATGCAAGCAAAGAATCAGGATATGAATATAATTGTATCCAAACAAAAATGTGTGTTGATACTTCGTACATTTGGTTTATCCTTATTTGTAGGCTTGAATTCTCATTTAGATAATGTTATACATAAATCATCGTATATGGTTGATCTTTCTGATATTCAACAACATACTTTAAAAAGTTAAGTGTGTTTCTGACTTATTTGGTATTGTCTTCAGTGAAGAGTCACCTGTGAGTTCATGGTAGTATTTGTTAAATTCCATTAATTCTAGTTGATATATTTGTACATTAGTATTCTACAACAAATTTCCAGTTTAAACAGTCAGAGGAGAAAAAGCCATCTGTGTAAGAAGTATCTATGTTGTATATTTTCACCTGATAAATTTGCTTCTTTCCAGCACCCTTGGGAAAGAGAGGATGGAAGATGTACTATGTCTCTCTGCGTGATTTGATATTCTACCTCTATAAGGACCAACATGGGATGAAGAAAGGACAGCTCATACAGGGTTCTAACAATGCAATACGCATCCACCACTGCCTCGCCTCTAAGGCTACTGACTACACAAAGAAGCAGCATGTCTTTAGGCTTCTCACTGCAGATGGGGCAGAATATCTGTTTCAAACCAGGTAAGTGTGGTTTAATTTGAAACAAAAACATGTATTTGTTACTGTTGGTTTATAATAAAATATATTTTCAATATGAATTTGAGAACATTGTGAAAGGATTTCTGATAGAGGTTCAAAAACATGTGTTGAATAAGTAAGTCTGTGAAGGCATGTCTACACACTTTAAAGAAAAGTGAAACTTCCTCAAAATATATGGATTGTAAAGAACAGCAGGTCATATGAATTGTGGTTCTGACTTCAGTGACAGTCGTGAGCTCCAGGAATGGATTGACACCATCAATTTTGTGTCGGCCAGCCTTTCGTCCCCTCAACTGCCAGGTGCTGTGGGCTCACAAAAGAAGTTCCAGCGGCCATTGTTACCAGCTACCTACACCAAATTTAATCTTGTAAGTACACTTTCATATTCACTAGATTAGATATCACTTTCAATATGTATAGTTGGGATTCACTTGAGATAAAATTCAGTAGCCCAGGAGAGAGAGATTTTATAGAATGTGCGATAAAAAATCAAGTAGCCCAGGAGAGAGAGATTTTATAAAATGTGAGATAAAGATTTCAGTAGCCCAGGAGAGAGATTTTATAGAATGTGAGATAAAGATTCAGTAGACCTGGAGAGAGAGATTTTATAGAAAGTGAGAACAAAATTAAGTTGTCCAAGAGGGAGAGAATTTATAGAATATGAGATTAAAATTCAGTTGCCCAGGAGAGAGAGATTTTATAGGGTGAGATTTCTGTATAAAACATGATGTTCCTTGACATTAAGATATGTATTTTACTGGAAATATCTAATGTCAAATGCTGCAATGCTAGGTATGTTTAAAGCAGATTGGGTAATTTACAATAGGTGACACATCTCTATAGAACTAAATGTTTACATCTAGTTACGATAGGTGACACATCTCTATAGAACTAAATGTTTACATCTAGTTACGATAGGTGACACATCTCTATAGAACTAAATGTTTACATCTAGTTACGATAGGTGACACATCTCTATAGAACTAAATGTTTACATCTAGTTACGATAGGTGACACATCTTTATAAAATAAATGTGTACATTTAGTTGATTGTTCTTTGTGTAGCGTGACCAACTGCAACGCCATGAAGTCATGTGTACCCAAGTAGAGATGGATCTTCAAGAGCATCGTCAGTTTCCTCCAGAAAAGGGTGCCAAGGCCCGCCTTATACAAGACTATTTGGAGAAGGAAAGCTTTCTGGAGAGTGAGGTATTCACTGACTGTAATTTTGATCTAAGCTACTTGCACAATGTTTCACATTGATATATTTAGCTCTCGCTGTTTCCTGCTTAATTTTTTGCTATTTGGAGATAGAATGTGCAAAATGCTGTTTTGTTTCTCTATTCAAGTCACATGATGAAATTAGGAGAGTCATAATTGATTGTTTCCTAATTACATGTGATATTCTTAGCAGTTCAGGCTAGTAAAGACAAAAGGTGTTAGAGGCAACTAGAGTATAGTGAACAAGATGTGTTTATGAAACACCATGCTCCTGGTTGCTAGAAGTTAAAATCACATGGTCAAAAATTTTATTAGCACCAGAAAGGTCTTGTCACAAGGAACACACATGCAAAATATAAAAGCCTTACCTTGTATGATGCAATAGTTATTATTGCCAGTGTTAAAATTTTTCAAATGTCGGTCATAGGTCACAGTCAAGGTCACATTGTTCAAACGTTTGGTACCACCAAAAAGGTCTTGTCACAAGGAACACACATGCCAAATATGTAAGCCCTACCTCTTACAGTGCAATAGTTATGGGCAAAGTTAAGTTGACAACAGAAAAACAAACAGCACAAAAACAATATGCCCCGATCTCTTCGATCCAAAAAGAGTATATATGTAAACTCTATGTGAACCTCAGCTTATATTGATTCCTTAGCTCACCTGGGCAAAGGTCAAGTGAGCTTTGGTTATAGTGTAGAATACAGCGTATATACAAGTCAAAATATGGTGGCCATAAGGCCAGACTGCACTATGTCATCTAGCATCCGTTATCTGTTCAGCATCAACATTTCCCCTTCTAGCAATTTCTTCTCAATATCCAAGAAGCTGTGGATACTGATATCCGGCCTATAGCAAGCAGGGATGAAGGGCTACTGACTTTGTTCAAATGAATATCTTTCACCCACTTTCACGGTCACAGGGATTAAATGAGTTAAACATCTTTAAAACATCTTCTGAATAACCATGAGGCTTAAGGTACTGATATTTAAGCAACTTGTGATCAATATCAAAGAGGCATTGGTTAATAGCATGCTGTGATGATGGGCTGTGATGATGGGCTGTGATGATGGGCTGTGATGATGGGCTATGATGATGGGCTATGATGATGGGCTATGATGATGGGCTATGAAGGGCTACAGAGTTTATTCATGTTAATTACCTTTTCTTTCAAGGTCACAAGGGTCAAATGTCTTATTTTGTATCAAGTTTATCTTAATAACCAAGAGGCCGAGAGTGCTGATATTGGGCCTGTAGCATGCTAACACAAAGGTTACCAATTTTAACCTTGAATGACTTTGGTTTGTATTGTTTGTCACAGAGGCTAAATGATCAAATATCTTCTAAATCCAAAAAGAGAAAGAAACATGATAATTGCCTTCAAGCCTAAAATTTCAATGATGTGTTCAAAAAATAACAATTTAACCTATTTTCAAAATTTTAGCAGTTAAATCAATTTGACTGTGGCCCATCTTATTTGTCTCAATTTTAAAGGGTGTTGGTAAACAACACTTGAGTGTCAGGTAAATGGTGCAGGCCTATTGGGCCTCTTGTTTAAGTTGTCTGACTTAATATTTGTAATAACCACAACATTTTATTTGGTCAGACTGTCTTTGTTGTATATTCACCTCTTCCAGTTCAAAAAACGACATAAACTATTTGTATTTTTGTTTTTTTTTCAGTTGAAGCGGTACAAGACTTACACTTACTTACTCCAGTCCCGTATGACTACCTACCCAGAGCTGGAGCCTTCCCTGGTAGAGACTGTCATTGGGGAGGATGAGGAGAATGGACAGACAGATGAGATGAAAGTCGTACAGAAACGACCGGTGCAACGCTCCCTGTCTGATAGGTACAGTTACCGTGCCGCTATCTATCAAAATCAACATGTAGAGTATGACATTATCTGAGTGAGAGTTTTGTGAGAACAAGGATAGTGCAATAATTATTAATCACTGTGAAAATAGAAAGTAATTGATTGATGAACGTTGATGAAAGATGAGAGATTGAAGTCCTAAGTGCTATAATGTGAGGAAGGTTTTATATGACTGAAATTCTTTTTGATATCAATACGGAAAATGACTGATTAACTAATGGCACAGGTACATGTTGGTAGAGTGGTACTTCTTTACACTAACTATATATATATATATATATTGATGTAGATCAACAACAGATTATCCAATATTATCACATTACACTGCATGCTGATTGCTAGTAGAAAACACTGCATGTTTATAAAGCTAGAACACTCACAATTGCTAGCTGTTGGGTCAGCGGTCATACCTAAGACATGTAAACATTGTTTAAACAGTCCACTTGCCAAACAAATACCAACTGGATTTGACGGTGTGTTACTAATTTGTATAGAATAGGGATGAATATATTTATTTACTAAATATAACTGTATTTATAACCAAACAAAGCATTACTAAGTATTTCTGCAAGAATCATGGATTTCAGGTCTGTGCATCAGAGGACCATGTAAGTTGTGTAATCAGGAAACACAGATTTCTATATATTATATAGTAACATTTCTATGGCTTAATTCATGTTGAATTATCATGTTGGTTACGGTTTCTGGGTAAGTTTAGCAGTGTCATTGCATTTACTTTGTTCAGCTTCTGTTTTTGAGATGTGTCAGTATTAAGGACTTCTGAAATCCATATTTCCAATCATTTTCAATAACTCTCCTGAAGTAATTGCTGACAGGGTTAAGATGTCTGAAAAATTACTGATGTATAAAAGTTCCTTATCAACAGTGTTGTTTATTACAAGCATTTACGGTAGAGGTTGTCGGACATCAATCGTATCTCAACTCTACAGCAAAATGTACAAAGTAACAGATAGTTTTTAATCATGGCTTTTTCTCTCTCACCAAAAGGATGAAAGCTTATATTGTATCATTTATCAATTCATCAAAGTGTTCACTAGCCTGGAATGAGTTTGTGATTTTTTACCAAATTCAGCACAATATATTATTGTACCAGGAATAATTATTCTTTGACCCTATAGAGAATATAGCAGTAACTCTTCCCGAAAATTTGTCCTACAGAATCTGTGAATAATTATAATGTTATAGTGTCAGTTTAAGATTTAAGACCAATGGCAAACATAAGAAAAAGGGTGAAATTTCAAGGACTTTTGTATAAACATTTTATGTAAAGAGAGAGTTATTCAGAAGACTTGAACTCTTGTTTAAACCTCTATGTATTATGTTTTCTCAATTGTCTGGTGCCCTTGCTATACTAAATTATAAAGGATAACTTGTAATTTTGTCAATGAATCGCTAATGTACACTGTTATATATATATAAAATTATACACTTGTTTTTCTTAAAAGACTGTTGTACTGATTACATATAATAAGCTTTGATCTGTGAATATAAGTTGTTTGTTTTGTTTGATTTTTATGTAATTTTTACTGCTTTAATTATTTATTAAGGACTTGATGGTTCTGATTTTAATCAACTTTCATTTTCCATGTACTTTATATATGATTTTGTCTTCAATATCTTTAGTGCCATTAGTTTTACTATAACAAGTCACAGGGTGGATAATACACATACATTGTACTCTCTTTAATATTCCATTTATCACATTCAATCAGACAAAGAAATGACTAAGAGTCAGAAATTCTGTACATAAAGTATATATATTTGAGAAATATATATCATGCGAAAAGATCTAGTCAGAATTTGTGATGGTACCCTGTTGTCTCTACATTAATGATACCCTCAATTCTTGTCACTTATATACTATAGCAATGAATTTGTTGCATTTTAGTTCTTGATGATATTGAAAAAAGTTTGAGAGGAATTCACTTATCAGTGTAGGTAGGTGGTTGTTGAGACAGAATCATCCATATGTACATAGCCATTTTGGTGTTTTTTTTTGTATTTGCCAGGAGAGAGGATATGTTGACTGTTGGTACCCTTGTCTGAGACATGGTATGAGAAAGGTTTTATTACAAAAACTTCATGCATTGGTGTGATATCCTCTGTATTTTCAAAGTTTTTGCAGACACAATCTAGAACAGGTGTTTGATTTTGCCAAAACTGCCTTTTTGTGCATTTTGTTTCCTGAAACAATGAAAATAAGCACTTACTTTCATTTTTCTGTATTTATTATATTGCACTCTAAATATAAACACAGTATATGTATACATACGTTGCCAGTTGAATTAACATTAACAGCAAATAATCTTGACTTAGCAATGGTTTATATAGTGAGAAGTTCACTGAGAATTGACCCAAATACTTCATTGCAGCAATGTCACATAACCTCATCACAAAGTCACTGAGAAACAACCTAACAATTGTACTTCACCGCAATAATATCCCTGAGAAATATTCATAATATAATGGTACCCAGAGCAACTGTTATTTCTAATAGTAGTTATCTTATAATGGTATCCATGGCAACTTGTCACTGACTTTAGTATGGTACCCATGGCAACTTGTCACTGAGAAGTAATTTGAGTATGGTACCCATGGCAACTTGTCAGTGAGATGTTACTTTAGTATGGTACCCATGGCAACTTGTCACTGAGAAGTAATTTGAGTATGGTACCCATGGCAACTTTTCAGTGAGATGTAACTTTAGTATGGTACCTATGACAACATGTCACTGAGAAGTAATTTGAATATGGTAACCATGGCAACTTGTCACTGAGAAGTAATTTGAGTATGGTACCATAGCGGCATTGTTGATCACTAACTACAGGTCAGCATGATATAGCAGTAGATAGTTCACAGCATGGCTGCTTGCTCATTATTTAAACCTACAGACATTAACTCCCAGCAATTCTAGACATCCCTGAAAGTTCCACACAACAGATTTTAGTTAACTTCTAAATGCTGTTGTTGTCTGATGCATTTTGATGAAATTAGAAAAGAAATGTGTTGTAAGCAACAATATGAACATATATCAATATAGTGTCATGGTAACAGTGAGAATTTACTGGTGAGAACAGATAGTAATGATGTAGTGTCATGGTAACAGTGAGAATTTACTGGTGAGAACAGATAGTAATGATGTAGTGTCATGGTAACAGTGAGAATTTACTGGTGAGAACAGATAGTAATGATGTAGTGTCATGGTAACAGTGAGAATTTACTGGTGAGAACAGATAGTAATGATGTAGTGTCATGGTAACAGTGAGAATTTACTGGTGAGAACAGATAGTAATGATGTAGTGTCATGGTAACAGTGAGAATTTACTGGTGAGAACAGATAGTAATGATGTTACCATGGGTAACAATGAAAGGCTAGAAGAGTTCTGTGCCAGTTGAACACTCTTTGCTGTATTCTGATTGGACATCCACTACCGTATTCTGATTGGACACCCAATACTGTATTCTGATTGGACATCTCTAGACAGTAGGTAATTAGCTGTAGGAAGTTGATATTGGATCTGACATGCATGGCTTAGCTATTTTATTTACTTTGAGCATGTTTGAGCTCTGAATTGCTTTTTTATATTTAATGATCTGAAGGTATGCCAAACCTGATTTGAGAATGTTTCTCAAAATGCCTGAAAGTTTCTGTATTATAGCTAGCTTTTATAACCTCTTCAAAAAGCAAAGGACATGTTTCTTCAAACAACTTATGCTGTATAATAAATCAGTGATTATTGAATTGAGGTTAAAGGTCATGGTACTTGGCCAGTAGCCTGCTGGGATGGAGAGAGGACAATCAGACATGTTCAATGAGTCACGTCCACCCAGGTTAGGGGTCAGCTGTTATCAACTTGTAAACAGCTTGTTTCAAGTTACACATATGTACCAAGAAGTTGAGGAATATGGTAATTGGTTGGTAGATAACTGAGATGAGGGGGACAGACAAGTAAGTCACAAATATTTCTTTGGAATTCTAGAAATATTTTGAGTTATAGATGACAGTAACTCAGCTATATCGCTAATTGTTACCATTAACCTGATATGCGGCAAACATTGCCAGTAATCAAATCTGATTAGATTGAACTGCTCCTCTTGACTTTTAACTGATTTAATTAGCAATAGCAATGGGTTAATTCCACTTAATAGACAGTGTTAGGACATTTTCCAGCACTTCAGTTACTTCTGTAGGAAGGATGTTATACTATAGTATCTCAGTTTGTATTCAATATGTTCTCAATGCTAGTCTTGTATCCAGCTGTTTATGTTATCCAAAAAACATATGAACTAATTTTAAAAGTTTATGTTATATTAAGTATAACTAATATATGTTTAGGAATGGATGTATAAACAATCATGTGACACCCTTTATCCGTCCCATTTGTAAACCAAACATTATGGTGAGATATATATATAGCTTTCATTTTCTTTGTTCTGGAGGTTTTATGCGACATATATTTAAAATATACTGCTTTATATCTTTTTAAAATCTTATATTGAAAATTAAAGCATTGCTCTTTAGGTAACTTCATAGAAAGTTCTCATTTATACATAATGAGATCTTAGTAATATTGGGAACATATAAGTCTATCTATACCTATCTGGAGGTATAGTTCACCTCTAACAATAGGATCGTATCATCAGATGTTATGTCGTTATCTGGTGTAATGTTAGCCTTGTAATGAACTTCTAAAGTGGAGAGTTTGTTCTGCATCAAGCAGGAGTTAAAGTTTATCTAATGAGAAGCCTCGTTTCTTGTCTATACAGATTATCTAATGAGAAGCCTCGTTTCTTGTCTATACAGATTATCTAATGAGAAGCCTCGTTTCTAGTCTATATTGATTATCTAATGAGAAGCCTCGTTTCTGTTCTATACAGATTATCTAATGAGAAGCCTCGTTTCTTGTCTATACAGATTATCTAATGAGAAGCCTCGTTTCTTGTCTATACAGATTATCTAATGAGAAGCCTCGTTTCTTGTCTATACAGATTATCTAATGAGAAGCCTCGTATCTGTTCTATACAGATTATCTAATGAGAAGCCCTGTTTCTAGTCTATACAGATTATCTAATGAGAAGCCTCGTTTCTAGTCTATATTGATTATCTAATGAGAAGCCTCATTTCTGTTCTATACAGATTATCTAATGAGAAGCCTCGATTCTGGTCTATACAGATTATCTAATGAGAAGCCCTGTTTCTTGTCTATACAGATTATCTAATGAGAAGCCTCGTTTCTGGTCTATACAGATTATCTAATGAGAAGCCTCATTTCTGGTCCATACAGATTACCTAATGAGAAGCCTCGTTTCTAGTCCATACAGATTATCTAATGAGAAGCCCTGTTTCTAGTCTATACAGATTATCTAATGAGAAGCCTCGTTTCTGGTCTATACAGATTATCTAATGAGAAGCCTCGTTTCTTGTCTATACAGATTATCTAATGAGAAGCCTCGTTTCTAGTCTATACAGATTATCTAATGAGAAGCCTCGTTTCTAGTCTATATTGATTATCTAATGAGAAGCCTCGTTTCTTGTCTATACAGATTATCTAATGAGAAGCCTCGTTTCTTGTCTATACAGATTATCTAATGAGAAGCCTCGTTTCTTGTCTATACAGATTATCTAATGAGAAGCCTCGTTTCTGTTCTATACAGATTATCTATTATCTAATGAGAAGCCTCGTTTCTAGTCTATACAGATTATCTAATGAGAAGCCTCGTTTCTGTTCTATACAGATTATCTAATGAGAAGCCTCGTTTCTGGTCTATACAGATTATCTAATGAGAAGCCTCGTTTCTGTTCTATACAGATTATCTAATGAGAAGCCTCGTTTCTAGTCTATACAGATTATCTAATGAGAAGCCTCGTTTCTGGTCTATACAGATTATCTAATGAGAAGCCTCATTTCTGTTCTATACAGATTATCTAATGAGAAGCCTCGATTCTGGTCTATACAGATTATCTAATGAGAAGCCCTGTTTCTAGTCTATACAGATTATCTAATGAGAAGCCTCGTTTCTTGTCTATACAGATTATCTAATGAGAAGCCTCGTTTCTTGTCTATACAGATTATCTAATGAGAAGCCTCGTTTCTGGTCTATACAGATTATCTAATGAGAAGCCTCGTTTCTGGTCTATACAGATTATCTAATGAGAAGCCTCGTTTCTGGTCTATACAGATTATCTAATGAGAAGCCTCGTTTCTTGTCTATACAGATTATCTAATGAGAAGCCTCGTTTCTTGTCTATACAGATTATCTAATGAGAAGCCTCGTTTCTGGTCTATACAGATTATCTAATGAGAAGCCTCGTTTCTGGTCTATACAGATTATCTAATGAGAAGCCTCGTTTCTGGTCTATACAGATTATCTAATGAGAAGCCTTGTTTCTGTTCTATACAGATTATCTAATGAGAAGCCCTGTTTCTGGTCTATACAGATTATCTAATGAGAAGCCTCGTTTCTGTTCTATACAGATTATCTAATGAGAAGCCTCGTTTCTGGTCCATACAGATTATGTAATGAGAAGCCTCGTTTCTGGTCCATGCAGATTATCTAATGGGAAGGCCGGTTTCTAGTCTACAGCTGTTTGTTTGTGCTAATGGAGTCTTGTGTCTAGGTATCAGGTTGCAAGGTAGATCTCACTGACATCGTGTCTTATAGGATGTGTTCTGTGATTCAGTCTCTAAGTAGCCCTTAGTGTCTTCTGGAGAGGATGTTAACATGGCTGGAGTGTTTATGGGGATTTTGACAAGCCTGTAGTGACTATAGGAGATGTTGACCAGCCTGTAGTGACTACAGGAGAAGTTGGCAAGCCTGTAGTGACTACAGGAGATGTTGACAAGCATGTAGTGACTACAGGAGATGTTGACCAGCCTGTAGTGACTACAGGAGATGTTGACAAGCCTGTAGTGACTACTGAAGATGTTGACAAGCCTGTAGTGACTATTGGAGATGTTGACCAGCCTGTAGTGACTACAGGAGATGTTGACAAGCCTGCAGTGACTACTGAAGTTGTTGACAAGCCTGTAGTGACTACTGAAGATGTTGACATGGTTCTTGTTTCTACTAGTGACAATGACCAGTGTGTTGTGTCTACTAGAAATCGTTTATGACCTGTAGTGTCTTTATACTTGTTATTATTAACACTATCATGTTTGATAAATTGCAATTGGTTTGGTATTTCTTTTTATGTTGTGTTATGGGGAAGTGCGAACTTCTTGTTATGTCACTGCTAGTTGAGACAGTTCATCCTCATCCTTGAGCTAGTTTCTGTATGGTTGCCCTGCCTACCGTTCTTCCATGGGCTAGTTTCTGTATGGTTACCCTGCCTTCCGTTTTTCCATGGGCTAGTTTCTGTATGGTTGCCCTGCCCACAGTTCTTCTGTGGACTAGTTTCTGTATGGTTGCCATGCCTACAGTCCTCCATGGGTTAGTTTCTGTATGGTTGCCCTGCCTACAGTTCTTCCATGGGCTAGTTTCTGTATGGTTGCCCTGCCTACAGTCCTCCATGGGTTAGTTTCTGTATGGTTGCCCTGCCTACAGTTCTTCCATGGGTTAGTTTCTGTATGGTTGCCCTGCCAACAGTTCTTTTGTGGGCTAGTTTCTGTATGGTTGCCCTGCCTACAGTTCTTCCATGGGCTAGTTTCTGTATGGTTGCCCTGCCTACAGTCCTCCATGGGTTAGTTTCTGTATGGTTGCCCTGCCTACAGTTCTTCTATGGGTTAGTTTCTGTATGGTTGCCCTGCCTACAGTTCTTCCATGGGTTACTTTCTGTATGGTTGCCCTGCCAACAGTTCTTCAGTGGGCTAGTTTCTGTATGGTTGCTCTGCCTACAGTTCTTCCATGGGTTAGTTTCTGTATGGTTGCCCTGCCTACAGTTCTTCCATAGGCTAGTTTCTGTATGGTTGCCCTGCCAACGTTCTTTTGTGGGCTAGTTTCTGTATGGTTGCCCTGCCTACAGTTCTTCCATAGGCTAGTTTCTGTATGGTTGCCCTGCCTACAGTTCTTCCATGGGCTAGTTTCTGTATGGTTGCCCTGCCTACAGTCCTCCATGGGTTAGTTTCTGTATGGTTGCCCTGCCTACAGTTCTTCCATGGGTTAGTTTCTGTATGGTTGCCCTGCCTAAAGTTCTTCCATGGGCTAGTTTCTGTATGGTTGCCCTGCCAACAGTTCTTCCATGGGTTAGTTTCTGTATGGTTGCCCTGCCTACAGTTCTTCCATTGGTTAGTTTCTGTATGGTTGCCCTGCCTACAGTTCTTCAGTGGGCTAATTTCTGTATGGTTGCCCTGCCTACAGTTCTTCAGTGGGCTAATTTCTGTATGGTTGCCCTGCCTACAGTTCTTCAGTGGGCTAGTTTCTGTATGGTTGCCCTGCCTACAGTTCTTCAGTGGGCTAGTTTCTGTATGGTTGCCCTGCCTACAGTTCTTCAGTGGGCTAGTTTCTGTATGGTTGCCCTGCCTACAGTTCTTCAGTGGGCTAGTTTCTGTATGGTTGCCCTGCCTACAGTTCTTCAGTGGGCTAGTTTCTGTATGGTTGTCCTGCCTACAGTTCTTCAGTGAGCTAGTTTCTGTATGGTTGCCCTTCCTACAGTTTTTCAGTGGGCTAGTTTCTGTATGGTTGTCCTGCCTATATATTGATGCCATTTATTTGTGCCATTCTTTTGTTAAATGTTTAGTTCAATTTATCATTGACTCATATAGTTTGATCTGTGTTCTGGGCAGTAATGGTAACACATTCTGTATAGATACTGATTTGTGTATCACAATTTTATCAGTGACTCAAGCTGAGTTGACCTATGTTATTGACTCAAAACTTTATCAGTGACAGAACTGGTGTTGATCTATGTTGTTGACTCAAAACTTGATCACTGACACAACCTGTGTTGTGTTGAGTTATTGACTCACAATTTTATCATTATCACAACTAGTTTTGGTCTGATTGTTATGGTGACACACAACTCTATCATCTTTCTGTGTTGATTTAAATTATTAACATAATACTTTATCAACTTTATCATTAACACAATGTGTGTTGATCTGTCATTGTGTTGTTGACTTGCAACTAAATCATTGACACAGCTGTTGTTGATCAGTGATGTTGACACACAACTAAATCATAGACACAGCTGTTGTTGATCAGTGATGTTGACACACAACCAAATCATTGACACAGCTGTTGTTGATCAGTGATGTTGACACACAACCAAATCATTGACACAGCTGTTGTTGGTCTGTGATGTTGACACACAACTAAATCAGTGACATAGCTGTTGTTGATCTATGATGTTGACACAGCTGTTGTTGATCAATGATGTTGACACAGCTGATGTTGATCTGTGATGTTGACACAGCTGTTGTTGATCTGTGATGTTGACACTGCTGTTGTTGATCTGTGATGTTGACACACCACATCCTTTTCTTGTGTTTGTTTATTACAGTAGATTATGTATTGGCTTGACTGGATGTTGTCATTAGATTTTGCTTGTATTAGCCTATATTGTATGCTATTAACAAAACATATGTTTGTCCCTAGTCATAAATCATTACAAATAAGTGAATATGTAGTATGTATATGAACAGACATATATCTATCACAGTATGTGTTTGTATTTTCAATTGTTTTATTTAATTGCTCAATCATAATTTCCGTTTATGAATGAATCTCTGTCTTTAGTTTGAGTATTTTTGTCTTTATGTTAGGGTATACATCTTGTGTAGTGTTTTGTTGGATCTTATCGTAAGCATGCTGTTGTAGTAAACTTTAGCATAAATAATTGTACTTTATAAAAAAGACAACACATGATGTTATTAGTGATCGATAGGTTGCATGACAGAACAATTATACATGTGTATTTAAGGGAGGGGGATCTAGAGGTATATCCGGGAAGCTACTAAACATACATTATCTACATATATAGAACAGTTGTTTCAGCATATATATATCTTCTCAGTATTTGTAGAATGTCCAATATACGTTTTTAGATACAGAATTTCAAAATAGAGAAAACAGTGATGTAGACATTAAAGGATGAAGTGTTGAATATTATTGACACTTGAAACAGTTTTACATGACCAGGTCCATCTATTAGTGTGGAATCAGGACTACATGCTCTGATAAGAAAAATCAATAGTTTTCAATTTAGATTTGATGTAGACAATCATAAATACTTGGGTGGAGTATTGATGTTTTTCTGTATTTTTATTTGTGTAAACAGTGACAAACCTTTTACAGGAGATGTTTCTTTAGCTATTGACACTAAAAATTTCACAAATCCTAATCCTTCATTACTGAAGACCTGTCTGTCATCAGATTAAATTTGTAATTCATAGTGTCCAGTGGTTTCGGACATGTGGTACAGGCTTTGGTAAACTTGTCAATAATAAGTACCAACCTTTATGATGGCAGTCTCCATTATAGATCAGTAAAGATATACTACCAAAGTACTGTTTTCACCTTCACACTGACTTCCTGTAGAAATGTCGTCAGCATTTCTACAACAGTAAGCTACTCAATGTTTTACTATTTAAGTTCTGTAGAATATCCTCAGTATGATTGGTCATTTGCTTATGGGTGTTTTAGTACATAACCCCAGATCTGCTTTTACTCAGCTGGTATGCATGTATGTACCAGAAGCAGAAACACACATATGTACCCACTACTAAGTAGAAGTAGTGGGTTTTAGTCAGATATTTACCCATCTAATATTATTTCAGGAAGGTGCTGCACATGATGTTCCTGTATATCTTTTAGTTTTTATGTTATCCTATAGGTTAGGTTTCACTGTCTTCTCGGTTTGTTGGTTCTTTATAATCTTTTTAACTTATGTATATATATTCATACACATAAAAGAAAATGAAATTTTATAGAAATCTCTGGTAAAGGTTGTTGACATATGGATGTGTGTGACATAATAACTGGCCTGTTTTTAGGCCGCATGTTAAGGATAGGGACCATGGACATTTCAGATCTAAAAAAAAATGTTGTATGACTTCTGTGTTGAGGGTTAAACTGGTTTTCAGTAAACCCAATCATTCTGTGACCTAAACATGTGACAGAGGATTATAAAATACCTCTGTTTATCAAGTTTGTATCCAGTGTCTTTGCATCAGTCTATACCACAATATATTCTGAATTAGGTCTACCCAGGGAAAATTACTGTAAAAATTTTATACCTCTGTTAAAATTTCTTATTGGAAGCAGATTTGAAATATGATCCAGTTATTGTTGATATAGGATTAGTGTAAAATCTGTTCATTGTTAGCTCTCAGCTGATCCTGAGGAACACATGTGAAAAAATCATTGTATCACTTCCTGTCCTGAATATTTTGAATCGGGATTCAAAAATTGATTGTCTCATTTTAAGGCCATGTTTTATTTGATTAATAGAAATTAAGCAACCCAGCATGTACATGTAGACCTTAGATATAGCTGAATACTATTACTATATAAAGGAAAATTTTGATATGTATAGGAAAGAAAATGAAGGTTTTGCAGAAGTGTTTAATAACATATTTAACTTTTTATGTTTCCGCAATAGGTACTTTTTTGTATTATTCAACTGCATTAAAGGAAAATTAGTGTACTTGAAGAGTGTAGCATCTTTCTGTCATCCATATGTCTAGCATCGACCATCTTCAAAATACTCCTAACAAGTGGCCTGAAGTGGATTTACTGCATATTGGACTGGTAGTTTACTGAGTTTAGAAGATATAAAGTTTGTTCAAATGAATATCCTTGACCTACTTGAAGGTCACAGGGATTTAAAGCTTGTATTGAATAACCCAGAGTAATGATATTTTTCTAGTAGCTTATTTGCTGTCAGCTTTATTACCTTAAAATTAAAGACATTTCTCCTATCTTCAAGTCACAAGGGAGAAATTTATTTCATCAATTTGTTCTGAATTAACAGGATGATGATGTTTTACCAGTAAAAGAATGAAATGTAGGTGTATACAACTTAGATCCAAATGATAATAGATAGAAGTGCTGTGTTTTACTTGGCATAACAAATGTTTAATACAATTGTAATATGAGTGTTATTTTATAAGGCAACTCTTATGCTACACATACATGCCAGGTTGCTTAATATCTATTATGTAAAAATTGATGCCTATCTATGGTATAATCTTCAGTGTTCAGTTATTTTAGAAATTTTGTTTTTAAAACACTTAATCTTGTACAAAGAGGATAACTCATATGACCCAATATGGTTTTTATTATTTAGGAATTTTTTGGTCAGACATATTCTTTGCAATCATTGATTGAAATTAAAATCTGGTTGAAACGAAAGTTTCTAAAAATCATGATTTGAAATTGTTGTATGAGGTGAAAAAAAATTTATATATGAGTATATGTTAAAACAATTAAGATATTGAGAAAGCAGAGAAACACCTCTTTTATCAACATTTGTTACAACCAGGGTTTATTGTGTATACTGTACTTTGTTTTAAAAGTGAAATCATTTGTTTTACTGGAAAACATGGATTTTATTATTTAACTGGCCAGCTTTGTGTGTTCATGAGTGCATTGGTTCCCATGCTTTCTAGAATACAATATTCAAGTCTTAATAACATGTTGGTTTGTGCGGTCTCTGTAATTAGTTTCATATATGAAGGCCGTTTGTCTGACAATCTGTAAAATGTATTTGCAATACATGTATTATAATTAATACAGCATATATACAAACTCCCAATTCAACATTAGCTACCAAATATTGGAACCCTCAGTTTGTAAAGGACTGGTCTTTGTGTTCTATGATAAGGGTATGACCCATCTCTGGAGCATCAATATCCTAAATCCTGTCTCTCTCTTCTATCTTTGTGTCTTTCTGGAAAATCCTCTTGGTACGTGAGGCAATTCAATAGTACCAATCACTTTGTGGTAGCAGAGTTGCCCTGAACATCAAATAATGTAACAGGTAGTCTATGTATTGTTAAATAAGGCAATGGAAAAACCATCAGCACCAGTGTTTTGAAATAATTACTAAATACACATATTTAGAAATTTCTTGTTTACAAAAGAATAGTCTGGGATAGCTGATTGGATATCAGTAAAATGGTTTGATGTATTTAAGGTTTAGGAGTTGATGTAATAGAGTTGGGTCATGTTTGTATGTTTGTGTGTCTCCTTCATGTCTCCTAGAGGTATGGAGCATTTGTGAGTTTTATACTGATGTCCAGCCCTGATCATGTCAGTTGTACTGCTCATATGTTTATTTTATTCCACCTGGAAGTGTGAATGAATAAATACCAGATTAAAATCCGTGTGTTTTGTTATTTTTTTTATATGATGTTATAGAATTCACATAGAAAAATCAAATTATACATTTCACTTAACATAGGTGATATCACAAAATCATGATTCTAAGCTCACATTTCAAGAATAGTGTAATAATGTCATGCACATTTGTAAATCCATCCTGTCACATTGTATCACATCATGTCTCATTCGATTCCAAATTAACGTCATGACTTGAGAACCGCTTAACAGATTGGGTTCGTACCCTCATCATATCATGATGTCATATCAAGTTCTACATTTTATCATAACAAAATGGTCATCAATTAAAGGGTCAAAGGTCACATTTTACATCTTCTGTAAATTCATCAAACATTGATACATTTGTGGGCATTCAGGTCTTGTAAACATTTTCTAGTTTATAAAGTTTTTTTTCCAAGCTTGTGTAAGTGTTGCTTTGTGTGGAGATGGTATTGTAGTTGTGTAGAATACAGCAGATTGACCTTAACTGAAGACCTCCAGAGGAGTGCTGACTGATGCTGATGTTCGAAGCCACAGGAAGGACAGTCCCCAGAGACAACACTTATGGTACCGGTTAAAGAGTTCAGAAGCACCTGATCAGTCTCGTATCCTAACAGCATTATTTATATACATGTATGTAGATTCAGCAATCAAAAGCTTTCAAATGTACTGGTTTTGCACTACAACATGAAGAACTTTATTTAGATATCTGAATGCACATCAGCTTCATCAGTGTCTTCATCTCTGTTGATATTGCACTGTAAACTATAAGACAACAGACTAGTGTATTAGTGAAACAAAATGAATGGTGTTGTTGTGTTACACCATATTTATTGTATTTGGTTTCAGTATCGAGGTCGATATAAAAAGTGACAATATAGTAATGAAGAGTAATGAAGGATAGATTAAAACCAGCTGTAAAAGTCATTATCAAAGCTGTGTACCTACTCCATGATGAAACATAGTAACAGTTACTAACAATACCTATATAAACTTTAACGATCAATTGTTACAACAAATGTATAAATCACAACAAATATTACAGTTAAGCTTTCAGTACAAACTCTGATTGTTTTTTACTCCTCATCCTTACTTGGTTCCTTAAGTACAGATTATGTGATGGATTAATGAAAAGACTGAGGATTTGCTGATCCCTAGATTAGAGACTTGCTGTGATAGGGAGATAAACTAATGGGTGATGGGTAGGTGCTTGTTGGTAACCATGGTGAACTTGTTACTAATATCCACTTTATATCCACTTTAACACCAAAGATTATTGACACAGTGTATAAAGACATACCTCAGGGATGATTTGTAAATCAGTTGTTTTTCGCTCATTTGAAACCTTTTCTCTTTTTTTTCTCAGTAATGCAATAAAGACAGTTCTGTTACTTTCCTCATCAGAAAGTAATATTATTTGGGGGTGGTATGTAAATTTTTATAGAGAACAAATTAGTTGTATAAATGAGGGAATGTTATATTGCAATCAGGACAAATGTCTTGTTCCTTGTTGATTTCTGAAATATTTTTTCATTTTGGACATTAAATATTTGAGCCTTATTTTTTTTAATATCTGCAATTTTGTTAGAGGTATACCACTTGCATTATCTTATTGACCTTTGACCAGACATACACAGAGGCCCACTGACTGATTATGATTGGTTTAACTTGGGATTGTGGCCATTTATTGACAGACTTCTGATCCTTTTTTCCTTCCTCATGAGCCTTGAAAAAGCTTTAGATACCCGTATCACATGTGCAGGTGATAGCTGTTAAAAAACAAATGCTGAAATCTCGGTACTTCTATTGTGGCCTGAGAGGGCTAACAGGAAGGGACAAAGCTACCAATCCTGGTAGGATAAAGAGAATTCCGAAGAAGGCATGCTTGAAATAGGGGTCAAGAGGACCAACAAAAAAATCCTCTGATCTTGCTTTTTATATCTGGTAAAATTAGGGATCCAGGAGAAGCTTGCCCACAATATCAGTATGATAGTTATGGGGAACCACAGGTATGTCAATCCTGCTTTTGATTTCAGTATAATTAGCGAGTACTGAGAAAAAATCCTTATTTATCATAAAGTCAGTGACCACAAGGAGTATTCACTTTTGATCTTATTATATATGATAAACTTAGGAAGGACCCTTTGTAGCCTTATTCATTAGGACAAAGACTTCAGCAATGGATTTGTTAACCCTTTCCTGGTCTCATATATGGGAATGGAGAGGAGAGGGCAAATCCAGGGACACACTTCTTCTCCTATAATCTATGTATGAGAGACAGAGGGATCCTCAGAAGGATTTAACTTGACCTAACATATAGAAGCCACAGATGACTACAGGTATGGGTCTGTCCACCTCTCAGGACTTGGGTGTGTAGGGGACTATAGGAATTGACCCAGATATGTCCTTCTTTCATATAAAAAGGCAGACTTCAGATAAGAATTTGCTACCTGTCCTAATTCTATTTGAACTAGTACATCAAAGACTACAGGTATGGATCTTACTACCAACTCTACTTTCATATAAGAAAGCCAAGAACTTCAGGTCTGGGTACCTGTCCTCCTCTCATAAATTGGTGGCCAGCTTGAGACCCAGATCTTAAATGAGGGTCCAAAGATTGTATACATTTGTAATGCCTTTCCAAATATTTCAGTTTGTTAAAAAAAAAAACCAAAATGGTAAAATATGTATTTTGAATTGTTTTTTTATTGTGTTGTTGTTTCTAAAAAAATAATAGATTGGTAATGGCTGTCCATACATTTCAATTAGTTTGAAAACCAAAATAGTACAACATGTATTTAAAATTGTTCGTATTGTGTTGTTCTAATCATTATCACAACATTCTTATTAGATGCTAACACAGGATGTGTATTGTGTACAGGTAACAATTTTTATTCTACAAGTTTCATTTCACTTCTGCGACTGTTTTATTTGCATGTCATTATCCCACTCCTTGTGTTATATCAGATTTTTAATATGATGCTTACACAACTATACATCTGTCTATAAATTATCTCTATAAACATGGTCACTTGGTTTCTGTTTAAAAACACCACTTCATTTTAATTTTGTTGAGTAATTTCAAATCATTATGAATTAAAGTCATTTGAAATGTGCAAAATTATTAACATGCACTAGTTGATTCATTTCCAACACCAGCTGCAGATAAAGTCTCACTGTAAAACATTCTGAAAGCATGCGTGTGATGGTTGTGTGATTCCCTTGGTGATTTCTAGTCTTGGTTTGGCTCTAATGTTTTAATCATTTCCAATCAAATGTCATTCTCCCTGTACCTGCATGTATTTTGTATGTGACTTACAATATGGTTTAATATTACCAGGAAACATTTAACCTTAACAATTGTACATTAAAAGATGTGTGAAAAAAAGTCATGATCGAGTGGTTTGAGTTCATCACATGTTCGAATCAGTGATATCACAGATTCAGTCTGGTTCCTAAATTAATGCATCTTTTATGAGACTTCAAAGAAATTAAGCAATTTCCAAATTTCATTGGAAATATTTCTTTTTTTAACTGTATCAACATTTTATCGAATATATCCAGGAGTTGTCATGGAGTCTGTATTCAGAAATGGGTAGCAGTTCAAATACTGGAAATATGTACAAGTATAAATAATGAGATAATACGGTAATATCACTGATTTGAATGTCATGTGTTGTGTGAAGGTTGATCTGTCACTGTTAACTTGTGACAATATCAGTGTCATTTATATTAGGTGAAGTGTGGTATCTCTACACTAGATTATTATTATTGAATGAGAAGATAATTTACAAAGAGGGTAACTAAATAAAAAAAACGACAATATCATGTCAGTTACTGAATTATCATTGACTTTAGTGCATTTGTACTTGGTTTTACTTTACTTGGCTGTGAGGATTGTAAGAGCTTGGCTCATGACAAAGTGTCTTAAAAATTAAATCTCAAAGTTTTTCCATTAAAGATCACAGAATTTCAACCAAACTTCATCTTAAAATTTGAAGAATGTCGTGTCATAGACGAACACTTTCATGATACCAGAATTGGGCCATTAATTATTCTCATACCCAAATAGGGACTTGCATGTTGTAGAAATTACCTAGATAGACCTTTACCAGACATTAAAAAAAGGTTAAAAGTCTGCATGGAATTGAGATTCCCATGAATTTTCTACAAATACATGTGTTTGGTACGAAAAAGCCAACACATTTATTTTGAACCAAGCTGAACATTTAACTGAATGGTTGCATAGGGCTCCATTTGGGACTGAAGGGCCCTAAAATTAGAGGATTAAAGATATATGTCTAGAGCTATCTCATCCTGACCAGCTCATTGTGTTTAGAATATAGCTTTAATAACCATGTTGATATTGTTATTGAAAAACAAATATCTAATGGTACATCTTATTTGTACACATACAGTGATAAATATAGCCCTTAATTTCTGTCTGTGCATTTTGTTTTTCATCACTGCAGCATGTTTAGTTTTAAGATGTTAATTATGCAAAAATAATTTCGTAAACTTTAATTGAAAGTATTTTTAATATAAAAAATGTGTCAATTAACCATGTTTTATTTTTCAAATAAAATATTGTAATGTGTCTTGATCATGGGTAGATCTTCGGCTCCCATCACATCCTGATCAACTGTCTGCCTAAACATACTTTGAGATTACCAGTCAATTGATCGGTGGTATGTCAAACACTAGTGCTGTTTATCTGACCTTGGCTTTGATATCTTCCACAGGGAAAGTGACCAAGAACAAAGCAATGACAACTATATCCATACAGAATCGGCCATTACACACTTCTGACTCCATCCACCTTGAGCTTTCAACATCATTCAAGTCACAAGAGTGTCATTGGGGTTATATGACTTGTCCTCGGATATTTATCCTTGTACAGCACTTTGTAATGTTCCAACATGGATACGAATATCATCTGTAATGTAACCTTTGACCTAGATATGACTGTTTGACCTTGAATGTCGTTTATTTCTCGTCACACTAACCTTTATTATTAATGTGTTGTACAACAATTCACCATAATTTATATAAAATTCAATAATCTGGTTGTTGAATGCAATATATTGTATATCAAATATTCTATTTCATTACCACATAGGCATCATGTCAACCTGACTGTCCATATCAGTAATCATTAGTATTGTACAGTATACATGTACTACAAAAAATACTATGAAAATGACCTTAATGGAGTAGTTTCAATATATATTGATCATGCCATTCAGCTGCTAAAACGAAGAATCCTCCCTCTCAACAAAGAACAGCATTGTAAGGTCATTTCAGATTTACTGGCATCCAGGCAATAGTAATGTGAAAAATAGGTTGTGGTCTTGAGCCTCAATTTGTACTCTTGAGCCTTGTTTTGTACTCATAAAATTCAGATTTAAGATTTCAATTATTGTATTACTGATTATGTATTAGCTAATGTAACATTTTTACAAAACATTGCATGTCCATTCTAGATCAATTATGTTTTCCACCAGTAATTAAGTTTAAAGCCTGGACCTAAAATCCAGCAAGTGTTTTCCTCCAGGATGTTTTATTTTTTTATAATGATGATGGGACACTAAATGGGAAGGTAAATTGTCCTTTTTACAATAACATGATATTGAAGTACCATGCCATGAAGATATTGTGTGATCAAAATGACCAGTGTTGTGTTCACTTTTCAATCCTTCAATGATGACAGTTCATACCAAGAGAATGACGGATCCCGCAGATGACTCATTTATACATTTAACAGTTTGTCATAATTGTCATCACCAAATTAAAGTTCACCATTACAGGTCATTTTGGTCCATTTAAAGGTCTGCAATATTGACTTTTGCAACTTGGTAGATTTCAGTCCTGCTGTTTGTACTGATCCCCTGTGGTATATAGATTTGTAAATAGCAAAGATGCTTTGAACTCCCATGATATAGTAAGGATGGGCTGCTGTGCAATGGATTGCTATTATTTATGTTTCTAATTGCATGTGTACTAAAAACAGTATTTTCTTTCCCATTAATCATGTATACATGCCCCCCCCCCCAATTATTTACTCATCACCAAAGTTGTTTATACAAGATATTGAATTCAAAAATTGACAACTCATTTGTAGATTCATACTGAAATCACATTCTTTAGATACCATTAATTCTCATTACTTTTATATCAACCAGTGAAATAGATATTATTGGTTGTTCAAGTTTACATGCAATATAAACAAGCTATTCTGTAGATTAAAAATGATTAACAGTAGACTTTCTAGTTAACTTCTTTTATCATGCGTCTTTAGGATTAAAAATATTCCTGTGGTTTAAGAAAATTGTATGGAACATCTAATAAAATTTATTTTTTACCGCAACTCGTGTTTTCTTTTTTTGTATAATCTACCAGTAAACAGAATACAGTTCACTCTTGTTTATTTTACAGGTGTTTGTTTTGATATAATCTGAGCAGATCTTGTAGGCTACATTCACATAACCTGGTCAAAATGGTTCTAGTGGTCTGCAATTATTGCACTATACAAAACGCACATGTACCCTACGTTCGACTGGATATATGTAAAGCTCCAAATGCAGTTTCCGAATTAATCCATTAACTTAAATTTAGATCCCATCCATTTCACTCGTGCTTCGCTCCCAACCCTAATTTTTATGTTGAAATTCTGAAAACTGATGATATTCAACAAGTTAGCTTCTGAAATGTACAGCTGGATCCCTAAAATTGCACATGCCAAATATTCTACGTTCCAGCCTCGGTCCCGATATGTACATGGCATTTTTCTTGCAACTTCAACTGCTCCAACTGTTTCAACTGCTTCACGAGAGCACCCTCAGGTAATTTCTAGATCTAATTTGCATCCTTGTTGACATGGACAATGAGGACACTGACTTAAGGACCCGGGAAAGATTGGTTTTGCTTTCATTCATTTTTTACAGTGAGAGAGGTGACAGCCTCTATCACTTGACAAAGCATCACACAGCCTCCACAATAAGGATGTTGTTAATGTGAGGATATTTTTGTGTTATAACATATTACCTAACCATGTGAACAACAGTGTTGGTTTAAATTACCAGCCAAAGACAGTATCCTTGTCAGTTTTCTTTAATGTTTTGTACATGTCGGAATTAGGTAATTTACAAACGGCGACCACGACGTCCTCCCTTCCTTCTGGTGCTGTCTGATGGAATTGGGGTCACATCCTCTGCAAAACACAAAGATATAATTTACAAAACTTGACAAATAACATATATAGACAAAGGCAAACACTGAAATTTCCCTCATTTATCAATCTTGACTGATGCACAACACAGTACCTAAATGCAATTGAATTCCTGTAAGGATTTAAACCATTAGAGCACTAAAAAGTATTTTCTATAAATAGCAAGTAAATGTGGCTTTGAATCTTTAACTACATATATTAACAGGTCCAAGTCTTAAGGGTGTTAGTGAAGCTTGATAATAATTCCACAAGGAATGATGCAGCTAGGGTGCCAACCAAGTTTGAGGCCATGTGACATTAAATCAACATGTTTTAGCATACATAACATTCCTACACCCTCTACAACTTTCAGTCGTGATGCAATAACTTAATTACAAGACATAGTTGAATTCTCATGTACCGGTCTATGTCTAGAAGAGCTATAGGAATGGATTAGGCTAAAACTCTGAACTGACACAATCTTGAAATCACTGGCACCATCAAGGCCCAAATAAAATTAATTCTTAGTTTCTCAAGCCATTTTTTTGAAAAATCAATGAGGAAGGCATTTTTTTTATTTGTTTCTGAAACAATGAGGCAGGTATGCATTTTATATTCTAAAATGATGGGGATATCAAGGTCTCCCTCAAGCAACATTGTCAAAATCAATAGTTTTTGCCAACCATAGCCGACATGTTGTAGTTTTCATATATTGCTGTGGTAATTCCCATTCGATGTCTAACTTCCCGTGCTGAATAGCTAGGTACAGCTCGGAAACGGTGAAAGACTCACTGAATCCAGAGACAATGCTCAGTGGGAGTATAATCTTTGTCCCTACACTTATTTGTACTGATAGCACCGCCATTTTGGTATGGGCGGAAATGCTGTTCGGAAACTAAATTTCAAAAATGGCACATTCCAGTGACAGTACATGCCGGAGAAATCCGCTGTATCCAGGTAAAGCTGATATTTATGCGGCAGATTTCTTTTTGATTTTATCACATTTTCCAATAAAAACGGCCAATGCTGCACCGAAATTAAGATGCGGCGGAGCCTCAGAAACTTAAAACTAAGGTATCATATTACGATATGAAATCAATACTTGGAAGTTAGAAGATCAATTTTGCCGCAATGAAAGACTTTGATGAGACTTCCACAATTTTATATTTTTCCAAATATGTATATAAAGGAATTAGAAAATGTCATCCATATTGTAAATAAAATAAACTAGATTTTACCAATTCTACCAATCTTCATTCCCGATCGAGCCAAGGCTCTCAGAGCTGACTGTGCACCTGGTCCAGGAGTCTTAGTTCTGTAATGAAAGAAAATAAAATTTAGAGAGTGTTCTAGCGCTTGCACCTTTTCTGAACTAAATATTTTCCGATGCTGGAGATGGAGAAAAGACTATTCCAAATTCATAGAAGGTAGGTTCACCAAAGATCCCAGAAGGATCTTGGTGTTCACCATTGCATGGTCTTTATTTGTTCTTTAAATGTTGGATCTTAATTTTCTTTCCTCTTGTTTGCTCATAAAGCACTTAACAAAATAAATGAAAATAGCAAGATAAATCTTGACAGAGGGATCTTGGCTCCCACCATTGTGTGATCTTTATTTGCTCTTTGAAAGCTAGATCTTATCCCTTCTTTTCTGTTCTCTTCTCTATTTTGCTCTTAATGGTAAGAAATCTGAACATTCCTTTGCAGAAATAATGATGATAATCTTTACATGCCAAATCCAAAATGATTGCCTTGAAGCCATTTTATTTTTCTTTTGATCAGTTTCAAAATCACACAGACACAAGAGGCTGCCTGTCAGCCATTTTTTTCTGACTAGTCAAAAACTAAAACAGATACAACTAGGGACCAAGAGGAACCTATACATGAATTTTGAGAAAGATCTTTGCTTTATTTCTCAAGAAATAGTGATAACAAACCCTCAAATGTGAAAATCAAGATGGCCACCTGTCGGCCATTATGTTTTTTCTGTTCAGACCCAAAATCTGATGAGCACAAATAAGGACCTTGGGGAACCTACATTTGAAATGGAAGAAAGGTCCAACTATTACTTCTTATATAGATAACAATCCTGCGACCTCATATTCAAAGATGGCCACCTGTTGGCCATTTTGTTTTGTTTTCGGTTTTTTATTAATCAGTGAGCACAACTACAGACAAAGATGAACAGTCATAGAAAATTTGGCAAGATCCATCCAGGTCATCTCATGAAATAGCGATAGCAAAAAATGTTTACAGATGGATGGACAGACCACAGTGGTAGGGCCATTTGAACAGCCCATCACCTGATGATGGTTGGCTAAAATACAAATATGGCCACAGAGATATTATGATTATTCTTCAATCAAAATACTGAAGGGAATGATGCCAATAGAGTGCTGACAAACTTTGGTAATATGTTCATACAGACAAACATACCAAAGGATGAACATTTAGGAAAGATATATAGTCCCCTGGTTTCACAAGTTAGTGATTAATAAATGAAATAAAAGTAACATTATAGTGAAAGGTCCTGTGTCATATGTACCATACAAAGCTTTTCATAGTGCAAGTAAATTTCCATACTGTGAAGCATTATATAAACAAACATTGAGTGCCAGGTATTTCAAAATTAAATGAATTTCACCTGTTACCACCAGTGGCTCTCAGCTTTATGTGGAGCGCATTAATTCCAAGAGTCTTGCATCTCTCAGCAACATCCTGGGCTGCCAACATAGCAGCATATGGTGAAGCCTCATCTCTGTCAGCCTTGACCTTCATTCCTCCAGTTACACGGGCAATGGTTTCCCTGTAACATATAAATTCCTTTAATACAATGAAACCTTGAAATTCTTATCTCCAATTATAAAACCACTAACGAGATTGTGTGTGCAGTTTGATATCTGAAACTTGTTTAGTGTAGCTCTCCTGCTTCTTTTATATTATCTATATTTATACCTACCAGTGGTTACTCCCATATTGGACCCAAACCCGCCCACCTATAAAATATAAAATTTATACACCTTACCCAAGAAAGCTTAAGAAACTCAGAAATAATCCAATCATTCTTACAGAAGAGGGATTGAAGTATTTGTTTGGTTTTCCACTGTTTATAAGAAACTGGTTCCTCTTCACTCAATGATACCTTGGACCAAATAATAACAGAATCCAAGCATTCTTTCAAAAACATAAGGATTTTAAAGAATTTGCAACATTTCAACATTTGTACCTGCTCCTCATGCCCAAAGAGGCCTCCAAGGCCCATCGATTATACAAAATTGATTTCCCAACTCACTCCAGGATGCTTCAGATCAAATTTGGACTTAATCCACCCATTTCTACACGAGTCAGAGTTTTGGACCAGGTGAGCAAATAAACTAAGGAGATAATCACTTCGTAATACCTCCCTTCCCCACTTTTTTTCTGATTTGAATCTATCACAGGTTAAATATATCAAAGGGGTCATAAAATATCTAACATGAGGTTTTTATATTAAACCTCTGACCTCCAAGCTTGTCCAATGATCAAAATCTTATTTAGCTTCGTTTTATTTCAAAAGTGGTCAAGGGTAATCTTCGACCTTTACCCTTGACTATCAAAATCTAACCAAGTGTCGACATTGATGGGAGTGATGCTATGGTGTGAATATGAACTAAATTTGTTCATGGGTTCCCTTACAAAAGTGTAGGGTAAATAATCATGGCAGTCACAAGTAACCAGGTACACAGATATGGATTCAATTTGATTGAAACCAGAGAATTATGTGTAAACGAGAACTGTCAAAAAAAGTAACTCTCTTCCATTTCTTTCTCTATCAATTCCTATGTACCATATCACATGCAAAGTTGATATATACGTAATTCAGTTTCCTCAGGTCACGTGTAATATGCAGATGCAAAGATTGCCAAAATGATGAGATATGGTTGGACTTTCCACTTTCAAATGAAAGGTTTTTAAAGTTGTTTTACTAAATTGGTGCTGAATGTGTCAATGTTAAGCAGGACAACTTGACAATTATAAAAATAAGTCCTTGAAAATACTGTACCGAGTCTCAGCAGAAGATAATATGAAGCCTTCTAACTGCTGTTTTGCATCATTTTCTTATAACAACGTTATATTCAATAAAGGATTCAAGTCATCAAACATTCCCCACCATTTCAACAAATGTTTTGCAAACCATCTCCAGTATCTGGATTTTGGTCAGGTTTTCAATTTCAGATACCAGAGGCTGGAATTAGTATATTGAAGGTACAACTTTGTAAAATTGTTGATTTTTAGACATGCATTATTTTTTACTATCTTCAGCAGACGCGTGTTCATCTTCAGTACAATGTTTCTCAAGAAAGGACAAATGTCTCCACAAAAAAAATAGGATAATGGTCACCCCCATAATGATCCAGTTGACATGGGTTATGTTAATTCCCACTGTTTCTCAGTGTAACTCTTCACAAATGTGTTATCATATGAGAGATGTGAACCATTAATGTAATTGTATGTGTGAAATGATGAGCATGTAGTCAATTGTATGATCCTGGTCAAAATGTTAATCAATCACTCTCTATTTCATCTTAATTTGTTAAATGTGTGTTTCTATTGAATGTTATGTTTTTAATATATTGCAGACAAATGCCTTTCATCTGCATCTAAAATAAATTAGAATTGGACAGAAAGACTGAAGCAGAGACTCTGATGTTTTTTTCTGCTGGTTACATAAGCATGCTTATATGGAAATTCAAACACCCACACAGTAAAGGGATGAGAGTAGGGGTGGGTGCAAATTTATGGCAGATAATATACCAGTTATATCTAATGTTACAATGTCTACTCACTAGTGTTGCCTTCGCATCATCAATTTCCATTGGAGTATGAAGCATACCAACATCGATACAATGCATTAAATTTCAGTATAAATTTTTTAGTGATATTCTGGCACATTATTTTCAAAGTCAGTGCATTAAAAAGATTCAGTATTTGAAATTCCTAGATTTTTCACTTACTTTCCAGACAAATCTGTGACATGTACAAATGTGTCATTGAAACTGGCAAAGATATGTGCTACACCAAACACATTTTCACCCTCCTTGACCTGTGGTCCAAGTACCACTTGCTCCTCCTTTTGCACCTTCCCCTTTCGTGGAGCCATTCTAAAATGAAAGATAAATCAGTATATGTTATGTGACATTTTTTTTGTAATTTGGAAATAATAATTCAAATAACACAACAGCTCTGTATTTTAGTTGCCTGGCATATAACACTATTTGGAAACCTCTACAAGATCATATCTAGATTTCTCCTTGTAAGCCTATCATTGCTATCAATCTTGTGACTGCATTTTGGTAGGTTTCTAAAACAAGACTAGATAGATTCTGTATAGTGACTTCCAATACAAAAATGTTGAGAGTGAAATGGTTGTGAAAAATGAGTAAAAATACTTTTTAAAACATACAATTGCAGGTGTTAAGATTTTACATTTTGATAATTGGAGAAATTCGACTATTGACTATAAAAAATCAAATTGACAGTAGAAAGTCAGAAACAGTCGGACAACGATATCATACGAGATTGCCCTAATGAAATTACTTCATTTAGTGCACGTGCAAGTCAGTGTGTATACAGGTTGGCAAGTTCATTGGACTAAACAAATATGACCATGTCCTGGCCAACATAAACCTTTGTACATAATGCTAGACTGACGTAAAGAAATAAAAAATATCAACGAAACAATCATACAATGTTGATTTTATAACTTTTCCTCAGTTTCAGAACACACTCGATCCACGTCATGCTGATCTGATCAGAGGGGTAGCCTAAAGAATTAATAGATATGGTTTCTCCAGGTTCTTGAAGAATATGCTACAATTGCTAATTTAGTATACAAAATAAATAGACCTAACGCAGAAGGGATCGATTTTACTATCAAACGGACAATTGTAATTATTGTTGAGAGTGCATGGACATGTGAAATGACAAGTGACTCCGAGCATCAATAGCATTACGATACCGAGATCGTCGTCACACGACTTTTCAACATTGACTTCCTCTAAGTCTCCATAATTTATAAAAAAAAAAGGTCTTCTAGAGAATTTTACCAACCACAAAGATATTAACTGCTTAATACCCGTTGAAATACCGAGGTAACGGTAAAATTAAGTTCTTAGTTTTGTAAATATCTATTTGTAAACATCTTTCACATGGACGACAGTGTCAGTTAAAACTCATTTAAACCACTAAAAACAAATTTGATTCTAATAAAATTAATATATGTGGATTTGCTATGGAAACTTTTGCAAAAGGCATCAACAAATTAACCATGATACATTAATTTAAAGTACGATGTTGCACGATTTATTTCTCAGTTCGAGTTTTCGATTCTAACCTCAAGTGAGCGAGATGTAAAAGGCTTCCGGTGAGATTTCATCGTGAAATCTCGAGACTATTGACTACGGATTATTACGGAAATACACGATCACTCCCGAGTAATTTGTTATTGTTGTGTAGACTGAACACTCCAAAAAGGGGTGACTTGGCACCCTATTTTTCCACGTTTCAGTCTAAAATAGAGGCAAATGGGCACTTTTACAACAATGTAGGTATTTGTAGGGGTTTATTCAAGTATTTATTAACAATATGATTGCATCGATTGACTAATCGGTGTCTAACTCCGGGCACTGGTCTCGGAGCAGTCGACACCGAGCAGAAGCCAGGGTTCAGTTCAGACCTGTGCTTGGGTGTCATTTTCCTGAGAAGTCCTATTATTATGGATCTCCTTTTTGACTGGGATAATGAGGGAGATAGGTATTCTTTCGAAGACAGCGATCGATTTGAAGAAGACTCATTGTGTTCGTGGATAAGCGAGCCAGAAAGTCTTTGTAACAATTGGAGAGGATGGAAAAGACAAAATGGAGGTCAAGCTTCGACGATTGTTAAAAACCAGGGTGAGTTGGCCGGAAATTGTAAAGAGATTATTCCCACAATGGCCTTTGTTTTCTGAAACCTGCAACAGCTATCAAACGGACTTCTTTTAAAAATTACATATGTATCGAGTACAGCACAGTAATGTATGCCGTCTAGAAATAACCTGCATTAGTAATTTGCATATAATATTTATTACAGAATGCACGATGCATCGGCAATACAATGTAGATACACAGGTTCAATGCTTTTGACCATAACATCTTAAAATCTATTCCTTATGTGCATCACTTTAAAGATTTGCTTCTGGTGCACATGACATATTGTAATAAACCGAACATATAATCAGCAATTACAAATTTTAAAAAATCACCTTGATGTCCAATGATCTTCATAGATATGCATTTAACACCCTTGTTACTCTTAAGATAACTGCATTCATTTTACCTGTTGAACCAGTTGATAGTTCATCTCAAAATTTCAAGTTGATGTAGAAAATTGAGGATTTATCAAGGAACTGTGGAATATCATTGTGATTTTTTTTTATTTTAAGAGGTGGATGAAAAATCATCAAACTTGTCTAAGCATACTGATTATTTAATAAGGCTCTGAAAGACATACAATTGAAGTGTCTTTGAATAATTTTTACATATGTACTAGCCATTTCTCACTTGTTGTTATTGGCCTGGTGAAATGACCCAATTTCTTGAAACCAGTAATGGTCTCTCTACTGTTAAAGCACAGGGGCACCCTTCTATACAAATTTATTTATTGGTAACATATGTGTACTCCTTTCTGATTATGTTGATTACTATATATACATGTATATAATGGCAAAACTTTTTTTCTCTGAAATTTAATGTAAAAGTAGACAATTGTCCTTAGACTTATAAACATACAGGTGACAATATCAGTATATGGAAATCAATATGATATGTACATCATCAATGACAAATGCAATGGTATCTTTTCCCATCCTTTAAGAAATACATTTATTTCAAAATATTATTGTGGTATTAATAGTGTTATAAAATATTAAGCACATCATCTATTTGTGACACATGCATTTGTGAAGTGGTGAGAGAGAAAAAAGGCTAAGAAATGAACACAATCTGCACTTACACTAAGTGTGAATCCAAGGGATACCGTATTCCAGTATGTGTAATAAGTTAAATGTTTAAAGAAAATGTTTTATCAATAATATGCTTCACCGAAAAATCATAGAAGAAAATAAGTGAATTGCATTACAATAACTCAAATAATCATGCCTTATTGCAAATGATAAGACATTCATCAAAATTCTCTCCTTTATGATGAACTGTTTACTATTGCTGACTAATTTTGTTGAAATGGCATATGGCACATTAAATTTTCTGAGTTTTCATGTTTTACAAGCACACTTTTTGATAGCTTCTATGCCTCATAACTGTATAAATAGTGTAAATATTAGAAAAATGACATACATATGTATTCTATTAATGTAATATATTGTTTGAGCAATCAATGCAATGTACAGAGATCTGTCTTAACCTCAATATTCTGATTGCATTTAATAAAATCTTGGGTAAAATTTGACCACCTATGCTATGTAACTGCATGCATGGAATCCTGTCAATTTTGTGACTAAGCTGTTAGTTTATAATAGGGACCAGTGGTTGGGAAAATTAAATACTGGTGAGTTTTGAGATAAAATTATGATAACTGTTCCACTCTACTGTGTTCTGATGTCAGAATTGTTGTGTATATCAGTTGATTAATTCATATTAGATTATCAGTGAATGATAAACAGAAATTGATACATACATGTTTATATAAACAGTAGTTTTAATTATTTTAAGTTCCTTGATCTTATAGTCCCAACATTTTAATTGTGTAATAATAATCAGACAACAAGAAACACCTCTCCAAATCTAATGAACATCCAACACCAACAAAAATCACACATTATCATTATTCTTTATTCCTCAAAGCAGAGAGTACACTGTAACTCCAACAGCTTTTTCCATTCAAACGTTAAAACATTAAAAAAAAACTTATTTAACTTGGAAAGTTGAACCCAACAAGATTAGAAGATAGGACATATTCATGAGTAACAGTATCTTGATATGGACAAAGACAGTAGCAGAGATGGTGAGTCAGTGTGAGGTACATGATGTACATGAAAACCCTGGGGGTCAATGTAGCTCATCATCTGACATTATTTTCTCTTTCTAGTATACAAAGCCTCAGGCAAACAAGTATGCAGATTTTTTTTTATGTATGATGCTAGATAATCAGATATTTTTACCCTTGATTAATAAAGATTTCTGAGGGATACCACTTCATGACACGTAACATTAATTTTAGCAATTTGTGTACATTTAGAACATTACAACTAATACATTTTCTACAAGTTTCTTTAGTGTTTGTGATATTCATCAGATATATCTTGAGGTCAACCGTATGATAAGGTTGTTTGGGACAGTGACCTTTCCGCCCCATATCACCTGACTGGTTATTGTACATGATTGTGTACACTGTATAGATAGATTATGAATCTCTGATCCTCAAAGGAAAGAAAACAAGATAATGACCATATAGCTATTACGAAAAAAAAGATAGTTCTATATGGCTTAATCAGTCTTGATTAACATGGAAGAAATATAAATAGTTCTTTGAAGAATTATATATCAAAATTTGTTAGGTCATGATTATAAAATGTAATTTTGAAAACATTGGCAATTGATTCATTGATTTCATTAACTCCATAAACAGGGATATTTGGAGACAAAAAGTTTATTTATTGAATCATACTTCATATGATTGATAATATTTTTTGACATATCCAGGAATTGTGTAACTGTCAATCCTTTCTTTGGAATGTGGTGGAAGAACATGTTTTCCCTCCCTATGTTTTTGGGGAATTCTACTGTATTTTATTGTAGGATAATTTCAGGCAAATTCAAAACAATTTTCACACTTTCGACGAGTTCCATTACTAAGAGAATTTCTTTTTTAAAATATGGGTAAAGTCCACTGGAAAAACATAGTATAGGACTCAAAAAGGTGAGTCCGAAAATCACATGAAAATCACAATGATTTTTAACCTTATTTAAATTTGATGTTCAAATGAACTCTGTTCATACAGTTCATTTGAACATCAAAATTTTATTAGATTGTGATGCTTTTTGACCAAATATTTTTTTACATTATGATGTTTTAGTAAGATAATTGCTAAAAAGAGAAATTTCACCACTCTTACAAGGCATGATTTGATAGATTTTGCATATTTCACATTTTGTATCAGTTATGGTGTTTGTGACTTAAAGAATTTGTTGTAGTTCAGTGGCAAGTGTAGGTTTTCGAGAGACAGTATACATTGTACTTGTGAGAAACTAGCTGTTATCATCACACACCAGTTATCAAGCCCATACTTCGTTACACTGTATAAACTGTTAGGGCCCTTGAAAAAAGGAAACTGCAATTAAACATTATCTATCCTACATACAGATAGGAAAATGTTAAACGACTGAAAGGTACATTATATGTGACCAGTGATCATTTAGGTTTGTTGATAAAAAGATTTCCGTTATTTCAAACGTGTTGCAGTGGTTTTGAATCATAAAGATAATGTACTAAAACATCAACAAAACCTGAACTGTCCAAGGGCAGTGGATCTAATGCTATGATATTTCATGAAAGAATTGGTTACAAACTCTGTACCATTACCTCTCTTTTTGGACATTTAAGAATATCACTGTTGAATTGTGACTTCTTTTTCTCCAACCTCTGCCTGTTTTAGGATACATACAGTCCATGTAGGACTCACAGGTGGGAAAACACTCCCACATTGATGTACTAAGTGATCTTTTATACTAAAATGTTACATTGAATTGACAACTTTACACACAGTATGACATCACAACCATTAGCCCATCAAACTTGTTTTCAACACAAATAAAGCTTGTTGGGAGAGATTGTGATATTCTTTTGATTTAAGATATATCTTCAGTATAGCATCCCTTTTTTTCAAACACAGATTTAGTTTATATATATACTTGACCTAGAAACTGTGCTATATTCATCATTGCATTTACATTTCTTTTATCTTCAGAATTCTTTGGGTCCGTTGCCAATTGAAATTATTTTATATTTAAATGAAATTCTCAAAATTTGTTATTAGTTTCTGAAAATTTCCCTTCAGATTCACCAATATTTTGCTACGATGAAGCAAAAAAATCCTGATTTACATGGTCAACATTGCTTTTACTAAATATTTGGTTAAGAATTTGGAGAGAAATGGTCAGCCGTACGCAGGTTCGTAGGATGGATATTCTACCCAAGTCATTCTCAGATAGAATATCCAGGATCAGTTGTGTGCCTTCTCAAAAGCACATACCTTTTCAACTTGATGATATGGAAATACATAGGCATTCTATTACATGTAGGTAGTCACATCTTTGTATCATTGTTAAAAGTCAACCTCAAACTTTTAAATGCATCATTGGTGTAACTGTCAAGTCAGTATGTTAATAAAAACAAACATCCTCAACCACCATTTAATAGGTAATATACCCATCTTTTATTGCATGAAATCAGAATCTGATGGACCAGTTAAGCCACTGGTGGAGTTGGCAGCCATGGCTGTGGCATGTAACATACCATTTGAGGAGGTGGAGATGTTCCCTCAGCCAATCCCAGAACAGCTACAACTCAGGATAGCGTTTTGGAGTTTCCCAGAGAATGAAGAGGATATAAGGTAAATTCATCTGGTCTTCCTCATAATTAATTCTATTGTCTTTGTTCATGCAATGATAAAAGTGGCCCACAATTTATTGTTTATACATGTTGGGCATCCATATTTAAAAGAAAAATAGTGCTGCATTCAAAACATTCAAAAGAATAAAACCATTTTTATTTTTGAGAATTATATAGATAGACCTGATTCATTATTGCATCATCAGAGTATTGCATAAACTATTTGGAGTGTATTTTTGCACATTGTATAATTTGACCAATTTCTCTTGCTATTTATTTCATAAATTCATATTTAATGATTTTTTTGAAAAATCACATATTTCTTTCTGTGATGAACAGTAGAAATATGTATTCTATTTTCCAGTCAATATGTTATTTTAGGAGGTAAATTTTTTGACAGCATTGACTGTTTTGATAAATATATTTTAATGAATCATCCATTTTGGTATTGTTCTTGTTTTCCTTTCTTTTTTTAACTTAACACAAAACGACACATTTACAGTAAACAACAGTTTTTGCGATTTTTGATGTTTGTAAGTAAAAATGCTTTCATTTTAGGTTGTACTCGTGTCTAGCTAATGGCAGTGCAGATGAGTTCCAGAAAGGAGAACACCTCTATAAGTTTAAAGCAGTCAAAGATGCACTACAGATAGGTAAGAATTCAGTCAGTGTTTAAAAAAGTGGTCTTGAGCCTTAATATTTGTTGTTTACCCTAGTCAAGTCTTTAAAAAAAATGGAAATTTATGTGATTTACAATATTTTTTTTTAACTCAAACTGATTAAACTAAATTACCACTGAAGGCAATTCATTAGAAAATTTTAGTGTAGTTTTCAAAAGAAACAAAAATTATTCCCCCCTGTTTTATAGTAGTGGGGTTGGGTGTGTGTGCTACATCCTTGTCTGGTCCCGTTGAATCCTGAATCATTTTCATCACTACAGAATTTCCATTATGATGACCTTTTATTGTTTGCCATAATGATAGGACTGTAACCAAGGTAACATTCAAAGGTCCTCTGATAGATGCATAAAACCTTGTGTGCACTGTTGAGTAGATAATCATTCAAAGTCCAGACTACCTTCTTTATTTGCTAGGAAAGTGTAAATTGTCTGTTAAACAGTGTTGCTATGTCCATACACCAGATATAAGTGAATGAGACAAGGATGGGGGAGTTGGTTGTTCCAGTCTTGTTTTGTCTGTTAAACAGTGTTGCTATGTCCATACACCAGATATAAGTGAATGAGACAAGAATGGGGGAGTTGGTTGTTCCTGTCTTGTTTTGTCTGTTAAACAGTGTTGCTATGTCCATACACCAGATATAAGTGAATGAGACAAGGATGGGGGAGTTGGTTGTTCCAGTCTTGTTTTGTCTGTTAAACAGTGTTGCTATGTCCATACACCAGATATAAGTGAATGAGACAAGGATGGGGGAGTTGGTTGTTCCAGTCTTGTTTATGCTCTCAAATTTCACTGTGAGATTAAATGCACAACTAACTGTTGATGACACAGATATATACCATCAGAAACTCACAATATTAGACCTATCTTTTACTTTTCATAATGTTGTAATATTTTGTTCATTTTGTATTTTAGGTTTCCATCTGAGTGCAACTGTCATCCCACCACAGGGTATCGTACAGGCAAAGGGTAACTTCAATGTAGCTGTTGTGTTTGACAGACGCCGCATATCTTCCTGCACCTGTACTTGTAATAGTGCAGCATCCTGGTGTTCCCATGTAGTTGCACTCTGTCTATATAGAATTCATCAGGTACACAGCCAAATTATTTATATCAAAGAAAAAATAAAGTTTAATGTTTTAATGATACAGACAACCTTTTTCAAAATATGATTCCCAGAATAAAAATACAAGGTATGGGGAAAATTGATAAAATCCATGGGCTAAGAACATCAAACATCATATACATGTATTTGAAAACAACAATGGTGAGTTAAGATCAAATACAGAAATTGTTAGTTGAGCTTTACATTTTGAAATTGAAGATCTGTGGTACATGTGTTGCTAACTGTATAAATATACTTAGTCAGTATCATGAAATGAAGACACCCATGTGACTTATGTCAGCCTCAGGTCCTGAAACAGTATAATGGCTTAGTCACTGATTGCCTTGATCCCTATCTTTAAACTGCATATATGTTTGCCAGACAGCAAATTCATGCAGACATTGAGACCATTTCTCTTGATTAAATAACAAAAATGATCAAGATCCTTATCTACTACCTGATTTTATACAATGCTTGCAACACTTTGTCTCTGAGGTTATTTCAATATCTGGAGACTTGGTCTTGAAAAGATGACCTGGTTAGGACCAATGAAACAAAATATGCTAATAACAACAAGAAATTTACATATTGTGGCTAAAAGGAGGGGACCAAGATCCAGTTGGAGTAGATATGTCTTATAAAATAATTTATGATATTTTTTATCTTTTTAAATATGTTGACTTACCTCAGAAAGGAACTATGAGCTTTTATAAATCTGGTCCAAAACATTGAAAAGATCATGTGAGCTTTTAAGATATCTGGTCCCTGAGTTAAATATTTGATTCCTCTTATCATTTTAGTGTAATGCTGTGTGTCTAAGGGCACCAGTGTCTGAATCATTGTCAAGGCTGCACAGAGACCAGCTACAGAAATTTGCTCAATATCTCATCAGTGAATTGCCACAACAGGTATTTTTCTTCTTTCAGTTGATATATCAAAAGACTTATATAACCATAACTGAATAAGTGGGAAAGTATTACTTTTACTATTTACTACCATTTACTTTATATTAATTAAAAATATGGGTCAAAATACTAAGTAACAACTGTGTGGAAATAAACTAGAATTTTGATTATTGCACTTAATATGAAGTTAATTAGCGTTTTGTCTTTGAAAAGCTTATACATTTGTTTGTTGCTTTATGATTGATATTAATGTGACTTCTCACAATGTATTGCCAACTATGATGGTTTGGTATTCTGAAATATTATGTGTTTACAAAGTATTAAGACTCCAAAGTTTCTAACACCCTCTTGACTGGTTTGGAAATAAACCATGAATAAATATTCTTTGCTCTAAGATTAATTAAGAATACTTTCATATACTTGATTACCTTTAGATATTACCAACTGCCCAGAGATTACTGGATGAACTGTTATCATCTCAGGAAACTGCCATCAACACCGTCTGTGGTGCTCCAGGTAAAATATTTATTACAATCTCATTTATTGACTTAAAAACTGAAGATAATATTTGTTAAACAAGTTTTTGTGTGTATGAAACATTCATAAACTGTATGAATGAACAGTGTTTTAATTTGGTGCTGTTTTACACCAACAAATGCTATGCTTCCAGCTGTTCAGTACACCTAGATCAGTTACTTGATAAAGCATTTCAAGCATGTTGGTTACTGAAATATGTGACCTTCATATGCATTATAACCTGTCATCTAATGAGAAAAAATGTGTAACGAAATAAAAATTCAACAATTTAGGGAAACAAGACATGTCAATGAGATGTTGTAAGAAATGTTTTTCAACTTTTAATTTTTGCTTTATTTTTTTGTTTCAGACCCTACTGCAGGACCATCTGCCAATGAACAGACGTCTTGGTGTTTGGATGAGAACACTCTACATGAAAATATCAAGAAAACACTCGTAAAATTCTGTGTCCCATCTCCTATAGTTTTCAGGTAAGAAGTTACTTAATTCCAGTCATATTTTGACAGGATTCAAATATCCAGAGATCTCTTACACTTTTGACAAAAAAAAAGAAAGGAAAAGAACAGTTGGAATTATAACTAAAGTTTGTAGCTGGGCATTCTAAAGCGATGTTTTCAATCTAGGATATTTGAAAGATTTCTAACAATGCATTCTACTTAGAATTCTAACCTATCTTTGGATTTTCTCGCTCAGTTTTCAGTCTCCTCAATACTTCCGAGGATTTATCACACTGATTCTTCTTTTTTTGAAGAGGAGCTCATGGCTCTCTGAAATGTATTTTGTGTGTAGTTTATTTTCATCAAACATTTTTCATGAGGTTCCTCGCCATAATAATTTTTCAAGTCTTTGATAATACTATCGTCATTTGTTTTACAGTGATGTTAATTATCTGTCAGCCACTGCCCCACCAGCTGCAGCTGAGTGGCAAAGTTTACTCAGACCACTAAGGGGAAGAGAGCCAGAAGGCATGTGGAATCTGCTATCAATTGTCAGAGAAATGTTCAGAAGGAATGATAGCAATGCCATTCCACTGTTGGAAATCATCACAGATGAGGTGTTGCAGTGTGAACAGGTGAAATAATGTTTCTGTTATTTTAAACAAAAAGGTCTCTTTTTCATTTGGTACAGTTTGCAGTATGTAATAAATTTAAGATAATTTTCATTATGTATAAGATTTAATCAAGTGATATTGAGTATGTATAGACATAATTAAATAACATTCAGTTGATATAGAATAAATCAGAGGGTGAGAAATGATGTACTGAATGGAAAGCATTGTTAAGATATGCTGTCTATATATCTTTGCTTGTAGATTCTGATATGGTGGTTCACGACAAAGACAACTGCCAACAACAACAACATGTGTCGGGGTAATGGAAGTGGAGGAGCTAACATTACACAGCATGCTGCTGCTAGTCTGTGTGAGGAAATAGTGACACTTTGGAGATTAGCTGCTCTCAATCCCAAGCTATCTCCTGTACAACGTAATGACCTCAGTGTTAAGTTCAAGGAGTGGCATCTGTCTACTGTGGAGAAAGTAAGGAAGGCAAGAGGAGTCAGTATCAATAATACAGGCAATGGGCTGAAGAAAAATGAGATCGAAAACTTTATTGGATTCAAGCCCGGTATAGAGGCATGTAGTTTAGCATGGGATGACTATCCAATTCCTGGTGTGACTTACTCAGAAAAGGATGGTTCTTGTTTCAAATACAGATTTAACAAGTCACATGACAGCGATAAAAAACCATCAAGGATTCAGCCTGTCACAGTATGTTCAGAAAGTATTATTAGCACAGACAATACAACTACACTTGCTCAAGCACAAAATATGTTACAAGAGCAACATCAAAATGCTCAGGACTTAGCAAACTACAACAGTAGAAGACATGGTCATTCTAGTCCCAGAGGTTCCAATACTAATGATGGTGCCATAAGTTCAGGTTCAGAGGGTTTCTGTGAGCCTGAAAGAAGTAGTTCTTTATACAGAGATTCTGACTCTGGATCAGAAATGAAAGAAGTAAATTCTAGAAGCAATTCTATTGATGATCAAGAGGGTTTTCCAGGTCATTCGTCCCTCGCTAATGGTTTTGGCATGGGAAATAGATCCGATGGTGCCTCTAATTTCTCAGTATTTTCAACAGACAAGTCAGGAGATGTATTCCATGCTTGTGACAATGCTCAGGATAATGCTGCATTTGTTATGGCTGCCTCAGACACTCAAGCTTCTGGATCTGCAAGGGCTGAACACTCTTCAGAGTCCCAACAGTCTGGGGATGAATACCAGGTGTATTTCTGTGCAAAAAACAAAACAGCTGATGCTGACAAGCATAAGAAGGACAAAACAGACGAACCTAATTTCTTTGCTGGAGTGAAAAATATGGATCAAATGCAAGATGTAAGATGTTTTCTGAACATGTACTGCATGAATTATCATTAATAATTACTGTTAAAGCAACAATGTACAAGTGCATTGATCTGACACCCTAATTCATCTTAATTAACAGTTAATCAGATACATTTTGTACCAGGTTAAATAATGTGTCAATAATTTCAATGAAAACAAGTTACCAAAGAATTCTATTCCGTGCTCAAGTGGGGAAAATTTGCTAAGATTATATACGCAGTAGTTAAGTTATATATTTGAGCAATGTTACAGGTATATATCTGTAGGAATGTACAAATATTCTTCCATAGGTACTCTATATAATCAAAAGCTTTATATTTATAAAAAATATGCGGAATGGCACTATATATACTGTGTAGTAGTGTGATTTTACAAGTGTAATTTTCACAGTAGTCCAAGTTGGCTTTCCATTGATATCTATATATACATAACATTTATTTACTGAGCTTTGATTCACTATAGAAATGTTTGCTGGGTGTTAAATACCTTGAATGGCTACAAACATCGGGAAGTCCACCGGGAATATTACCAACCATTCTGTAGAAACATTTCAGTGGTTTTTTGATGCACATGTTTTATTCAAATAACTTTGGGCATTTCCTAGATCCTGTTTGCAAGAGCAGAAGCCCTTCATGCCCATGGTCACACTAAAGAAGCCTGTCGTTTAGCCCAGAGACTTGCCGAGGAAATGCTGGCAAATCCTTGTGATCTGCTTGCAGAGACAGCCAATCTCCCAAGTATCAAAGGTAAGTGTTTTCAAGAGACTGTCACACATACTTTTCTACTGATCTTGCATAATTAACATTCATGCTTACTTAATGTGGGTTATGCTTATTCACTACAGGTAAGAAGAAGAAAGCCCTGACCAACATCAGTCTGATGGCCAGTTCCACTCTGTCAAAGGCCGCCTTCCTGTCCAGTGTGTTAGCAGAAGAGCATGAATGTTTCCACCTTGCCTTCAAAGTGGGGATGTTTGGACTGGAACTCCCAAGGCCACCAGCATCCTGTAAAGCATTGGAGGTGGGTAATACTGTGTAGATGTGGAATTTGTTTTTTAGTTATTGTATAGCTATATGTTGAAGGATAAAAGTAAAGGTCTGTAATTAGTTCAGCCATACAGTGAACGGTTAAGAATGTATTGAAACACTAATCAACATAACATCATGAAGTGCTTTTATTTTATCTGTATTACATATTTATCACATATTGTTTCAGGTAAAATTAGCATATCAAGAAACAGAGTTACTAAACCTGTTGAAGAAGATACCCTTAGGTCCAGCAGAAGTGAATGTTCTGAGAGACAAGGCAGAACAGCTGAGAGATAGAACCATAAAATCTCGTGGTGATGCCCTCTTGCCTCTCACTTTAGCTAGCTTCATATTTGATTCCCTCTGTCTGCCTAGTAAGTAGTTTATAAAGATAACATAAAAAGCTATGTTGACGAATACTTTCAAAATCTCAACTGGAAACCTGTCAGGAATATGATAAGATATTCATTATGGCTTATTTAAAGCAAAAAAAGATAGGTAAATGTTACAACGTCAGGGAAATTGGAAATGTTGATGTTTTTATAATATATATCACCAACTTCTGTTCAACGAGATTTTGGCAAGTACAACAAGTTTGTTAGTACAACAGGTATTTTTATGAAAATACTAAAACACTATATGCGACATGCCTATTCCTACATCAATATCAACCACTCAAAATTACTATAGATCATATTATACCTTCCACCATCCAGACCTGTGGATTTTGCAGCTGGGAAAGTGAAGCTTATAATGTCACATGCCCATCGTAGGAATGAAAACTATGATACAACAAAAATTGTACAATACTAAGCCTATGTAACTATATGTATTTCAGTGTTCCCATTGGGTAGTACTAACAGCAGGCCTCCCAGTAGGTCAGTACAGATCAGTATAGCCAGGTCCCCTGGAGATGAGAAGCTTGGTTTTGAAGGAGCTGTTGCAGCACTGGGTAAATGTTTTATCATCTGTTACATAGGTATCATGGTAAAAATGTTTGCTTAGAAATTAAATCAACATATTAATCAAACACCCAGTTATGTTCAAATGCTATCTCAATTATCATATTCCATCCCTAATATTCCAATCGGCAATATGTATTGTTCAGGAAACACCCTCTCGATATTAAATGTGATAAATATAGCTCTAAAATCAAGAATGAAGCAGCATTCCCCCTCCTAGAACTGATGATGAGCATTACATGGTATCAAAATTGCTGTGGATTCATAGCTCGTTTCTATTTCAGGTATGAAAGCCAATGTATCGGAGGCCGATCACCCACTACTATGTGAGAGTACAAGACGTCAGAGAGGGGAATTGGCAATTACAATGTTGGTCCATTACAAAGATGACCAAGTGAAATTAAGCAAGGTACAAAGGTCACTTCTGCATAATGCTTCTATAATGCTGCACATGCTGACATCATTGAAGGTCATACCATATAATGGGTTTACTTTGCTATATTCAAATCCACTAGTTCAATATTCCCAATGTTGTCTTATGATGAAAATAGTGAAAATTAGACTGGCAAAAAAAGCCCGAGTTATATGGCATGTTAATTTATTTTCACAAGTGTTATACAAATGTATGAAATATATCTTTTCAGATCATGGATAAACTGCTGGATAAGGAAGTACACCAATTGTACAAAGCTCCAAGTCTTGTTAATTACCTAGGCAGTAAATCACCTTCTGGTCAGGCAACAACATCTATCCAGGCCATGCATACCAGCCCTTCCACTAGCCAGTCTGTGCCACAAGCCTCCACCTCGCAAAACAATTGTTCCTCGGTAGGTCAAGCTCTTCAACAAAGTGCGGAGGGGGGCAGCAGTCAAGTAGCTGCAGCCAGGACAGTATCTAACACCATTGTTACGTCTACAACTGGTGCTAGGCCAAAGCTCACATACCCTCTGAGGTATAACAGGTATGATTGAACCCATTCTTTTTCTGTTTCTTTTAAATCAGAATTGAAATTTATATGTGGACAGAAATTGGACGAAGTCTTAGACTATGTGGACAGAAACTGGAAAAATTTCAGAAAAGTCTTTCATTTTTACAGTCAAAGTTTTAGATTATTAGACTTTTTTAAATACATTTCTCTCTGTAGTCGGCTAATAAGCAAAAAAAATAACTGAAAAAAGATCTATGTTACTTCTATGAATGTGTAACATGCATAAATCGTTAAAACAGACCTCAAAGTACAAAAACAAAATAATAAAGATGGTCACTTAATGCAATCAATTGGGGATATATTTTATTAGTGGCAAAGATACAGACAGTTCAGCAGTAGAGGAAGAAGAAGAACTCAAAGCTCTGGAAGCCAAATTGAGATGTATGAGCATGAAGAAAAAGCCTTCCCAAGGTAAAGAAAAATAATTTCTTCTTTACCACTATGTATCTTTTTGGGGTTGCATGTGAGTCAAATTTGAATTAAACAAATATTTTCATTTACTATGGTGAAACTTCTTTAAAGTAACTCAGTAGCTATAAACCAATCAAGGGTCTGGTCAGGTGTACATTGATACATTGACAGCTTATAATCAGGAAAATACAGTATTATGGAGAAAAAAGAAAAAAAAAAATCTAGAATAACTTTGTTAATAAGGAAACAGCCTATTGAAAGACTGCTGTGATATTGCTTGTGTTAGGCATGGCCAGCATTGACAGCAGTGCCCCAGAAACAACATCAAGTGACAATTCCCCAACCATGGTAAGGAGGACATGGAAACACCAAGGACCAGGCAGTGACTGTGGCAGTTCAGGGGACAGCAGTGATTCTATAGGTTCCAGTAGCTCAGGGGACAAGGATGCCAGAAACAAACTCAGAGAAAATGAAAGGTGAGGACATTCAATGCATGCTATTTTTGGTAAAGTTTAAGAAACTAAAATGAAGAAATGTAGGGTAACATAGGATGATAATTTGAAGATAAAATTTTGTGTATGACACTTTGACAAAATGATTTCCATTAGATATGAATGTTTTGACCACTTCCTGTTTCAGTCCTCCCAGTCCTATGGGTGCCAGATTAATGCCATCCCAGTTAATGGAATCTCGAGTTCTTACTCCAGGAATGGCTAATGTAAAGAATCCAAGGTGAGTGACTTTCTATTTTCAGACAACACACAATATTGGCTCAACAAATGCTTTATGTCATCTACTTTTTATTGATTAGTGGTAAGAAGATGTAGACAAGGTTATGTTATCTTATATCTCTCATTGTAGAAATGAATTTGTTGGTATTCAAAGTTATGAGTAATGATATGTTTCATTCTCAGGTACAAAGGAAAGGCCCGTATCATGCCCACAGTACCCAACCAGCCAAGTGAAGCCTCAGCCCACTTTATGTTTGAGTTGTCAAAAACCGTGTTGACTAAGGCTGGTGGCAATAGTTCCACTTCCCTGTTCACACAGCCCAGCAGTACCAACACCCACACAGGACCTCATAGAAACCTTCATCTCTGCGCCTTCCAGATTGGCCTTTATGCCTTAGGGCTTAACAATTGTGTTTCTCCCAACTGGCTGTCTCGAACCTACTCATCCCATGTGTCCTGGATTACAGGTACACAACAATCTATTGTAAACAATTATTGTTGGTTATCAGCAAATAATACACTTGTTTTGTTCAAGGTGTTTTAATATTTGGTTTTTGTCAGAATAGTAAGCCCAGTGTTTTAGCACTTATCTATGAAGAGGGTATCCCTGTTTCTGCAAAACAATATTTAGGCAGATAAAAAAAGAAAAAATCTATACAATTATTAGATATGCATCAGTTTACTACAGATGAAGCTATGATTTACAGATTAGGGTGCATGCTAGTACACGTACTTAACATATTTCTCTATGGTAAGTATGCATTCTCACTCCACATTAAGCAATCATTTAATTAAATTCACCGAGAAGAATTTATATAGATCATCACAGCTAAAACTCCTAAAAAGAATAGATAACAGTTTTGTTTTAGTAATAATTGATATATTCTATAAAAACATTGTTGGTAATATCAAAATTGAATCATGTTACAAGAATTAACCATGCTTGTTTATTTTAACATTATATTTATTGGTTTTGCAGGACAAGCAATGGAGATTGGAAGTGCAGCAATCAATATGCTGATAGATACATGGGAGGGTCACCTCACACCAGCTGAAGTAGCATCTTTGGCTGATAGAGCTTCCAGAGGTCGTGACCCCAACATGATTCGCGCAGCTGCAGAACTGGCCCTGTCATGCTTGCCCAATGCACAGGCACTTAATCCTTCTGAGGTGCAAAGGGCCTTGATCCAGTGTAAAGAGCAGAGCAGGGAGATGTTACAGAGGGCGTGTTTGGCTGTAGAAAGTGCAGCCAAGGGAGGGGGTGTGTACCCTGAAGTTCTATTTGACGTTGCCAAGCAGTGGAATGAGTTATCAGAGGAGGCGGCAAAGTCTAGTCATAATCATCAATCTTTAGAGACTACACAACAAAGTCATTCAACAACAGAATCCAATGACACTGGTGTCCCAACAGCAGTGGTGACAGCTGCCAGCGTGGCAGGGGCTCCACTTCCAACTGATAGGAGGAGTCCATCCTCTCTCTCAGTCATTCCATTCAGCTCCACTCCTCCACATTCATGTAATCAAGTAACACTGACAAATACACCACAGATGATGCCACGTGCTGTCAACAGCCAGATTCCTACTCAGCCTGTTGTGCTGTCATATGCCATTCCTCAAGCTAACCCTCATCATCCTCAGCTACCTCATCACCACCAGGCGTATGTTCAACATTATGGATATGTTCAGCAGATACAGCCATTTGGACATCAGTACACAACACATCAGCCAATCCCCATGCAGAATCATAACCTTCATCATTTTGTACCTGCATTTACATATCAAAATCAGCCTCACTTTAACAACATGCAAGGATTACCAACTCCTGCCAATATCTATCCTGCCAGTGCAGCTCCACCATTCCGGGCCCTGACCCCTGCTGTACAAGTGTTTCCTAGTCATCCACAGTGTCATCCTCCCAGTGTCCAGCAGATCCCCACTTCATCAGCAGGATCTGTGCAGCCTTCACATCCAATTGAGGTGGTGTCTGATGGCTCCTCTCAGTCTCCTAGTCCGCCCCAGTCTGCTACCATCCAGGGACAGCATAATGGTCACCAGACAACCACCAATCAGGTGCAGTTGAACTATCTAATGGCTGCCTTCCGTGTTGGCATGTTAGCTCTTGAAACATTAGCAAGACGTGTGCATGATGACCGACCACAGGCAAAGTATTCCCGCAACCCACCCTACGGAGAGGATGTGAAATGGCTCCTTAAGATTGCTGTTAGGTTAGGTAGGTAAATTTTTGTGTGGAAGAAACGCGTTTTTTCACTCCACCGACAGTATATGGTTTGCTTTTCAAATTAGCTTTTGTTAGTTATTCATCTATCCATCAATAAACAATACTGGTTATTGTAGATCTTTCTCAAGTTACCTACAAAACAAATTTAATGAAAATTGCCACTAGTAGCAGTCTTTAAATTTGATGTGTGAATAATGCTTTTCAAAAATTTCCTTACAGACTTAGCGTATAACATTATTTTTCTAATAATCAGATGAAAAATGATCTCTCTCACTAACTTGTTCTAAAATACTAATGTTGAATTAATCAAGTACATTATACATCTACATTCTAATAACATTTGTAAATCCATATCTAGCTAAGCTTTTTATATGAATATTAAAAAATCATAAGTCAATAGCAAATAACCAACCAGTATGGTTTGCATTGGTGGGCATCCAGATCCCTCAGATATCTGATCCCTTTCGTCTGTAATCTGTGATTTAATGATAGAATTAACTTTATTATGCCCCCACCATTTATGGCTGGGGGCATATAGCGTTGCCCATGTCCGTCCCGTCCCGTCCCAAATCAGTATATACCATCTAACAACTTCATTCGGAAGGCAATTTTCATGAAACTTCATACAAATATCAAGTATGGAAAGACCTCATGCAGTGTTGAATTTCTCGGCATTCTAAAAAAAGATGGCCACCAGGGGGAGATAACTCAAAAAAGAGGAACATCATCTTATTTCTACATAATTTGGTACTTGAGGGTTTTAAGGCATAAGGAACTAATATACTCCCTCCTTTTTCCAGAGAACAAAATTCCAAATTCATGTACGTTAAATCAACTTGTCAATTTAAGTATGAAACTTAAGTTGTACATAGTTGCATACAAATTAACAAAATCATCTCTTTCGGACCTTTCACTATTATTTCACATGGGGGCGGGGGCATTCATGTCTTACAGACATTTTCTAGTTTTATTTATGTTAATGAGCCATAATGGAATAAAATGGAGTGTATATTCAAAAACCTGAGTGACTCGGGATTTCAGTTTGTGATCGAAATTCTCTTTAGAATTACCAAAAGTATTTATGTCACAAAATTAGCAAAATCTCTAATGTTATTGATTAAAGCCAAAAACCTTAAACTTTTTCAAAATATGATATCTTTTGATGACAGCTGAATTACAACTACTCATTCTTGATGGTAACTATGTTGTTTCTGTATTATAGGTACAAGTTATCTCCAACAATTTTGTGCCAGTGCAGTGAATGCTGTAGTCAGTCCTTTTGTTTTGTACGACATCTACGTTGATGGTGCTCACATGTTGACCAGGAACAATCCGTCTATTCCACAAAGTCATCTTAGATCAAATAATATACTCAATCCCCTGGTTCAAAAATGTCTTCAAATGTAAGTATTGGAAAACTTGGCCATCTACAATATTATTACAATTCATGTTAGCATAGACATGTAAAACTGATTCTTCGTTGTTTTTTTTTTGTTGTTTTTTTTTCTCAACTAGCCAAATGGTTAATTATTGATAAATCTTTAAAATCCTTCTAGTTGAGTACAGGTAAAGGTATTTTAACCTTAAACGATTTAGAGCACCATTAAGTCATAAGAATTATGATGTTTATATACAGGCATATTGACATTAAGAAGATTTTATATTAACCTTAAAAAACTTGCATTGTTTTGAATAATTTGCAAAAACTTTCAAATTGACTTGAAATTTGTGCATACATTAATGAAACAATTAGGATATAGGGATATATTGTTTAAAGTTCTGTGGAGCTGTACTTTTAAGTACCGGTAAATGTGATTTGATATGTCACATTTTCAATCAGTGAGATTTCATTCATGAAAGAAGAGGTTTTATCACTGTCACCTGCAAGTTGTTAGAAAACAGAAGTACTTGTATATATAATTCAACGTTCAAATGAAATGGAAGAATGCATTATTAAGTTATCAAGTTGTTTTCAAGGGATTAGTGTATAAGTGTCTTTGTTATCATTTTCAGGTTCATCCAATGTGCTCACCAGCGTATACACCATATCAATCCTTCTGAGTATGATGACTTCATAAATACCATCTGCAGTGCCAGAAATGCCTTTTGTCTCACGCCAGGTGGTATGGTTCAATTTCAAGAGTTTCTACAAAGTCTACGCAGGACCAAGTCATGCCGAAAGGATCTCTGGGCTAGGATAGTGAATGGGCTGGCTACTGGCAATGTTTGATGTCAATTTTATATAGACCATTGATAACAACAATATCAAGATATCTATTTCTCTATAAAAAAAAAAGCAAAAATACTGTTGTGTATGAAGATGTTTATATTTTTGTGGAAAAATAAGTCATCCTTTAATTCAGGATTTTACAAGAATTTACTAGAAAACATAATGTTATAATGTTATATTTTAATGAAACTTGAGTTTATTACACAAAACAACAGATGAGTTATCATATTTGTTTGAATATTTTCATTGTGTTGGTATTCTATCTCACATCTGTGTCAAAGTAATTCATCATCAGGTATCATACTCATTAACTATGTTTACTAATATGTTGATTATATGTTTAACTTGGTTATATACACATTTAGTTTTTACTATTGTGGTTAATGATTTCGTGTTGACTTTATACATTGTTCATTGATCATTTTGTTTGTTACTATATTGCTACTTTTTTACTGTTTATTGATGCTATCTTCCTACACCAGATATGTAGCACTTACATCAGTAATCCACTGATGCCAAATCACCTCAGTATTTAACAGGATGAGAGTGTTTGTTGTGACTGGATCTTATGATGAATTAAAAGCAAATTTCCGTGTGTTTTCAGTGGATATCTATGCACAATTTGAGTATTTTTTCGGAATGTGCTATTCTGAATATTTAAAACAGTGGCAGGTTGCAGATCATGGTTTTATTGAATCTCGGGTTACTCGTTCATTAGGTTTGGATCACATTTAGGCAATGTCACATTTCTCATAGTTTTCAAAAGAGCACTTTTTCTCAGAATGAGTTTTTATTATATAAGGTACATGGAGGAAGATGGGCTTATACCTTTATATTTAGAACACCATTACAAAACCATAAGACAATAGGTAATCAAAAATAATTTTAAACAAAATGAAAAATCTTCAAACAACACTTGGCCTCTACTGCAACGTTAGCAGGAAAAAATAAGTATTTCTGTACCTGTATATGATATAATTTTTCTTCAATTTAGGTAAATTAATATTTTCTTACCTGAACCGTGACCCTGTCCAAGATTTATTCATTGTTACAGGTCTATGAAGGAAACTTGATACACATAAGTTATCTTCAGATGTGGCATAGCCAATAGCCATTCTGGCATTACCTGTTCACAACTCTAATGCTTCAATAACAAAACATCTTTAGTATAAACTTCTGTTCTTTACAATGTAAGAGCAGTTTTAAAGTTTAATGCTGTATGTAATAAAATTGAGTGTATTGATTTGAAAACGGAAGAACAAAAAAACACCTACGTGCATCAAACGTAACTGATACCTTGCACTGTTTTAGAAGTGCGTATCACAAAAGATGAGTATCGTAAGCAACATTTGATAAACAAATAGGTTATTCCAATAATGTATCTATCCCATCTATGGACACCAAATTTTGTTTTGGGTTACCCCCTGTAGAATTCAATTGATAATTTGCTGAAAAGTAATAGCCTGGAAACTGAACTACAGGTAGAAGGGATTTATTTGTAGTCCTGGGGTCAAGTTTTTACTGGAATAGTCCAAGGCTACTCATATTCTGTCTTTAACCACTTTATCAAAGATGTAGTGTTGAGTAGATTTGTATGCTGTTTTGAATCTGTAGTGTATAATTGTGTACGGTAAGCATCCTAAACAGTAAATTATAAACTTCTGTACTGCATGCTTTTGTACATATTTTCTGTAGTATTGTTTATATCTAGAATATATTTATTCATTCATTTGTGATTTATTTAATTAACTTTTTGTTGTATTTCTTTCTATATTCATACAATGTCCATAATTGCCAATTTAAAGTTTTTCCATGATTTATAGATATCTATCTTATTGCATTCAATTTTCAGTCTTTTACGGTTTTATGTTAAGAATAAGGGGTATATATATTGATGAAACAGTCATAATTTAATTTATTGTTCAGTGAAATACACCCCATAAGTATTAGATGTCTTACAGTAGTAAAGTAAGCACTTCACATAACATCTAGTGATGAAGTCACCTCCCCAAGCCTTACAGAAGTCAACAATCCTTCTGTTACATATCAAATGTTCCAGGGCACATTGTACAGTGTGACATTGGCAATTTGTTAATATTACAGGTGCCATGGTAAATACATTTTATAAAATGTTAATATTTCTATATTTTATAGACTAGACGTTTAAGTAAACAGCGATTGCTGTCAAACTGTCTCCCAACTTGTCTGTTTTAGTGATGTGAAGGAATCCTGTAGGGTGAATAAAAGGGACTTTAAGGGGACAAACATAGATAAATTGACATTCACTGACTGTTTTAATGTAACATACTTGTATATGACCACATAAACCAAGCAATTTCAGCAGCACCTCCATCTATTTATACTTGTATATTTTTTATGTTGATTATCATTATTTCTAGAGAAAATTAAAAAAAAAGCTACTCTCATTCAAACTCTTGCATTATCTGATCATGTTATCGAAATGATGTAGGAAATGGTTATGTTTGTAAATTTTTAATATTGACAAAAAATATAATACTCTGAGCATGAAATATGTAAAAAGGACATATATACATGCAGAATGCATTATTGAATTAGTTGATCTTGAACATGTCTCTAAATAATTTTGTACTGCACACATATGTAAACGCTCACGTTAGGGTAACATGTCGTTGATTTACGGGAAAAAACTTTTTTTTTTGGCTTCCAGAAAAACTGCAAAGTATTTTGGATTCTGAAGTTAGTGATTTGGATGCATTAACCGTTGGAGTGTTTGGTTTTTGACTGTTTAATCTGTTAAGACTAGATTGTATGTGCATATGTGTTTATATTCATAGTCCCATCTATGTATGCTCGAAGCATATTTGGTAATGTTGAATGATTTTTTTTTCTCTTGACTTTGAATGAATAGAGTAGATGAGCCTTTTAAACAGGGAATTAAGCCAAGGGAGTTAATATGGAATTGAGCTAAGGATGATAAACAGCAGATACATTAATAATATTGAATCAATCCATCAGAATGAGTGGTTTTTAATCAATATTAAAAGAATAAGTGGCAGTTCTGTAGATAACAATGAGTTAAGGAAAAAGAGGAACAGCAGTTCTATAAACATGGAATAAATGCATTAAACAATAATTTGGTAAACATCTTTGAATTAAGTCAATTCATTTATAAATTGGAATTACTGTAAGCAAAGAGAATATGTAAATGGCAGTTCTATAAAAAAAATTGAATTTGACAAAGAGAAAAAGTGGCAGTTCTCATTGATATACTGGTAGAACTAAATCTATGTCAGTGATATGTAAAATTGTTATCAAAAGACCAAGTAGTGACAATGTGTGATGGAACCCATTGCCTGTGTTGATTGTAAAATGTTCACATACTAAGCTGCAGAAGTTGCATATACATACATTTTGGTAATGAGTTGGTAGTACAGGGGTTATAACACAGATGTTTAGGAAGCTAAACCGGATAAAAAGTAAATACATGTAGTAAAAAAACTTCATTCTTTTTGAGAATTACAAATGGAAAATGCAATGTAAGTTAAATTTGGTTAAACAACTGGACACGTTTGTATATTGGTAGTATGGATACCATTCAATAGTTATTTCCATTTAATATTGCTTGTGCCTTCATATCTCAATACATTACATACTACATTTGTCATCCTAAGCAATGCTTCAAGTTTGTGCTCATCTTCTTCCTTATTTTGCTCATGTTATTTGCTGAAAATGTGGTCAACTTGTGTCAGCGGAAAATGCTTATTTTGAGACTCCAACATTAGTTTTTGTGTGTGTTGTGTGTCCTAGTCACCCTGGTAAGCGATCTCTTGTTCAGTGGTAAATACCAGAGGTATTTCATTCATGTCAATTTAGTAGCGATCAGAAAGATGAAATAGGATCAAAATTATCACGTTTAGCTTTTTATCAAAATGATTTAGTATTAATATGTAATATTTCAAATTGATTGCATAATTTGTGTTAAACTATGTCAATTTAATTTTGATCTCATTTATATATAGAAGTATATATAAGCAACGAACAGGTATCAACATGGAATGAATCATGATTTTTTTTCCCCCCAATGAAATGACATTTTTGTTTCTTCCTAATAATTAGTGGGAATGACATAGGATTTAGATTGATAGATTTTAGAAATGTTTTAAAATAATATGTATAATAAGATGATGATTCCATATTGTCTACATTTGAGGGATAAGTTTTGAGGGAGAATTGTGGGTAAAGTGAGATTAAATACTGACAGGGAACATTTGAAAACACTTTATGTTGACAATCCTGCTTGTAATATCATATCGGATAGAGGTATCATCTTCGTACTGAAATTGTCGCTCAATTCTTCATAATATTATCATGTTCAGACGTAACATCACAAGTCTCTCAATGATACTTGAATTTGTTTTTTTTTTTGGGGTTTCTTTTTATTCAATCAATTTAGATAGTTATTCATTTTACACAGGGAAAGTAAAGATAATATCATTTTTTTTCAGTTTATTGAGAAGAACTTGTATCTGCAAGTTCATATGTTTCTTCCCATGTTAAGATGTAATGTTTCATTTGGTAAGAATTATTTATGCAATCAATTTGATCTTCAGAAGGGCATTCGTCAGTAGCCTGAACTTTGATGGTAGTTGACCACTGTCATATGACCAGTTAATGGACACCCCCCCTCGCCCATAGTAAGTGTAGATGCATGACTTATGCAATGAAGCAGCAGTGTAAATGTGTACATCCCTATTAGTCACTACATCAGAGCAACTGGTCACCACAGAGTATAGTGTTTTAAAGCATCCCACCATCTGTAGCAGTTTTAGCATCCACTCATGTCATCCAAACATACTGTAATAAAGTAATGTATTAGATATACATGTCTTATGTTGTATATCCGCATCGTCAATAATCCTACACAATTTATCTAGCACAAGAAATACTGTACAGTATGCAATATGCTTTGATGATTAAAGAAAAATATTTATTTGAATGTGATACCTTACATCTGTTGCCAGCGCAAGTGGCTTTCAGTCGTCTAAGTTGTTTTTGTTGTTGAAAGATCGCAAAAAAAAAATCCAAAAATCGGTGCAGTTGTAAAGTCGACTTGGCAGTCTGACCCAATGATTTAGCAGTATAAAGATAAAACTGGGCAACTTACCAAATACTTTCCTGGCTTTGGAGAATTTTTGCTTGAAGGGAATGGAGCAAATTCCCACTGGTTATTGTGTTTGTAGATGTCAGTATATTCTACGTAATATCGGTAGAAAAGATTGAAGCGCTATCTGATAAACATACCATTATTTTCGAGGAGAATTTACCCTACGCCATGCTGCTGAATCTTCTACTTGTACCCCAAAGTGTTATGTATGAGTTCTGTGTTAAATTTTACTGAATACAAATGATATTCTGTTAAATTGAAACTTGGAAGGAAAATGTAAATAGCTGTGGAACACATTCTTTGAGCAGACACATTCTGACAACAGTATTTCCTTATTGTGTTGTGCAGTATTAGATTTTGTCTGTTTTATGAAAAGTTGTTATATGATCAACCACAGCGAATATCTTCACAACCTGAAGTTGCGTTCAAAACAACCACGCTAAACTACAACAGTTGAGCCCTGCCTCTCGAGTGTGACGACTGATAGATCCGTGAGAACTGCATGTTAGAACTTTCTTGTCACATTTAGTGGTACGTGATTTGCAGTAGATTAAAATCTAAATCTATCTATCTGTTCAGCTAACAAGGAAAGATGTCAGATTATGTAAAACAAATCTTTTGCCAAATCTCAAAAAAAGAGCATGGTATGAACAGCTGATAGCTCAGCACCAGTAGCCAGAGTTTGGCTATCAGACAATCATATTATGTTATTATTATATTTATACGCCAAAAACTTGATATCAAAAATAGAAACTCATTCCCGAAATACATACCCAAAGACCCAACAAGCTGTCAACGGACAGTTCTGATGTTCAACAGCAGGGTCAAAATTTACATGATTGCCAGGTAATTTTAAATTCTACAACTAAAAAAACATTTCAATACATTCAATTCTACTTCTAGTGAAGAGTTATGAAACACCTATACAATAACTTCAGAAAAATCAACAGGCCCAGGTATCTAGTACTGTAATGATTCAATGAAGAGCTAATATTTAGCAACATCAAAATCATTACTAATGAAGTCTATGAAGACCAGAAGTGGATTTAATTATCTTACATTTACAATTTAAATAAGAAACATAAATACTCCTGAGAGGATTATCAAAAAATACTGGTTTGATGTTTTATACAGAAATATTGCCAGATCAAACTTGCCTATTTTTCACTGCGATAGAATTATATCATCTATATGTTGAGATTTAAATGTCACATAAAAAGTTTGTCAACATGTGAAAGAACAATCTCTTTAAACAATTACTTCATGACCACAACAGTGGTAAAAATGTCCTGTAGAGTCATTTTCATGATTGTTCAAGTGATGTTCTATTATATTAATCAAATGTGTTTGTCACTTCTTGTCACACACGGAAGTAACTTTAACTGAGCACGCTGTCTTTCTTCTTGACCACCTCTCTACGAATTTATACGAGTTATGGTAAACTCACTCGTAACGTAGGCCTATAATCCTGGCCACTTGAGAATGAAAACACCGTCAGTTTCCTGTTCGTTCCTTTTGTAACAATATTAAGTATTTTGTTTCTGATTCGGTGCATTGTGTCTGTGATACCAGGCATCAATACCAGTGAGGTTTTTGATGAGATAGACTAGTCTAAGTGTATGAATAATCAGTTGATTTAAATCCTAGAAAACAAGCCTTTAAACGAGTAGAGGAGCCGACTGTGAAATGGTGTCTTCTCCTTTTTTACCTGTTGGTCACCTGGCCCAAAAAAGGATTGGCGTGTGAACTTCTTGCCCAGTTCACTTGAGAGCCAGTCCTGTACATCGTCCAGTCCTTCACCTGTTGTAGCTACCACTGGAAATACCTTATATATATTGGAACACTGATCCAAGTCCAGGCCGGAATGAACCTCCTTTAAAGTCAACGGTGTCCCTTCTCCTGTGTTTCTTTGGTTCACGAGCACTGCGACCACAGCATCTTTGCCTCCTCTGTGCTCGACGTAACTGAATCCGAGTTTGGCATTTGTCATGTCATCGTCTGGTGGTCCACGATCGTTCACCACATAGATGACGGCATCTATGTTACGATAGTAGCTCGATAGTCCACCTGCACAGCGTGATCCGAATAAATTCCACGCGACTGCCTGTATCCTGTCTCCTGACAGAGCTTCGAATTTTCCGAAATCCTCATCAATAATCCTGTCTTTGATCTCCCCTAAGTCGAGATTGTGTAGAATAGATGTTTTACCTGTCCCTTCGGGCCCTGTTATAAGAACTGTCACTTTTCTAGACAACCAAAGTTTACCCAAGGCTTTCCCCATGGTCTACATTATTGCCGGTACCTACGCGCTTGTATCTAGTAGTTTGTCTATTAGACGTATCAGATTTTTGGCCATCCGACTAGCTCTCTGTTTACAGTAAACGTCATATCTATTTTTAGTTCCGGTTAAGAATTATTTACATTTTTGTCACATCTGTCAATCATGGACGTTTGTCTGAAGTCAAGCTAGTTTGATTTCTTGCATTCACACATGTATTTTGAAAACAAAAACGTAACAAAATAAAATATCCAATTATTCCCAATCAATTAATTTAGTGTGTGTTGAGGTTATCTCCCCTGAAACTACTTTCCTTTCGTTATATTTGGGATGAATATGTTTTTCTTCTAATTCATCCTGTGTACGTGAGTTAAGTCAGCCATAAAAGTGCTTGCACGTGCACGTTTTTACTTTACCATCCTATTTCAAAAGCTGATCTGCTATTTCTTAAAAAAAAAAACACTATGAACTATAAAATTAAAATTAGCTGACAACCAAAGGATAGTAAATCCGGTATATATATTATGTATTTTGATCACTGTACAGGTCTGTCTACCCTAACGGCGTAGGAAGGTGGGGACAACAAATAATTTCAACAATTATTTTGGTAAAATAAATATGTATTTACTTGTTTCCATTTATGAACAGAATTTACACATTGCATCGTTGTAGCCGGCATTACTATTGCTACTCAGTTAAAACTATTGTATGCGATTTATCATGATTTTTCCTTGCGTAAACAATTAACATAACCTGCATGTATAATCATTCAACGAACTGTGCCTGATTGCCAGTGTTCAGAAATCCCGGGAAATTATCTCCTATCACTGTCTATTCCATATATACTTTTGGTTGTCGCAAACATTTTTAGGGATTTTTAAGCAAGATATAGTTCAGATTATTGAATAATTCAGCTAATATAAGGTTCTATTGTTTCTTCAGGAGGGACACATCAACATTAAGGGAACTGTGACGTTTTATATACACGTTCCAAATTCACCTTAGGAAACTTTGCTTATATTGTATTTGCATCATACAGTGAATTTTGAATTACCTTGATCAAATTTTGGTTGAATAGGTAGCAATAATTTCCAAATTGACTTGAAATTTCGTACATACAAAATTTTTTTAAAATACATAATCTTAAGATTTTATCATATGTTTCTCATTCATTCAACCAAAATTGCTGTGTAAATGGAGTGTTGAGGATATATTGTTTAAAGTTCTGTGGAGCTGTACTTTTAAATATAATTTATTTGATATGTCCCGCTTACAATCAGCGAGATTCATTTATACATTGAAGAAGAGGTTTAATCAATGTTATCTGAGAGTTGCTAGAAAACAGAAGTACCTTATATATAATTCAACGTTCAAATGAAATGGAAGAATGCATTATTAGGTTATCAAGTTGTTTTTAAGGGATTAGCGTATAAGTGTCTTTGTTATCATTTTCAGGTTCATCCAATGTGCTCACCAGCGTATACACCCTATCAATCCTTCCGAGTATGATGACTTCATAGATACTATCTACAGTGCTAGATGTTTTCACTGTAATTCAGCACGTGGTCTTCCTTCTAGGTCCATTTCTGTCCGACCTTTTGAGTTGTGTTAAACTCGCGCACGGTATAGACTTATAATCCCGTCTACTTGAGGATGAAATCATCGTTGAGTTCATTAAAAAAGAAAACAAACAACTTTTCGTTGTCTTTTCCTGCTCGTTCCTTTTTGAATAATATTAAATATTTTGGGTACGTTTTTGCAATATTTCACAATTAAATTGGTTATCAAACATGTATTGTTATGAAAAGATAGCTCTCTTCGATGTGTGTCATATATAAAGTTGGCGGTTTGATCATTGTTCCGAATACAGGCTAGTCAGCGGTGAAGAGAGAGTTGTCTTTCTTCGCTCTATCAGTCTTTTTTAACAATCCGTGTCGGTTATTCGCTCCGGTCAGTATTTTTCTAATATCAAAACAGGTAGCTCCGTTCACATTATAATTCATTCAATAATGAAATATTTTTCATATCATAAGCATTATTTGGCGTATATTAGTAGTTTAAATGGATTAATGAAAAACACGATTTCTAGCCTCTGTTGCGGTGAATTTCGGTGTAGTTTATGATGCGATAAGACCATCCATAGTGTATGAATAATCAGTTGATTTAAATCCTAGAAAACAAGCCTTTAAACGAGTAGAGGAGCCGACTGTGAAATGGTGTCTTCTCCTTCTTTTTTACATGTTGGTCACCTGGCCCAAAAAAGGATTGGCGTGTGAACTTCTTGCCCAGCTCACTTGAGAGCCAGTCCTGTACATCGTCCAGTCCTTCACCTGTTGTAGCTACCACTGGAAATAGCTTATATATATTGGAACACTGATCCAAGTCCAGGCCGGAATGAATCTCCTTTAAAGTCAACGGTGTCCCTTCTCCTGTGTTTCTTTGATTCACAAGCACTGCTATAACAGCGTTAGTGCAACCCATTTGATTGAAGTAATGGAATCCGAGTTTGGCAATCGCTATGTAATTGTCTTGTGGTCCAC